>NC_056733.1:1668274530-1668316095 GCF_019279795.1 Protopterus annectens | reverse complement strand
AGTTGACATGTATGCAACATGAATTACATAACATGGTCAGTGTCTGTCTTGGAGACCTGTACCCAAGCATGTCCTGTTGACATTGGTAGTGTACTTGAGGTATCCATGGTATGTGGTGCATACAGGGTATGGATTTCTATCTGTGGCATTCATAACACAGCTGGGCAGACATGTTTGTGACAGTCAAGAATAGATTGCCTGTAAGTACCCAAGATGGATACCTGACATCTGCATATCAGTACAGAGAACAGACAGACATCAGCTAGCCAACTAGCTATGCATTAGGATGAATGTGTTGACAGATACGTCTGACACCAATAGGTATGCCATTACTACATGACGGCAGCCCTCACTGACATGTGCTATACACAGAGTAGTCTGCAGTTATTTTCCACATGTCAGATCATTATCCAGTAAGAAATATTTAATGAGACACAGCTCACACACCAGAAACATGACAGTGAGGACTCAGAGTCCATCATAGCATACAGGGATGTTTGTTTCCAGTACTACAATTTGCAATCTACTCTTACTTGGGAAAGCACTGTCTACAGTAGTAACGTAATGATACACTACATGCCAGTGTGACTGCATATAACCCGGGATATTACCCATGTATGTAACACATTCAAATGTAAAAGAGTGTTGTGCAAGCCATATATATTCATGTGTCCCAGACAGTAGACTCACACCCCTTGCTACTGTAATGACAGCACATAGACGCATGTTACAGCTAAGCACATTTGCGCACTGGTAAGCGAAGCCTACATGGTGTAAGCACCTGTACAGTTAACTGTACATTAGTTGCTCTTAGCTTTGCATGAACCCGTGCAAACATGCTTAAAGCTGCTCAAAACTGCCTTAACCACTTTGTATCCAACAGCCCTTGTTCTGCCCAGCAACAAAATAAACAGCCATTGCAGGAACCCAGGACTCTACACTATAGTCACAGCAGTTAACCACTAAGCTATGACAGCTGGGAAGACAGTTGTTTTTTCCAATATATCTCTCAGTAGACACACTGAATAGTATTAAACAAATGCTGTGTCTTCTACAATTGTGTAATACTTGTTAGTGATATTACTGTTGAATCACGTGTGTTGTTATATCTAAATATACACATATCAGATAAATACGGTGTGAGACATCTGGAAAGGTATACACAACAGTACTGTTTACACATAACAAGGATCTGTATATATATATATATATATATATATATATATATATATATATATATATATATATATATATATATATATATATATATATATATATATATATATATATGTGTGTCTGTGTGTGTGTGTGTGTGTGTGTGTACATGAAATACCTCACTAATAAAATCATAGGACTAAAGCAGATGCCCTATGCTGGCCATCTTAAAAACTCCAGCTGTAATCTGTGGCATATTGTCTACTCAGAGATGATCACTGCTTAACATACAAGGCCATGTCAAACCCTGAGCTGTTGGACATGCTCCACTTAAAGAAATCCCAATGCCTCAGAGCCACATGCTCCAGGGATCTAAACCTTGTCATCACAATAAACAAAACATGCTGGAGAGATAGGTTCCTGACCCAGAGGCTCCCTATACTCTGGAATAGATTGCCCATACATGTCAAGCCAGCGCCCTCTTCAAAGGAACCTTGACGATTGGATGGGAGATAGGAAATTCACCCAGGGATCATGTCAGTCAACCTGCTAGACAGGGTCAAGGGAAGTAAATGTTGTGATAAGAAATATCAGGGAATTGTTATGACTAGGCTTGTATAGGCCTAGGGCTGATAGCCTAGTACCAACCTATGAATCTATGAACCTATATATATATATATATATATATATATATATATATATATATATATATATATATATATTTATACACATCTGCATGTATTATATATATGGCCATATATAGATCTCTGTATATATATATATATATATATATATATATATATATATATATATGCATATGTGTGTGTGTGTGTGTGTAGACATATATATGTGTATATGTACACACACATATATATATATATATATGTATATATATATATATATATATATATATATATATGTATATATATATGTATATATATATATATATATATATGTATGTATGTGTGTGTGTGTGTATCCATATATGTATGTAGACATGTATATGTGTATATATCTATATAGATATGTGGATATATGTGTATATGTATATATATATATATATATATATATATATATATATATATATATGTGTGTGTGTGTGTGTGTGTGTGTGTGTGTGTTCAACATATGTCCAGAACATGGAGTGGAGTCATACCTCAGCACCAATAGTTTCAGCCTCTTAATGCAAGGAGATGTCATGTGAGTATTGCAGGTATAAATGTAGATTGTTGCTACTGTAACAAGGGTTGTGTTAACAGAAATGTGTGTGGGAGGTCACATCTGCTATTGACATGTTTGTCATCAGTTACTGACAGACATCCTAAGGTCATCATAGTACAGTACCACAGATATCACAGTAATGTTCCTGTGGGATACAGCAGATATATGTCCAATAAATGTGGACAGTCTGACATTCTTGTCAGTCCAGACATATACACAGAACCCCTTAGTGCGAGACATGTGGACCAAGCCTGACAATGTGGATGTTAACAGCCATGTAAATGGGTATATCACGTAGATACTGGAATACATATGCCCACACAGTTTATGCATTCACACACTCCTGTCTGTCCTGACACATAATAACCGGTGGTGCAGAGGTCACATGCCCACATAATATGCACTAGTTAGTGACATACATTTGTACAGCATCCCACTGCTTTGTCAGAAATACACGACAGTTATGGTGGCCCAGCAGCAGTGCATCTGACAAATATCTGGACATAACATCATACTGGCTAAGCACACTGAGTTGCTAGGCATGTCACAAAGCACTGTGCAAACTAGAGGCAGACTGCCACAACACTGGCCTACATTTCCTATGTGGGAATACACATGCACCTGCAAATATAGCAGGCTCCACAGGCATGTCACAGCACTGAGTTTCAGACACCTGTGTGACAGTGCATACCCACAACCGATGTGAACACAGCCACAGCAACATATGGTAAGTGTGCTTAACATTACAGTATATGGATTGTCTGAGAGACACCATCCTCATATGTGCCACTCACACACTAACCCTACATGTACTGGGCCAATACATAGTGCATTCTGATGTCTGACTGTGGTATGGGACATGTGTGTTTTGGTTCTACAAACATGTAAGCTGATGGGGTACCATAAACTGGAGCAGCATGTAACACCAGATAGAGCAGGACCAAGAACAATGTCATCTACCACAGTCTGTACACAGGCCAAGGTACATATTTGCAGTACATACACTGTCAACCATCACCATAAGTACACAGACCTCACTACTGTACACATTACGACAGAATGTCAAGATTATGTCCTCAAATATAACCCCTACTATACATAACATGTCTAGCAGTCTGATATCTCACTGGCTTGTTATCAGGTATGGTGTCAATAAATAATGGTGCACAGAACATATGCACCTCTTACTACATGCCATAGGTACAAAGGTTGATGGAGTTGTGGCAGGAGGCACAAACACAAGGCCAATATTGACATGTTGCTTTGATAACCTCATACACTTACTGGTGTAACAGGGTTTGTTGTGACATATGACTTATGAGGGTATAAAGTCAATAACTCTCATGGCTGTCACCATGTACAGACTGCAATCCTCAGACTATGGTTGTGCAGTTCTAAAGATAGGTAATCTGTGAGTAACACAACACACATAAGATTCCATACACTGGCCAGTCTGCAGATAGACATACAGGTGGGAGTTTTCTCAACCACATAACACAGTCATGACAGGTATTAAGTCATATAGACCAGCCATATCCACACAAACCCTGTTAAACCAACATTACTTCAAATGCAGAAGAGCAAGACTTACATTCTGTAGTCATGTCTGGAGCATCCCCCTCCTATTTGTTGGCCTGTCTCTACAGTGTATGTTGTTACAGGTATTTCCCACTACCATCTGTGATGTTATTTACCAAACACTTACATGAAGTCCAGCTCACAGTGAATGAAAAGGGCAAACACCCACATGATGTTCCTAGTTATAGGAGTGTGTTTCCATGCAATTGGCTATGGAAATGTTACCACAGCTGTTCCACATGCAACCAGCTAATGGGGGACTGCAATTCATGCACATGCCATCAACTGATCATGAGCATCACTTACAAAACACAAGCTGCTGCTTAAGCAAAGCATGTGTATTTCTCCACATCCACCAGAGAGTGAGAGTGAGAGAGACAGACAGAGACAAAGTAAGACAGGGAAGGGTTAGGAGAGTAAAAGCTAAGCATGTTTGTGTCACACACTTAACAGTACAGGGTTTCAAACCCCTGCCTGACTATGTATTGCTATTACATTTTTATGCAATTATTGCACGTGCCACAGAGCTTAAATGTTGGAGAGCTGTTCAAATGTATATTTGATGGTGAGTGACATAAGCAACAGTGATAGAGGAGGGATGAGGTAGATGTAGTATATGTGCCTGTCCACAAGAACAGGTGTCAAGAATGACACAGCCACACTCTCTCAGGGACTCATACACACATTATCACAGTTGACAGGGTCAGGATTAGAATTCCTAACTAGTTTGCTATACTCCAGTACTACGCAGGTATAACATGCACCACAGAGGTTATCAGGCATATATATGGGCAAAGGGTATATCAAGGTGTCTGACATCAGAAGGCATGCTTCAGTAGGCCACTGGGAGGTGTAGTGAGTGTGAATGGCATCCAAATCTTTATAGTCAACACACACACAGACACAGGTTTGCCAGTACTGAAATGAATGGGTGCATTGCTTCACAGGTGTGTAGTGGTTGACTGTGCCAGAAGGCTGTACAAGGCTAGGTAAAGGGTATATCTTGTCATCAGGCCACATGACAATGGTCTGCAGTGTGGCTCAGGGGTGTAGTCTCTGGATTGGCCCACACAGGTGGGCCAATCAGAGACCACTTTCACCTGACTGACCATTGTCATGTGGTCTACAGTGTAGTTCAGGGGTGTAGTCTCTGGATTGGCCCACACAGGTGGGTATTGTATTCACCATCCACTCATCTGAGTTACTATTGTGGGTGGCCAGCGCTGTGCAATGCTTGCCATGTATGTTTTCTATATTCCATAACATGGACGGTGTCTGGGATGTGCACACATCCCACATGCATGTTCTGTGACATGTGGAAGTGTACCTGTGCTGTCTGGGGCATGTTGTGTGGACAGATTGTTATCATCTGATGTGCCATTCCTGGCCTCATGTGGTGAGAACTGGCAATGGAAACCAGGTTGACCCTGCACCTACATTGACAGCATGATACAGGTATTCACTGGTGTCAGTGGCATCTGTCCATACAGGACATGTGTATAAGGCATGATACTTCCTTTGTGGGTTCCATTTACTGACTCTACAGTTGCAGGTGTCCAGTGGGGAACATAGTAAAGGACCACTGTATGCAATGATTTGCCTATTGTAGATATGGGACAGGCACACTGCAGACCATTGTCATGTGGCCTGATGCCAAGGTATACCCTTTACCTATCCTTGTACAGCCTTCTGGCACAGTCAACCACTACACACCCGTGAAGCAATGCAGGGAACTACACATATAGTGGTTGTTACCTAGTCAAGTGTATTTGTGTATGAGACATGGGGAGAGAGTGTTCTCCGGGTAATACAAGGTTTGCCTATATAGTTCCCCAGTCCATGATGTCACATGTAGGTGTATGGAGTGTCTACATCAGCCTCTCTGTTGTTTGATATCTGTTGTCCTTGTAAGGTGCACATTGTGACATATAATAGGCCCACCATATAAGAATTTTGCAAAACCCGCTCCACAATGAGTCCTGTTATTACACACTCACAGTTACTTCCACACAGGATATTAATGACAAACAGACACAGAGTCTCACAGTTGCCATTTCTGGGATTAGAACTCCTACCTAACTAGTACATCACACTATACCATTACGCAGTTATAGCATGTGCCAAGGAGCTTATTGGGCTACTCATTCACCAAAGGTGTATTTCAAGGTGAATTACATCAGCAGGCTTGTCAAAGTAGAGCAATGGGAAGTGCAGTGTGTGTGCATGGGCCATAAACCATTCATCTGGAAGCAGACATGCAACACTCAGGCACACACATGTTTAAATTTAACAAGTATGTGTATAAACTGCTAGATGAATAATGACTTGTACAGTCATGTTACAATTATCACAAGCACACCGACACTATAGTGCTGAGGGATACCAGAGGGAAATGTCTACAGTGATTGACATTTGCACATCATGTGTTTTTAGCCAATTGGATGTGTGCTGGGTGGGACAGGCCTCATGATGGGAGGCTCTTTCTCACTGTCTGTCACTCTCTTCCACACATCTATGTATAAGTTTGGCCTATTATAGTGTGTTGTCCTTTGATATATGTGTGTATTCCTATCCAATGTGTGTGCAAAGCATGACTGGTGTGCAGTGTGGAGTGTGTGCACAAACATCTGTGACTGTCAGATATATATAGTCTACTGTTGTTGCCAGACATGGGCTTTATTTCTGTGGGAGCATGCCCAGTATGACCTTTCATTATTTTGTCGTCAGACATGGGCTTTTAAGTGTGGGAGCATGCCCAGTATGACCTTCTGTATTGAATGTGTGAATCCATTCCAGGTAGGTTGTACTCCAGTGCAGGCTTTTGTGTTCAACACCTACAGCTAGAAACCTGTTTCTGTAGGACATCTGTAGATTGGTTGACAATATGGGGTCCAAATGGGCAAAGGATAGTGGGTTACTGTAGGTAATTGTGTCTGTGCTGCTTCTGCTACATGGTTTTGGTGTTAGCAGAGATATTCAGACATATGTCACATTTTACACTGTGATGTTTTATGTCATCAACTATTGTTCGGTATACATATTTGCTTGCAGTAAATTCATGGGGAACATAGGGTGAATGAAGCTGTGTCCAGTATTGTGGTCTGCAGCAAACATATTCTTGCACAATCATGCAATTCTGGAGGGAAAGCTGCAACCACTTGCTGATGGGTCTGTGCAAATGGTTCAGCACCTTGGTATAGTGGTGGCTGAGGATCCCATGCTTGTATATCCATTGATGTGACAGTATGGCCATGTCCTGCTGTGACCATACCTCACAGCTGTACAGATTCACACAGGTTACCCAGAGGCAGGGCTCATATTTCTGGTCATTACCCCTTCACATTGTAGTTTAAAAACAGGTTTGTAACCACCAATTATTGTGTTTGCAGGCAGGGATAGTATGTGCACACATCTGAGTTTCAGACTTCACACACTCCATGGCGTCCATGCTTCTACCCCCCCCCCCTGTTATTCTGTTCTCTTGCAAACATTATGCAAACATTATCTGATAAGTTCCCTATAGTTATCACTTCATCCCAGCAGTATTTTGGGGTTGGTCCACAGTTCATGCAGTAGGACATGGTGGACATGTTACTGGGATTTGTCACCATGGCCTTGCATTTGGGTTCTGTGGACTGTGTTATGTTGTTATTTGGGAGTCCATGAGATAACATACATTGGCAGTACAGGTGAGACACAGACCTTTGACAGAAAACTGTAGAATATTTAGTAATGATGCAGGCCATCTGTATTAGGCTGGTGCATTGTGTCACTCCTACAGTCTCAGGCTGCACGCCACCATATTCCTCTGGGGTGACAGGGTAGGTGTGCAAGGTGTTAATGTCAATAGTTTCTGTCATTATTAATCCATTTGTGTGGGCGCTGGCATGGTGCTGCTTGCAGATAGGGACACACCTGCATGGGAAACCTCTTCACCTTGCTGCATTCTGTGGCTATTTCCATACGGAGGTGGGGGTCATATTGTACTCATACCCAGCAGCAGGGATATGACCTGTGAGGTACCTGTGGCTGATGGTGGGGTGAGCTGGGTGCATGTGTGCTACGGAAACTACTTGCAGCTGACTCACAGATATATGTGGGGCATTCCACTTATGCTGGCTTGTGCAGGGACATCAGCAGTTTCTCAAAACTTCATACCTGTGAACTTTGTGGTCTGCCAGTGTTTGGCCAGATGACATCGGTATTCCATGCAACAAACCCAACTAATGTGCTGCTAACATGTTTGTAAAACCCAACAGGTGTGTCCATTTGACAGTAACATTTTATACACTGTCTGTCTATGGTACTTCCACCTGTGTACTGTTTGTATGTCTGGGCCCACATTCATGACATGTCCATCTTTCAGATGGTGATAGATATTACATCAAAACAATTACTATGGCTTACTGCTGGAATGTGTCTTGCTGGGATGCATTGTGTTTGGCACTGCAGTTGTGAGAACTTGGCTCTGTCATCGACAGTACTGGCCAGTGGTCACCAGGACAAAACCCACCATGCCTACATGCTGACCAGTCTCACACAATATACAACACACTTCAACCTAACACCCACAGCCCTGAATATTGTACATGTGCTACAATCTATCCGGTTACTTTGGCCAGATCAGGTAATCTGTGCTCCACAGTTATCATACCTACACATACATGTTACTACATTTCTACATATGATTGTGGGGGGTACACCTGACAACTGTACACATTTTCTATGACTGTACTGGCATTTCAGGTCCTCCATTTCATTCTGTATTCTGAACTATCATGCAGACTACAAGCATATCAGTGTACTACAGTTCTTAGGTTTTATTGACCTACATTTCAGTTTCAGACTTCGTACCCTTCAGAACTAACATTCCACTGCCAGACCTGTTGTAGTCTGCTTGTGTAGGTCTGGAGGGGGGCTGTTCACCATGGCCATCAATCAGAGGCCTTAGCGCAGCCTTTCTTTGCATTTGTCTATGCCTGTCCTGCTGGCTGAAACTGTTGTTGGGTATGTGAGCCTTACTGACTGGCATGTGTGTGTCCTATGTACATACATTTGGCCCACCACATTTCCTGCAGTAGGTTTTGTCACCTTGTCTAGTACTGGCTACTATGGTGACAACAGTATTTATTACAGATTTCATGCTGCCAATATAGGTGTCTACTATCTTCTGGCATTTGACCACCCAATTCCCTTGAATGCTCACATCCATACCATAGATACAAGTAACAAAACCTATTACTCCATTCAGCAATTGATAGGGAGAGTGACTTACCTTGTGGCTGTGCCAGTATTGAGGATGGTGCTGGAGGGCTGACTATGATGGATGCACATAGTACACTCCCTATACATGGTTAACCATGGGTAGTGTCATGTTTGGCTTCCCTTTTACTGTATGTGCGAGTCAGAGAGAGGTGTCATTCCCTGGGTTTCTACCGTGTCAGTGTATGTGCTATGTGTTGCCTCTTTGCCAATACCTGGGCATACTGGGCACACATCCTCCTGCCTACTGTGGCAGGCTCATGTTGTCCCTTCTCTGAGTCACTCTGTGCCTGGAGTACCCTGGATGCTGATGCATGTGAGATCCCCATGATATCCCCAGTTGACCTTTGGAAGGTACCTGTGGCTAGTATTCTTAAGCTTACTCATACCTTGGTATCCACTGGGATGGGTACCTCTCTGTTGGTTCTGTGTGTGAGGCATGGCCGACACAGCTCAAGTATTTGCTGTAGGAGGTCTCTGTCCACCCTATAGCGCTCAACTATCTCCAGCTCATGTAGCCCCTCATAGGTTCCCCTGGGTCTGTACACTCTTCTCCTTCTCCTCCCTGTGGATTGGTCATCAGCATTCTCATCCCCACCACCTTCAACCTCTTCCACATGTTGATTTATGAGAGCAAATGCAGCCCCTATCATTTTGTTGCTTTTGTTAGGTAAAATTTCACCATTTGAGTACACTGGTGGTGTAGAGTTTGTGGAAAAAAACAGAGGGAAAGGTGTTTGCATAGTTTATAGTAATGTGCTGGGCTAGCTGCTGCCTGTGTAATTGGCCGATTCTGATACATTTCACCTGACAGCTATGCTAGTTCTCCTTGACTACCTTCCTACTGCTATTTTCCCTTCCCATTGCCTTCCCGTTTAAGCCCCGAGGTGTGCCACGCAAACCTAGTGCTCAGATGTGAAAGAAGCTGCTATTTCCTGGTTTAATTTTTTTGTTTGTTTGTTTAAAACCCAGTGCACAGTAGGTAGAAAGAGACATGCCCAGTATTCCCAGGCCTTGGCAAAGAGGCAATGCATAGCACATACACTGACATGGTAGGAACCTAGGGAATGCACTCCAATCCAACACACACATACAAAAGAGATGCCAAACATGACACTACCTGTGCTTTAACATGTATAAGGAGTGTACTATGTGCATCCGACATAGTCAGCCCTCCAGCACCATCCTCAGTACTGGCACAGACACAAGGTAAGTCACGATCACTATCATTTGCTGAATGTAGTAGTATGTTCTGCTACCTGTATCTATGGTATGGATGTGAGCATGTTAGGTAATCGGGTGGCTGAATGGGATGGCAGCAGACAGTATACACCTATATAGGCAGCATAAAATCCTTAACAAATACTGGTGTCAACATAGTAGGCAGTACTAGACAAGGTGACAAAACCCACTGCAGGACATGTGGTGGGCCAAATGTGTGTCCATAGGACAAACACATGGCATGACAGTGAGGCTCACATACCCAACAACAGTCTCAGCCAGCAGGACAGGTGTAGGCAAACACAGAAAAAGGCTGTGACAATTCCTCTGCTTGATGGCTATGGAGAACAGTCCCCCCTCCAGACCTACACAGACTACAACAGGTCAGGCAGTGGGAAGTTAGTACCGAAGGGTAAGAAGTCTGAAACTGAAATGTAGATCAATAAAACCTAAGAACTGTAGTACACTGATATGCATCTAATCTGCATGATAGGTTAGAATACAGAATCAAATGGAGTACCTGAAATACCAGTACAGTCATAGTAAATGTTTACAGTTGTCAGGTGTGACCCACAATGCTATGTAGAAATGTAGTAACATGTACGTGTAGGTATAATAACAGTGGATGACAGGTTACCTGAGCTGGCCAAAGTAGCTGGATAGATTGTAGCATGTGTAGAATATGCAGGGCTCTGTGTGTTATGTTGTTGTGGGTCATATATTTTGTGAAAGTGGTCAGCATGTAGGCATGGAGAGTTGTGTCCTGGTGACCAATGGCCAGTACTGTTGATGACAGGGCCAAGTTCTCATAACTGCAGTGCCAAACACAATGCATCACAGCAAGACACAATCCAGCAGTAATCCACACTAATTGTTCAGATGTAATATCTGTCACCATCTGAAAGATGGACATGTCATGAATGTGGGTCCAGACATACAAACAGTACACAGGTGGAAGTATCCTAGACAGTGTATAAAATGTTACTGTCAAATGGACACACCTTTGGAATTGTACATACAGGTTAGCAGCACATTAGTTGGCTGTGTAGTATGGAGTACTGAGGTAGTCTGGCCAAACACTGGCAGACCACAAAAGGCACATGTATGAAGTACTGAGAAACTGCTGATGTCCCAGCACAAGCCAGCACAAGTGGAATGCCCCACGTATATATGTGAGTCAGCTGCATGTAGCTTCCATAGCACACATGCACCCAGCTCACCCCTCCATCAGCCACAGATACCTCACAGATCATATCCCTGTTGTTGGGAATGAATACAATATGACCCCCGCCTCTGAATGGGAATAGCCACAGAACACAGCATGCTGAAGAGGTGTTCCATGCAGATGTGTCCCTAGCTGTAAGCAGCACCCTGCCAGCATCCGCACCAATGCATCAATAAGGACAGAAACTATTGAAAATAACACCTTGCACACCTACCTTGTCACCCCAGGGGAATGTAGTGGCTTGCAGACTGGGACTGTAGGAGTGACACAATACACCAGCCTGCTAAACATGGCCTGCATCACTACCAAATTCCCTACAGTCCTCTGTCAAAAGCCTGTGTCTCACCTGTACTGCCAATGTATGTTATCTCATGGACTCACAAATAGCAACATAACACAGTCCACAGAATTGAAATGCAAGGCCATTTCAACAAATCCCAGTAGCATGTCCACCATGTCCTACTGCATGAACAGTGGATCAACCCCTAACTAATGCTGGGATGAAGTCATAACTAGAGGGATACTTTTCAGATAACATTTGCATAATGTTTGGAAGAGGATAGAATAACAGAGGGGTGGGGTAGAAGAATAGAAGCCATGGAGTGTGTGAAGTCTGAAACTCAGATGTGTGCACATACTATCCTTGCCTGCAAACACAGGAATGGGTGGCTGCAAACCTGCTTGTAAGCCAAAATGTGAAGGGGTAATGACCAGAAATATGAGTCCTGCCACTGGGTAACCTGCTTGAATCGGTACAGCTGTGAGGTATGGCCAGAGCAGGATATGGCCATACTGTCACGTTGATGGATGTACAAGCATGGGATCCTCAGCCACCACAGTACCAAGGTGCTGCACCATTTACACTGACCCATCAGCAAGTGTCTGCAGCTCCCCCTCCAGAATGGCATGATTGTGCAAGAGTATGTAGGGTGCAGACCACAGTACTGGAAACACAGCTTCTTTCATCTTGTGTTCTGCAGGAAATTACTGCAAGAAAATATGTATACCTGTCAGTAGTTGATGACATAAAGCATCACAGTGTAAAACCATACATATGTCTGAATATCTCTGCTAACACCAAAACCATGTAGCAGAAGCAGGACAAACACAATTAGTTACAGTATCCCACTATCCTTTGCCCATTGTCACCTCATATTGTCAACCAATCTATAAATATCCTGCAGAAACAGGTTGCTCGCTGTAGGTGTAGAACACAAATGCCTGCACTGGAGTACAATCTACTTGGAATGGATTCACACATCCAATACAAAAGTTCATACTGGGCATGTTCTCACACTTAGAGAAATGAAGCCCATGTCTGACAACAACAGTGGACTATACATATCTGTCATTTGCAGAAGTCTATGCACACACTCCACATTGCACAACAGTCATGCTTTGCATACACATCGGATAGCAACACACACATATATCCAAGGACAACACAGAATAATAGGTCAAACATACATGTACATAGATGTGTTAAAGAAAGTGACAGGCAGTGACAAATAGCTTGCCATCATGAGGCGTGTCCCATCCAACACACATCCATTTGGCCAATACCACATGCTGTGCCAATGTCTATCACTGTAGACATTTGCTTCTGGTATCTCTCAGCACTATAGTGCCTGTGGTGCTTGTGATAACTGTGTAACATGACTGTACAAGTCATTATTTATCTAGCAGTTGTATACACGTATATGTTAAACGTAAACCTGTGTGTGACTGAGTGTTGTGTGTGTGCTTCCAGATGAATGGCTTATGGCCCATTCACACACACTGAACTTCCCATTGCCCTACTTTGGCAAGCCTGCTGATGTCATTCACCTTGAAATACACCTTTGCAGAAGATGTAGCCCTATACACTCTGTGCAGTGTGCTTGTAATGCTATAGTGTGATGTACTAATCCAGGACATGGCAATTGTGAGATTCTCTGTGTGTGTGTATATATATATATATATATGTGTGTGTGTGTGTGTGTGTGTGTGTGTGTGTGTGTGTGTGTGTGTGTGTGTGTGTGTGTTTGGCCATTGCCCTACTTTGGCAAGCCTGATGATGTCATTCACCTTGAAATACACCTTTGCATAAGGGCTAGCCCTATAAGCTCTATAGCACATGCTATACCTGTGTAATGCTATAGTGCTATGTACTAATTAAGTAGGAGTTCTAATCCCAGACATGGCAACTATGAAACTGTGGGTGGGTGGGTGTGTGTGTGTGTGTGTGTGTGTGTGTGTGTGTGTGTGTGTAAGGATCAATGCGTTTGAGGCCATTCACAGTCAATACACTTTCCATTTCCCTACTTTGGCAAGCCTGCTGATGTCATTCACCATGAAATACATCTTTGGGGAAGGAAAACCCTATAAAGTCCACCACATGCTATAACTGTGTAATGTTATAGTGTGATGTACTAGTTAGGTAGGAGCTCTAATCCCAGACATGGAAACTGTGAGACTTTGTGTGTGTAGGGATCAATGCTTTTGAGGCCATTCACAGTCACTGCACTTTCAATTGCCCTAGGTTGGCAAGCCTGCTGATGTCACCCACCTTGAAATGCGCCTTTGGGGAAGGAGAAGCCCTATAAGCTCCCTGGAGCATGCTATAACTGCATAATGCTACAGTGTTATGTACTAGTTAGGTAGGAGTTCTAATCTCAGACATGGGAACTGTGAAACTCTGTGTGTGTGTTTGTCTGTGTAGGGATCAATGCTTTTGAGGCCATTCACAGACAATGCACTTTACATTGCCCTACTTTGGCAAGCCTGCTGATGTCTTTCACCTTGAAATACACCTTTGGGGAAGAAGTAGTCTTACAAGCTCTGTGGCATGTGCTATAGCTGTGTAATGCCATAGTGTGATGTACTAGTTAGGTTGGAGTTTTAATCCCAGTCATGGCAACTGTGAGACTCTGTGTGTGTAAAAATAAATGCTTTTGAGGTAATTCACAGTCACTTCACTTTCCATTGCCCTACTTTGGCAAGCCTGCTGATGTCATTCACCTTGAAATACACCTTTGGGGAAAAAGTAGCCCTATAATCACCATGGCACATGCTATGACTTTGTAATGCTATAGTATGATGTAGCAAGGTAGGAGTTCTAATCCCAGATATGGCAACTGTGAAACTCTGTGTGTGTGTGTGTTTGTTTACAATGGTGGTTGATGAGTTCAAATTAAAGGGGGGCTGCAGGAGACAGATGAATGGGTGTGGTCATTGGGAAGGGGTGTGGCCAGCTAGAAAGGGATGGAGCTATGCTCAAAACCACAACAACTAGAACTTTAATTAAATACGCTGCCCTGGGTGCCAAACCATCATTATGAGAGTCCAATCAAGACAAAATGAAGTGTAGAAGAAAAAATATTTCAATGCATTGGTTACATGACAACTTAATATCTAGATGGAGATGGAAAGGTTGTGAGGCATGAAAAAAATAAATTACTTTTTAAATACATTACTGGAATACCTGACAAAATTATGTATAAAAAAACAAGCAACACTCACGAACCACTTCTTCTCCTTGCACTGCAGTTCTAATTATAATTTATATTCAACTTTATAAAATTACCAAGTAAGATGCTAAAGGTAGCAATCTCTGTGATTCCCCCACTTGTAAAAATGTTTCTTATCCAAGAAAGATCTGCTGCCTGACAACAACTATCTACTTGTTTCATGGGGAAGACATGATCACAGTAAAAAATGAACACCAAACAAGAAACAAGCTCAAGATAAATTGCTTAAAGGATTACTGCTAAAGTTATGGACAACACACGATAGATTGGCATTCTGTTTAGTTTACGGTTAAAGCCTGCAAAGATGACTGCAAGTCTCCAAAAATTGTAATGAGCTTCTGAAAATACTGTAATCCTGTCCTTTATTACAAATACTGTCATATGCATTTCAATACCTAAGGCTTATACATTAATACATCTGCACGCTTACACTGTATAACTGCTCCTTGCCTTGCTTGGACACATCCAGAGCCACTACAATTGGGAGTGGGGTGCAACAAGTATGTCACAATTTGAATTGTCTCTGGCTGACGGTGATGGCTCTGACACACATACCTCTCAACCTCAGAGCAAGAAATCTGTGCAAAGCCATACATAAAAATGGGACACAGGCCCAAAAATAAGTACAATTTTTAAATATTGCTCTTATAAACTTAGAAAGATAATAGACTAGTAGTAGGTCTTGCATTAGTATGAATTTTCTGAAGGGTGTGAAATCTGAAACTCAAATGTCTGCCATTATTTTCTAACTTCAGTCGTTAATGATTTGCCACTAATTTGCAAGAAAACCACAATTTTATGAAAAACAGACCAAAAATGTAACTTAAAAATATAAAATTGCCACACAATGCAGCTGGGAACCTGTCAAAGAAGAGACTCCTTTTTAATATTAGTACTGACAACATAAGGGCATCTACATGCATTTCTGAAATAATAGTAATTTATAACTCTGATCATTACAGTTATTTATAATTGTAAACCCTCCACGTTTTCTTACAAAATTGCCATTTTGCGGGGGGATTAATAGGGGAGAGCAGCATTTTGAGCCAAAACTGGGGACAGTTGAGAAGTTTGGATATTCCTAATTTTATAAAGCGATTTATTTGCATGTACCTGTCAACCTCTTAATGCAGGAAATCTGGATGAGGCAAAATATTTGGGGGGAACATACAAACAGTACTAACATTTGCTCTTGTATAAACTTAAGACATTAAAGAAATCTGTAACTAATGAAGAGGTTGCTGCTAGCAAACAGCTTTATGTCATTGTTTCATCTACAAATAAAGTGCCTGTTGCCCTTGAGGAATATATTGCCTATGTTGCATTAAAAAAAAATGATAAGGTAGTAACATTGCAATAGGGAATGGCTGGCAAACTGATAACAGGTTCATAGTTACTAGGTATATTTGTCAAAAAGGATTGCAGCATCCACCCCTTTACAACATAGTGCAGTATCAGCAATGCATCTACTTACTGTGGGAGTAGATCCCACAGCTTCTGTATCAAAAGCAAGGACACTACCTGTTGTGCTATTAACAATGCAGGCAGACTCAGCATAAGCAGCACTAAACTTTTGTTCCCCTGTAGCTCTCAGCTTCTTGTAAAATCTACTTGACACTCAGCTGTATCCCTGAACTTTGCAGCACAAGAAATCTGGAAAAAGCCAAAATGTATTGGGGGGACAAAAGCCCAAATACCAGGGACACATTTTAAACATTGCTTGTATAAGGTTGAAAGTTGCTAGAATAAAATGCTGTGTTTCCACTATACATTTCACTACCAAGTCTTGAACCCTGGGGACCCTGTGCAAAACAGTCAGAGCAACATACCACTATCCCAAATCAGCTGTTTTGTGAAAGAGAGGAAGACTGAAACTTAAATGGCTACCATTTAGTGAATTCAGTTCTCACCATAGCTCTCAACCTTTTAGCACAAAACACCTGAACAAAGCCAATAATGGGGGAATACAGCCCCCAAACATATTCAGTGAATTCAGTTCTCACTATAGCTCTCAGCCTCTTAGCAAAAACACGTGGACAAAACCAGTAATGGGGGAATACAGCCCCCAAACATATTCAGTGAATTCAGTTCTAACCATAGCTCTCAACCTCTTAGCAAAAAACACGTGAACAAAGCCAGTAATGGTGGAATACAGCCCCCTAAACATATTCAGTGAATTCAGTTCTCACCATAGTTCTCAACCTTAGCACATAAAACCTGGATGAAGCCAATAATGGGGGAATACAGTCCCAAAAATAGGGACAAATTTCAAATATCCATGTTATAAACTTAGAAAATTGCTATAATAAACGGTTTTGTGTTACCATGTCCTTTCTGAAGAACATGAAGTCTGAAATTCAAATGCATGTTATTTTTATTTATTTAACATTTCTTAACCTGGAAAGTCTGACTTGGAACTAAAGCCAATTTTCAGCAGAAGCCCAGGGAGAAACACTCAAGACAAATGTCTTTGTAAGATGGGAGGACATGCAGACTCCACACAGAAGGCACCCCAGCTAAGAATCAAACCAGATAATCTGTAGCTGTCAGGCAACAATGCTACCAGTGCACCACTGCACTACTGACTTTGCAAGGAAAAACAAACATACATAAATCACAGATTTTATGAGGAACAGAACAAATATGACACAATAATCTGCAAGTTTTTTACAAATGGTGGTGAGTAGGGAATGCAGGCTCTTGCCACCTGCACCCAAGGTACATGGTTCAAGCCTGAGATATTCTCTACCCACCCCCATGTGTTCTGTCTAGCCACCAATATATAGCAAGTGGGGCATTACACACACACACACACACACACACACACACACACACACACACACACACACACACACACACACACACATGCGCACCCTACATGAAGGACTCATAGCAGCTACAACACAGCCTCCTCAGTCACAGAGCAGCTAAAAAGCAGCAGTCCTGAATTAGTTACCCTACCTGAAGGTCCCATAGCAGCTAAAATGTAGTCTCCTTGGTTGCACGCAGTCTCTTCAGTTGCGGAGTGGCTATAAAGCAGTAGTCCAGAATTAGGTCCAGTCTCCTCATTCCCGCTACACAATAAAAGCAGTCTCCTCAGTCCACGCAAGCTAACAGCTGGTTTCCAGTTCTCCTGGCTGGCTAGTTTTCCCCACGAGAGTAGGCTGGAGGCTCCAGGCTGCAGAGGATGCAGTCCGGTGTCCTTCTGTTATCTGCAGTCATCACTGAACAAACTTCTAAGCTGCAGGGCAGAGATGCCTTTCTCCCCTATCTGGACTGCCTGACACAGCAATCTGGAGTTCTGTTAGTACCAGGAACTCCGTGCACACATGCGTGGAGTTCCAGGACTTGCGATTTTGGTTTTGTTTTATTTTCCTCTTTTTTTCTACAGGAGGGTAGGGCTGCAGTATTGCAGTCCTATAGCACGAGCCACCCCTGTTTGTTTATCTTTGAGGCCATTTACAGTCAATACACTTTCCATTGCCCTACTTTGAAAAGCCTGCTGATGTCATTCACCTTGAAATACACCTTTGGGGAAGGAATAGCCCTATAAGCTCTGTGGTGTGTGCTATGACTGCGTAATGCTATAGTTTGATGTACTAGTTAGGTAGAAGTTCTAATACCCGACATGACAACTGTGAGACTTTGTGTGTGCATGTAGGAATCAATGCTTTTGAGACCATTCACAGTCACTACACTTGCGTTGCTTTGCTTTGGCAAAACTGCTGATGTCATTCACCTTGAAATACACCTTTGGGGAAGGAATAATCCTCTAAGCTCCATGGCGCATGCTATAACTGGGTAACACTATAGTGTGATGTACTGGATAGGTAGAAGTTTTCATCCCAGACATGGCAACTGTAAGACTCTGTGTGTGTGTGTGTGTGTGTGTGTGTGTGTGTGTGTGTGTGTGTGTGTGTGTGTGTGTGTGTGTGTGTGTGTTTGTGTCAGTGTGTGTAGGGATCAATGCTTTTGAGGCCATTCACAATCAATACACTTTACATTGCTCTACCCCTACTTTGGCAATCCTGCTGATGTAATTCACCTTGAAATACACCTTTGGGGAAAAAGTAGCCTTATAAGCATGATGGCATGCGCTATGACTTTGTAATGCTATAGTATGATGTAGTAGTTAGGTAGGAGTTCTAATCCCAGACATGGCAACTGTGAAACTGTGTGTGTGTGTGTGTGTGTGTGTGTGTGTGTGTGTGTGTGTGTGTTTGTTTACAGTGGTGGCTGATGAGTTCAAATTAAAGGGGGCTGCAGGAGACAAATAAATGAGTGTGATCATTGGGAAGGAGTGTGGCCAGCTAGAAAGGGGTGGAGTAATGCTCAAAACCACAACAACTAAAACTTTAATTAAATACGCTGCCATGGGTGCCAAATCGTCATTATGAGAGTCCAATCAAGACAAAATGAAGTATAGAAGAAAAAAATATTTCAATGCATTGGCTACATGACAACTTAATATCTAGATGGAGATGCAAAGGTTGTGAGGCATAAAAAATAAATTTCTTTTTAAATACATTACTGGAATGCCAGTCAAAATTAAGTATAAAAAACAAGCAGCACTCATGAACCACTTCTCCTTGCACTGCAGTTCTAATTATAATTTATATTCAGCTTTATAAAATGACCAAGTAACATGCTGAAGGTAGCAATCTCTGTGATACCCCACTTGCAAAAATGTTTCTTATCCAAGAAAGATCTGCTGTCTGACAACAACTATCTACTTGTTTCATGGGGAAGACATGATCAAAGCAAAACATGAATAGCAAACAAGAAACAAGTTCAAGATAAATTGCTTAAAGGATTACTGCACAAGTTATGGACAACACATGATAGACTGGCATTCTGTTTAGTTTACAGGTAAAGCCTGCAAAGCTGACTGCAAATCAACAAATGTAATGATTTCTGAAAATACTGTAATCCTGTCCTTTATAACAAATACTGTCATATGCATTTCAATACCTAAGGCTTATACATTATCTTGTTATGTAAATATTCTTTGCATGGCAACAACAAAAAGCCTTTCAATGTTGGTAATTCCTTAACAGTATGCTTATTAAAGCTTACTTTAATCTTACAATCTCCAACAAGTTTACCTGATGGTCATTAAAGCATTGCTACTTAAACACAGAGCAACAGGGCACTGCGACAGCATGCATTTTCTGAATAATAAGAAGCATAAATCAACAGTATAAAATATGACAGAAAACCAGAACATTCTGCAAAATCAAGGACATATACCTTGGATGGGGGAATACTCTGCACACTTACACTGTATAACTGCTCATTGCCTTGCTTGGACACATCCAGAGCCACTACAATGGGGAGAGGGGTGCAACAAGTATGTCACAATTTGAATTGTCTCTGGCTGATGGTGATGGCTCTGACACTCATACCTCTCAACCTCAGAGCAAGACATCTGGACAAAGCCATACATAAAAGTGGGACACAGGCCCAAAAATAAGTACAATTTTTAAATATTGCTCTTATAAACTTAGAAAGATAATAGAATAGTAGTAGGTCTTGCATTAGTATGAATTTTCTGAGGGGTATGAAATCTGAAACTCAAATATCTGCCATCATTTTCTAACGTTAGTCTTTAATGATTTGCCACTAATTTGCCAGAAAACCACAATTTTATGAAAAACAGACCAAAGATGTAATGCAAAAATATAAAATTGCCACACAATACAGCTGGGAACCTGTCAAGGAAGAGACACCTTTTTAATATTAGTACTGTTAACTTGAGCAGCTGACAAAATAAGAGCATCTACATGCATTTCTGAAATAAAAATAATTTATAACGCTGATCATTAGTTATTTATATTTGTAAACCCTCCATGTTTTCTTCCAAAATTGCCATTTTGCATAGGGATTATTAAGGGAGAGCAACATTTTGAGCCAAAACTGGGGACAGTTGAGAGGTTTGGATATTCCTAATTTTATAAAGCGATTTATTTGCATGTACCTGTCAAACTCTTAATGCAGGAAATCTGGATGAGGCAAAATATTTTGAGGGAACATACAAACAGTACTAAAAATTGCTCATGTATAAACTTAAGACAGTTGATAGAATAGCAGGTCTTGCTTTAGCATGCATTTTTCTGAAGGTTATGACGTCTGAAACTCAATGTCTGTCATTATTTACTGACTTCATTCCTAAATGATTTGCCAGAAAACCACAAATTTTATGAGGAAGAAACCAAAAATAAGAAGCAAAAATCTATTAATTCTGCAAAAATCTTGACAGTTGAGAGGTATAGTTCAGCCGAGGCTGTCTTTGAGTTTGCTGCCCTTCCCACCTCACAAAATCATGGTTGAATGGAGCCTCCCCCCTACAGACATTCCAATGTCCCATTCCTTGGTTATTTCACCTAATTTACCATAAACACTGTAATGTGCATAATGCTTTACTTCTGCGATGATTTGGATTTCATTTAAAAGTTTTATTTTGCATTTTACAGCACAAACACTAATAGATATCTGTTAAACAAAGCAATGCAGTCTTACAATGAAAATAGACTTAGCATTAAAACTTCTCTGCCCTTGAAACTCACATTCATTGAAACAGCATTGAAACGCACATTCAAAGAAAATACATTTTTCCAATGGCAGATGAAGATTAACTTTGGGCTGTTTTCAAATCATAGGCCCCTTGAACACAAAACATACACATGCTCTTTGATACACCTTCCTGATTGTATTAAAATATATTCCTTGTACAATACAGTACAGTTGTTAGAGAACATTTTAAATTTATTGTTTTGAACATTTTTCCAGTAAACAATGAAACAAAATGCATGCACCAATAATGACAAAACTGCCCAATTCAGAACATTTCCATCATAAAAGTCTACTCAAACTTCTGCAGTCCACCAGTATCAGTAAATATGCACACTCTCTGAAGAAGTAAGTCATCGAAATAATTCCACATTAAAGAAATCTGCAACTAATGAAGAGGTTGCTGTTAGCAAACAACTTTATGTCATTGTTTCATCTACAAATAAAGTGCCTGTTGCCCTTGAGGAATACATTGCCTATGTTGCATTAAAAAAATGATAAGGTAGTAACATTGCAATAGGGAATGGCTGGCAAAATGATAAATGATTCATAGTTACTAGGTATATTTGCCAAAAAGGACTGCAGTATTCGCCCCTTTACAACATAGTACAGTATCAGCAATGCATCTACTTACTGTGGGAGTAGAACCCACAGCTTCTGCATCAAAAGCAAAGACACTACCTGTTGTGCTATTAACAATGCAAGCAGACTCAGCATAAGTAGCACTAAACGTTTGTTCCCCTGCAGTTCTCAGCTTCTTGTAAAATCTACTTGACACTCAGCTGTATCTCTGAACTTTGCAGCACAAGAAATCTGGAAAAAGCCAAAATGTATTGGGGGGACAAAAGCCCAAATACCAGGGACACATTTTAAACATTGCTTGTATAATGTTGGAAAGTTGCTAGAATAAAATGCTGTGTTTCCACTATACATTTCACTACCAAGTCTTGAACCCTGGGGACCCTGTGCAAAACAGTCAGAGCAACATACCACTATCCCAAATCAGCTGTTTTGTGAAAGAGAGGAAGACTGAAACTTAAATGGCTACCATTTAGTGAATTCAGTTCTCACCATAGCTCTCAACCTTTTAGCACAAAACACCTGAACAAAGCCAATAATGGGGGAATACAGCCCCCAAACATATTCAGTGAATTCAGTTCTCACTATAGCTCTCAGCCTCTTAGCAAAAAACACGTGGACAAAACCAGTAATGGGGGAATACAGTCCCCAAACATATTCAGTGAATTCAGTTCTAACCATAGCTCTCAACCTCTTAGCAAAAAACACGTGAACAAAGCCAGTAATGGTGGAATACAGCCCCCTAAACATATTCAGTGAATTCAGTTCTCACCATAGTTCTCAACCTTAGCACATAAAACCTGGATGAAGCCAATAATGGGGGAATACAGTCCCAAAAATAGGGACACATTTCAAATATCCATGTTATAAACTTAGAAAATTGCTAGAATAAACAGTTTTGTGTTACCATGTCCTTTCTGAAGAACATGAAGTCTGAAATTCAAATGCATGTTATTTTTATTTATTTAACATTTCTTAACCTGGAAAGTCTGACTTGGAACTAAAGCCAATTTTCAGCAGAAGCCCAGGGAGAAACACTCAAGACAAATGTCTTTGTAAGATGGGAGGACATGCAGACTCCACACAGAAGGCACCCCAGCTAAGAATCAAACCAGATAATCTGTAGCTGTCAGGCAACAATGCTACCAGTGCACCACTGCACTACTGACTTTGCAAGGAAAAACAAACATACAGAAATCACAGATTTTATGAGGAACAGAACAAATATGACACAATAATCTGCAAGTTTTTTACAAATGGTGGTGAGTAGGGAATGCAGGCTCTTGCCACCTGCACCCAAGGTACATGGTTCAAGCCTGAGATATTCTCTACCCACTCCCATGTGTTCTGTCTAGCCACCAATATATAGCAAGTGGGGCATTACACACACACACACACACACACACACACACACACACACACACACACACACACATGCGCACCCTACATGAAGGACTCATAGCAGCTACAACACAGCCTCCTCAGTCACAGAGCAGCTAAAAAGCAGCAGTCCTGAATTAGTTACCCTACCTGAAGGTCCCATAGCAGCTAAAATGTAGTCTCCTTGGTTGCACGCAGTCTCTTCAGTTGCGGAGTGGCTATAAAGCAGTAGTCCAGAATTAGGTCCAGTCTCCTCATTCCCGCTACACAATAAAAGCAGTCTCCTCAGTCCACGCAAGCTAACAGCTGGTTTCCAGTTCTCCTGGCTGGCTAGTTTTCCCCACGAGAGTAGGCTGGAGGCTCCAGGCTGCAGAGGATGCAGTCCGGTGTCCTTCTGTTATCTGCAGTCATCACTGAACAAACTTCTAAGCTGCAGGGCAGAGATGCCTTTCTCCCCTATCTGGACTGCCTGACACAGCAATCTGGAGTTCTGTTAGTACCAGGAACTCCGTGCACACATGCGTGGAGTTCCAGGACTTGCGATTTTGGTTTTGTTTTATTTTCCTCTTTTTTTCTACAGGAGGGTAGGGCTGCAGTATTGCAGTCCTATAGCACGAGCCACCCCTGTTTGTTTATCTTTGAGGCCATTTACAGTCAATACACTTTCCATTGCCCTACTTTGAAAAGCCTGCTGATGTCATTCACCTTGAAATACACCTTTGGGGAAGGAATAGCCCTATAAGCTCTGTGGTGTGTGCTATGACTGCGTAATGCTATAGTTTGATGTACTAGTTAGGTAGAAGTTCTAATACCCGACATGACAACTGTGAGACTTTGTGTGTGCGTGTAGGAATCAATGCTTTTGAGACCATTCACAGTCACTACACTTGCGTTGCTTTGCTTTGGCAAAACTGCTGATGTCATTCACCTTGAAATACACCTTTGGGGAATGTATAGTCCTCTAAGCTCCATGGCGCATGCTATAACTGGGTAACACTATAGTGTGATGTACTGGATAGGTAGAAGTTTTCATCCCAGACATGGCAACTGTAAGACTCTGTGTGTGTGTGTGTGTGTGTGTGTGTGTGTGTGTGTGTGTGTGTGTGTGTGTGTGTGTGTGTGTGTGTGTGTGTGTGTGTGTTTGTGTCAGTGTGTGTAGGGATCAATGCTTTTGAGGCCATTCACAATCAATACACTTTACATTGCTCTACCCCTACTTTGGCAATCCTGCTGATGTAATTCACCTTGAAATACACATTTAGTGAAGGCATACTCCTATAAGCTCCATGGAATATGCTATAACTGTGTAATGCTGTCATGTGATGTATTAGGAAAGTAGGAGTTCGTATCCTAGACATGGCAACTGTGAGGCTCTGTGTATGTTTGTTTATGTGGGTGTGTGTGGGATCAATGCTTTTGATGCCATTCACAGTGAATACACTTTCCATTACCTTACTTTGGCAAGCCTGCTGATGTCATTCACCTTGAAATACACCTTTGGGGAAAGTCTAGCCCTATAAGCTCCATGGAACGTACGATACATGCAGTACTCTGTAGTAGCAATACATAGCGAGGCAGGGGTTTGAATCTCAGCAGTCTCAAGTGTGTGTGTGTGTGTGTGTGTGGATGTGTTTGCCGTCAGCATCCTGTGTGGAGTTAGCTGTGATTGTGTAATAACAGGACTCATTGTTGGGCAGGTTTTGCAAATTTCTTATATTGACGACCTATTATATGTCACAATGTCCACCTTACAAGGACAACAGATGTCAAACAGCAGAGAGACTGATATAGACAATCCATACACCCACATGTGACATTATGGATTGGGGAACAATATAGGAAACTCTTGTAATACCCAGAGAACACACTTCATCCATGTGTCATACACAAACACACTTGGCTAGGCAACAACCAATATGTTGGTAGTTTCCTGCATATTGCCCACAAATAGTAATCATGGTGTGATTGCAGTGGACTACAGAGGACATGGCACCTTGTTCCATCCCTACAATAGGCAACTAATTGCTTACAGTGATCCTTTGCTATGTTCCCCACTGGACACCTGCAACAACTGTAGAGTCAGCAAATGTAACCCACAAAGGAAATTCCATGCCTTGTACACAAGCCCTATATGGACAGATGCCACTAACACCAGTGAATACCTGTATCATGCTGTCAGTGTAGGTGCAGGATCAACCTCAGTTCCATAGCCAGTTTTCACCACATGAGTTCAGGAATGCCACATCAGATTATAACAATCTGTCCACACAACATGCCCCAGCACCTCAGGTACACTTCCACATGTCACAGAACATGCATGTGGGACATGTGCACATTCCAGACACCATCCATGTTATGGAATATGGAACACATACATGGCAAGTATTGCCAGCACTGGCCACCAACAATAGTAACCCAGATGAGTGGATGGTGAATACAATACCCACCTGTGTGGGCCAATCCAGGGACTACACCCCAGAACCACACTGCAGACCAATGTTGTGTGGCCCGATGCCAAGATATACCCTTTGTCTAGCCTTGTGCAGCCTTCTGGCACAGTCAACCACTACACAGCTGTGAAGCAATATACCCATACATGTCAGTACTGGCAAATCTGTGTCTATGTGTGTGTGGAGATTAAATATTTGGAAGCCATTCACACTCTCTACACCTCCCATTGCCCTGCAGAAGCATGCCTTATGATGTCAGTCACCTTGGCATACTCTTTGCCCATATATCAGCCTGATAACCTCTGTGGTGCATGTGATACCTGTGTAATACTGTAGTGTAGCAAACTAGTTCATTAGGAATTCTAATCCTGACCCTACAAACTGTGATAATGTCTGTGAGTCACTGAGAGACTGTGGTTGTGTCTTCTTTGACACCTGTGCTTGTGGACAGGCACAAGTACTAACTTACTTGATCCCTCCTTTATCACTGTTGCTGATGTCACTCACCTTCAAATATACCTTTGGACAGATCTCAAACATGTACGCTTTGTGGTGCATGTAATAACTGCATAAAATTAGAATAGCAATACATAGTAAGGCAGGGGTTTGAAATCTTGTACTGCTAAGCATGTGACACAAACAGGCTTAGCTCCTACCCCCTTCCTTTCTTACTTTGTCTCTGTCTGTCTCTCTCATTTCCTCTCTGGTGGATGTGGAAAAGTACACCTGCTTTGCTTAGGCAGCAGAGTGTGTTTTGTAAGTGATGCTCATGATCAGCTGATGGCCTATGCATGAATTGCAGTCCCCCAGGAGCTGATTGCATGTGGAACAGCTGTGGTAACATTGCCATAGCCAATTGCATGGAAACATACTCCTATAACTAGGAACATCATGTGGGTGTTGGCCCTTTTCATTCACTGTGAGCAGGACTTCATGTCAGTATTTGGCAAACAACACAGAGCGTAGTGGGATATACATCTTACAACATACAGTGTGGAGACAGGACAACAAATAGGAGGGGGATGTTCCAGACATGAGGACAGAATGTAAGTCTTGCTCTTCTACATTTGAAGTAATGTTGGTTTAACAGGGTTTGTGTGGACATGATTTAATACCTGTCATGACGGTGTTATGTGGTTGAGGAAACTCTCATCTGTAGAGCTACCTGCAGACTGGCCAGTGTTTGGAGTCTTACATGTATTGTGTTACTCACAGAAGTCCTATCTTTAGAAATGCAGTAGCATACTCCGAGGATTGCAGTCAGTACATGGTGACAGCCATGTGAGTTATTGACGTCATATCCCTCAGAAGACTTATGACATATGTCACAACAAACCCTGTTATACCAGTAAATGTATGCGTTTTTCACAGCAACATGTCAATATTGGCCCTGTGTTTTTCACAGCAACATGTCACTATTGGCCCTGTGTTTGTGCCTCCAGCCAAAACTCTGTTAACCTTTGTACATATGTCATGCAGTAAGAGATGCATATGTTCAGTACACCATTATTTACTGACAACATACCTGATAACAAGCCAGTGAGATATCAGACTGCTAGACATGTTATGTATAGTAGGGCTTATATTTGAGGACAACACCTGGATATTCTGTTGTAGTGTGTGCAGTAGTGAGGTCTGTGCACATATGGTGATTATCGACAGAGTGTGTATTGTGAATATGTACCTTGGCCTGTGTACAGACTGTGGTAGATGTCATTGTTCTTGGTCCTGTTCTATCTGATGTTGTATGCTGCACCAGTGTATGGTACCCTATCAGTGTACATGTTTGTAGGGCCAAACCCACTCATGTCCCATACCACAATTAAGCAACGGAATACACTGTGTATTGTCCCAGTATATGTAGGGTTAGTGTGTGAGTACCACATCTGAGAATGGTGCTGATCACACAGTCCATATACTGTAAAATTATGCATGCTTACCATATGTGGCTGTGGCTGTGTTCAGATTGGTTGTGGGTATGCGCTTTCACATAGGTGTATGTTACTCCATGCTGTTACATGCCTGTAAAGCATGCTATATTTGCAGGTACATAGGTATTCCCCCATAAGAAATGCAGGCCAGTGTTGAGGCAGTCTGCCTGTAGTTTGCACACTGCCATGTGTCATGCCAAACAGCTCACTGTACTTACCCAGTGTGATGTTATGTCCAGATATTTGTCAGATGTACTGCTGCCAGGCCACCATACCTGTTGTGTATTTCTGACAAAGCAGTGGGATGCTGTAGAGATGTATGACACTAACTATTGGGTGCTATGTGGGCTTGTGACCTCTGCTCCTTTGGTTATTATGAGACAGGACAGACAGGAGTGTGTGAATGTATAAACTGTGTGAGCATATCTGTTCCAGTATTTACGTGATATCCCCATTTACATGGTTGTAAACATCCACTTTGTCTGCCTTGGTCCACATGTTTTGCACTAAGAGGTTCTTTGTATACCTGTGGACAGACCAGAGTGTGTCAGACTGTCCACATTTATTGGTCATATCTCTGCTGCATTCCACAGGACCATTACTGTGACATATGTGGTACTGCACTATGATGATCTTATGATGTCTGTCAGTAACTGATGGCATACATGTTAATATCAGATGTGACTTCCCACACACAACATTTCTGTTATGACATCCCCTGTTACAGTAGCAACAGTCTACATTTATGCCTGCAATACTTGCATAAAATATCCTTGCACTAAGAGGTTGCGACTACAATTGCTGCTGAGGTATGACTCCACTATATGTTTTGGACATATGTCAAACATATATGTATGTATATATATATATATATATATATATATATACACACACACACACACACACACACACACACACACACACACACACACACACACACACACACACAAACACACATATATAGATTAGATATAGATATAGATATATACATATATATATATAAATATATATATATATATATATATATATATATATATATATATATATATATATATATATATATATATATCTGGATTCACTTTATAAGCTCGAAATCCTGAAATATCGAATTTCAGAATCTCGAGCCCATAAAGTGGAAAGCCGAAAACCGTAAAAGACCAGAAATGTGAAATTCAAAATCTCGCATGTCAGAGATTTTGAATTAGCGGTTCTGGTGTTGTGCTGTGTTCATGGATTCAGGTAAGTGTTTTTGTTTAAGGGTTTTGGGCAGGGGCTGAGGTGTGTGTTAGTGTGATTGGTTACAGTGATGTGTGTGAGGGGAATGTTGCTTGTTTGGTGATGTTTCATGTATGTGTATGTAGTGCAACCTTGGAGTTAGAATATTTAAGTGTGGGGGGGTGGGGGGCACAGCCCCCCACATGGGGGGTGCAAGTGGGCTTGCCCCCTGCATATAGTAAGGGTAGGCGTGTGTGTTTGTTTAGTTATGTGCGTGTGGGTTGTATTGCTTTTTTGAAAGTGCCGGGAAGTATGTGTGTTTGTGTTTGTATGTGTTGTATAGTGTGTGCTGTGGTTTTGTTGTTCTGGGTTTCGTGGTTGCCTGGTTTTGGTTATATGGATTTTCGACTTCATGGTCTCGAGATACTGAAATTTGATATTTCAGTATTTTGAGATTATGAACTGAATCCATATGTATGTATATATATATATATATATATATATATATATATATATATATATATATATATATATGTATATATATATATATATATATATACATATACATATACATATATATATATATATATATATATATATATATATATATATATATACATACAGATAGATCTATATATGACCATATATATAGCATAATATACAGATGTATATAAATACATATATATATGAATACATATGTGTATGTACATGTACACATATATTTACATATGTGTGTATATATATCTATATATATCTATCTATATATATATATATATATATATATATATATATATATATATATCCATATTCTTATGTGTAAACATGACTGTTGTATATACCTTCCCAGATGTATCACACCGTATTTATCTCTGTGTATATGTAGTTATAACAAGATAAGTGATTCAACAGTAATATCACTAACAAGTACTACACAATTGTAGAAGTCATAGCAGTTGTTCAGTACTATTCAGTATGTGTACTGACAGATATAGTGGAAAAAACAACAAATGCTTTCATAGCTGTAATGACTTTGTGATGGACTGCTCTGACTGTAGTGAACACGGTCCTGGGTTCGAGACCTGCAAAGGCTGTTTATTTTGTTACTACTGAAACCGCCAAGAGCCAATGTTAAAAACTGCCGATTTATTTAAAATGTTAAATGAACCACGCTTTTTGTCCTACTCAATTGTAGGACTTCATCAGAAATACAAAATTTTCATTAATTACAGTATGGTAACAGGACCGTAGGTTAAAGAAACGTAGGCTCATCGAGCCATGTACATATAGATTGTACATGGATATACACACATTCATATAAATGCAACAGATAGACCAAAATAACTGTTTTGTCATCATCTGCATAAAACGTTGCTTAGAATAAAATAAAAATAAAAATGTTGCTTAGAACAAGGTATAGTAGTGTAAGCAAACATTTATGTTACGTGAATGTATTTATTCATTCACTCATTTTAAGCGATTCCGATGCTGCAGAATTGATTGTAATAATGTTGTTGAAGTTTTTTTAAGTTGTGGATTTATTGAATCTATGAAGAATTTTAATGTCTGTCAATATTGTTAATCACTGTATCTCACTTTAAGGAAAGGATGATTCTCGTGCGATACTGCTTGGCGTGAATTTTATAAAAGGCTGTAATTAATGAACATTTTGTATTTCCGATGAAGTCCTACAATTGAGTAGGACGAAAAGCAGCACACACCAACAAGAATAAAAAATCTCCTTTAATATTGTTAAGCGCTTTTCGTTTGAGACTGTGCTCAAACTTCATCAGACAAAGTGTATTCACAAACCACAAGTATAAATACTGAACAAATTCACAGCTCAAATGAGCAATAAAAGCAATTAAACAATTAAAAGCAATTAAAAAACATTTAAATACGTTGACGTCATTAAAAGCATAAAGAAACGCTCAATTCGATATCCAACTTGCACACCACCTTCAACTGCTACATAGGTGAAATATAACAATTTAAAGTATCAGTTCAACAAATTCTCATGAATATAAAAAAGTAGTTAATGATCATAACTAAAAATCAAACATGGAACTACCTTAATAAACTTTTAAGTTTTAAAATACTAATAGAACAGCATTCATTAAGTCCAGGGGTATTATACGCATTTAATCTAACTTGCCACATAAGTTCTAATTCCTCCAACTTTATTGGAGTGGGGCCACCCCTAGAGTCTTCACTGATCTGGTCTATTATTATGAATTTAAATTTATGGTCCGGGTTAAAACTGACATGCTTAGCTAGAGCATTCTCAAATGTATTCTTCCGAATTGCGTAAATATGTTCATACAGATGGTCATGAAGACGTCTCTCCGTCTTCCCAATGTAAAATGATGAACAATTCTGACATTGCACTAAATAAACTATCATTTTAGAATTACAATTAACTCGACATTTCAAAAAGTATTGATAATTTTGTATATTAAATATATTAGATTCAATTACGTACTGACAATAGTTGCAAGACTGGCACTTAAACATACCAGGTGTTTTTGGGTATGTGCGTTGACATTGTTCCAGTAAGGACTTTAGATTTTTTGCCCTCCTATAAGTCACTACTGGTCTATCACCAATTTTGTTAAAGATACTGGTGTCACTTTTAAAAATGGCCTAGTTTTTACATAGTATTCCATAACAAAACTTGCTGTTAATACTGTAAGTAGTGATAAAAGATGGCACTTGGAACATAAGTTCACAAGTTGTATTAATATCGTCAACCGTGACATTCACGGAACTACTCTCCCATACAACTTCTACATTATTAATATTTAATAATGGTTTAAACAACTGCCTAGTCCTTTTAGACACCACTTCTTCCATAAGTTCATTAATCATATTCTCAGGGTAGCCTCGGTGGATGGGTGGGAGGGTTGTGACTGACAAAGTTCGCAGATGACTGCAAACTAGGTGCCATAGTCGATACACCAGTGGGACACTACTTGTGACTGGCTTTGAGTCTGACATGGCTCCAGTGATTTTGACTTTATGGGTTCTATCCTTCAGCCAGTTTGCAACCCATCCTGTGACATATGGATTTACATTTAAGCTGTTGAGCTTGTCTATGATGCCTGAGTGGGGTATTGTGTCGAAGGCTTTAGCCAAGTCCAGGTAGGCTGTATCGACTGCTTTATCCTCATCAATGGCTCTAGTGACTATTTCGAAAAAGTCAACCAGGTTCAAAAAGCAGGATCTGCCCTTTACAAAGCCGAACTGGGTGGGATCAAGTGTCTGTCGGTCCCCAATTTCTCTGTTTATGAGTTCCATAATGATTCTTTCCATAGCTTTGCAGACCAGGCTGGTTAAGCTTATGGGGCGGTAGTTACCAGGGTCTGTAGAGGTGCCTCCTTTGTGGAGTTGGACCACTGTTGCTGTACGCCAGTGTTCAGGTACATATCCTGTAGTAAGGCTAAGGTTAAATAGCATTTTTATGTGCGAGTTTAGCTCCTCTTGGGGTTCACGTAGCACGCAACCCAGGATACCGTCAGGTCCCATTGATGCTGTGTTTTTAGCTTTGCTGAGGGCGGTTCTCACCTGGACATCTGAGATGACAGGGAGGTTACATCCAGCTGGCATAAGTATTTCTTCTTTTGGGGGTGAGGGAGGGGTGAAATTTGCACTGAACCTGTCTGCCAGAATGTTGGCAATATCTGTGGGTTCAGTGTATTTTTTGTCATTGTGAACTAACTCTGAGCATATCTGAGGGTTTCCGCCCAGGTTTCTAACATAGCAGAAGAAGGGCTTGTGGTTATCTTTAGTGTCTATAGCGATTTTTCTCTCAAAGATGGCCTTGGATGTTTTTATGAGAGTACGTAGCTTTCTACTAGTGCTGATCAAAGATGCCTTCTTTTTATGGGATTTTGCTCTGTCGTGCAGTAGCTCCTTCTTTTGTTATACAATTTGTTTATGGTTGGGATCCACCAGACAGGACATCTGCTCTTGGTGGAGAGGGTCTTTGTTTTATTTGGGATTGCATGATCCATGCATTCTTGGAGATGTCCGTAGAAACCATTTGTGAAGGATTCAGCATTGTGGGATGTGGTTTCCACTGGCCCAGTGGGCTTAAAGGATACCATCTCAGTCTTAAGAAGTGTAAAGTAGGCTTTTGAGAAGTTTTTCACTGTAGTCTTTTGTGTTGGGGGTGGAGGTGGGATATGTATATCCAAGGTGATTAGTTTGTGGTCAGATCTCACTAGTGAGGGGTATACTTCTGGCGTGGAGCACTTTGTCCCCATGTTTGTGATGATCAGGTCTAGTATATTATCTCCCCTTGTGGGAGAGGTGACTAGGTGTTCCATTGCATTTGAATTTATGAATTCCAGGAACCTTTGGGCTAGGGTGTTAGGGCTAGAATAATGCACCAAGTCTATGTTAGGGTAGTTGAAGTCTCCCAATATGATGGTGTTTGGTGAGACATTCATATCCTCCAATGTCTTCAGGAAGGCTGAATGGGGTTCCTGAGATTGGGAGAGTGGTCTGTAACATGCTACCAGTTGTATAGCAGTTTTGCCTACGGTTAGTTGCACCTGGATGGTCTGTGATGCTTCATGTGTTGCCACTAACTTGGAGGTGTGGGTGTCCTTGATGAATATGAACATTCCCCCTCCCTTTTTAGTTTGGCCTGAGTTTTGGGGCCGAAAAGCATGATACGAGGTATAGCCTGGTAGCACTGGGGTGCTCTCAGGAGCCTTGAACCAGGTTTCAGTTACTGCACAGACATCGATGTTCTCCATACTGAGGAGTGCTTCGAGAGCCTGCATCTTGAGATTTAGACTTCTGGCGTTGAGCAGCATTACCCTTAATTTTTTTCCATTTTTGTTTTCTAAGGAGGTGGGTTTGTCTTTTGAGCCTTGCCTAAAAAAGGCACTATGGGGGTGGCAAGAGCCTTAGCCAATATCCGGAAGCCCAGTGGTGACAGGTGCAAGCCGTCCTTAAGCAGCGTGGCTTGTCCAACATGTCATCCCACGCAGACAGACATTGGATCCGCCTAGAATGACACCAGTAATTGAGCCAATTATTAAAGCTGATCATCTTGTCTTTGTATTGTGGCATCATTCTTGGTGAGGGCAAGATGCTGCTCAGGGTCAGGGTCATACCAGCCTGGGCTACATAATCAGTGAGCTCCTCTATGTCTCTTTTCATGTAGTCCAGGGAGGTACGTCTCAGGTCATTCACGCCGACATGGACAATGATGGAGTCATATTTGTACTTGCTTTGGAGTGACCTGAGTGCGTGTTTTATGTGGCGGATCCTAGCTCCCGATAGGCAGCTCAACGTTACTCTCTCCTTGTTCAGCCTGGTAAGCGGAACGTCAGTGTGTCTGACTATAGAGTCACCTATTACTAGTGTATCAGTCATGGTGTTTGGCCTTAAGGGCTGTGATTGTTTGACACACTGATTTATTGAAGTATGTGTTGCATGTGTTATGTTTTGAGGTGGGGGATTTTTGGGTGTCTGCTTTGGGAGCCTCTGTTGTTTTGGTAAGTTTTTTGTTAGAGCCTCCGAGTATGTCCTTGTGTTATTATATGTTTGGTTTGCAGTTGTGGTAGGTATATGTGGGAGTGGGTTTGCTGTGTGTGTGGTTACCTTCTCCTCCTGTCTGGTCTTGCCAGTCCTGAGTTGAGAGAGTTCAGCCTCCAGTTTGGCTACATAGTTGCATCTCTCACATGTATTTGTGTTTGTTGGGAGGAGGAGAGGGTTGTCTGTGTACATAAGACAATTGTAGCATTGTCTCAAGATTCCCAGATTAACCAGCTGAACTGGAGAGGATGCTAGTAAACTACCACTCGACATGCTAGAATATTATAAGAGAGTGCTGTGCCTTTAAGGGAAGTGGGTACTCACAGGGGTGGCAGGTGGATGTAGTGCTTACTTTAGTTTGAGAGTGCTAACTTAGAAGAGAGGGTTTGAGAACAAGTGCTAGGCTTATAATAAAGCGAGTAGACTGATTATTATAAGAGTAGTGCTTTCTTAAGGGAAAATTTGAAGAGCAGACTTGGCAGAGCCAGAAAAAGTTTAACCTTGTTTAACTGGCTGCTATGCGCAATCGCTGGATTTTAAACAGGGAACTTCAAAAGAGCTAGAAATGGTCCAAAACAACCAATTACTACAAGCTCTTATGCTGAGGTCACTCCTTCAGGGACAGATAGGCTGCTCAAGGATCCCCACTCCCACTGGTGAGCAAAGAAACTTCCTTCTATCCAAGTAAGGCAATGGACAACACAGGAACTACACCACAGCCCAGAATACAGCAAAGCCTGTATACTGGTCTAAACTAGTCGAGGAGAGGCGGGAAAACAAGGATATTTTTTTGGGGTTTTTTTTGTTTTTGAGATAGAAAGCACACAGAAATGTAGGAAACAGTAATAAATTAGTTACACAGGCTAGCACACTTTAGTGGGCAGCCTCAACAGTTAAATTTAACAAACAAACTTTCGACCAATTTTCGACCAAATGTAACTTTAAGTGCAGATAATATATAATGCAACAAACAGCTAAAAAAACATTTTAAGCTTGTTCAAAGTAAGCAAGAGAAGGTATTTTAGGTAAAAAACAGCAAAAAATACTTAAATCAGGAAAGTAGTCACTTTTCTCAGTTCTCTGCTGCTAGGACCACTCTGCAGGATCACGAGGAGCTGTTTCTGAGTAGTATAGCCAGAAAAAAACGCTCAGAGGCAGATTTTAAACAGGGAACTTCAAAAGAGATAGAAATGGTCCAAAACAACCAATTACTACAAGCTCTTGTGCTGAAGTCACTCCTTCAGGGACAGATAGGCTGCTCAAGGCTCCCCACTCCCACTGGTGAGCAAAGAAACTTCCTTCTATCCAAGTAAGGCAATGGACAACACAGGAACTACACCACAGCCCAGAATACAGCAAAGCCTGTATACTGGTCTAAACTAGTAGAGGAGAGGCGGGAAAACAAGGATATTTTTTTTTTTTTTTTTTTTTTTTTTTTGAGATAGAAAGCACACAGAAATGCAGGAAACAGTAATAAATCAGTTACACAGGCTAGCACACTTTAGTGGGCAGCCTCAACAGTTAAATTTAACGAACAAACAAACAAACTTTCGACCAATTTTTGACCAAATGTAACTTTAAGTGCAGATAATATATAATGCAACAAACAGCTAAAAAAACATTTTAAACTTGCTCAAAGTAAGCAAGAGAAGGTATTTTAGGTAAAAAACAGCAAAAAATACTTAAATCAGGAAAGTAGTCGCTTTTCTCAGTTCTCTGCTGCTAGGACCACTCTGCAGGATCACAAGGAGCTGTTTCTGAGTAGTATAGCCAGGAAAAAAATGCTCAGAGGCAGATTTTAAACAGGGAACTTCAAAAGAGCTAGAAATGGTCCAAAACAACCAATTACTACAAGCTCTTGTGCTGAGGTCACTCCTTCAAGGACAGATAGGATGCTCAACGCTCCCCACTCCCACTGGTGAGCAAAAAAACTTCCTTCTATCCAAGTAAGGCAGTGGACAACACAGGAACTACACCACAGCCCAGAATACAGCAAAGCCTGTATACTGGTCTAAACTAGTCAAGGAGAGGCAGGAAAACAAGGATATTTTTTTGTTTTTTTTTGTTTTTGAGTTAGAAAGCACACAGAAATGCAGGAAACAGTAATAAATCAGTTACACAGGCTAGCACACTTTAGTGGGCAGCCTCAACAGTTAAATTTAACAAACAAACAAACAAACTTTCGACCAATTTTCGACCAAATGTAACTTTAAGTGCAGATAATATATAATGCAACAAACAGCTAAAAAAATAGTTTAACCTTGTTCAAAGTAAGCAAGAGAAGGTATTTTAGGTAAAAAACAGCAAAAAATACTTAAATCAGGAAAGTAGTCGCTTTTCTCAGTTCTCTGCTGCTAGGACCAGTCTGCAGGACCACGAGGAGCTGTTTCTGAGTAGTATAGCCAGAAATAACCACTCAGAGGCGGATTTTAAACAGGGAACTTCAAAAGAGCTAGAAATGGTCCAAAACAACCAATTACTATAAGCTCTTGTGCTGAGGTCACTCCTTCAGGGACAGATAGGCTGCTCAAGGCTTCCCACTCCCACTGATGAGCAAAGAAACTTCCTTCTATCCAAGTAAGGCAATGGACAAAACAGAAACTACACCACAGCCCAGAATACTGCAAAGCCTGTATACTGGTTTAAACTAGTTGAGGAGAGGTGGGAAAACAAGAATATTTTTTTTTGTTTTGTTTTTGAGATAGAAAGCACACAGAAATGCAGGAAACAGTAATAAATCAGTTACACAGGCTAGCACACTTTAGTGGGCAGCCTCAACAGTTAAATTTAACAAACAAACAAACAAACTTTTGACCAATTTTCGACCAAATGTAACTTTAAGTGCAGATAATACATAATGCAACAAACAGCTAAAAAAACAGTTTAAGCTTGTTCAAAGTAAGCAAGAGAAGGTATTTTAGGTAAAAAACAGCAAAAAATACTTAAATCAGGAAAGTAGTGGCTTTTCTCAGTTCTCTGCTGCTAGGACCACTCTGCAGGACCACAAGGAGGTGTTTCTGAGTAATATAGCCAGAAAAAAATGCTCAGAGGCAGATTTTAAACAGGGAACTTCAAAAGAGCTAGAAATGGTCCAAAACAACCAATTACTACAAGCTCTTGTGCTGAGGTCACTCCTTCAGGGACAGATAGGCTGATCAAGGCTCCCCACTCCCATTGGTGAGCAAAGAAACTTCCTTCTATCCAAGTAAGGCAATGGACAACACAGGAACTACACCACAGCCCAGAATACAGCAAAGCCTGTATACTGGTCTAAACTAGTCAAGGAGAGGCGGGAAAACAAGGATTTTTTTTTGTTTTGTTTTTGAGATAGAAAGCACACAGTAATAAATCAGTTACACAGGCTAGCACACTTTAGTGGGCAGCCTAAATTTAACAAACAAACAAACAAACTTTCGACAAATTTTCGACCAAATGTAACTTTAAGTGCAAACAATATATAATGCAACAAACAGCTAAAAAAACAGTTTAAGCTTGTTCAAAGTAAGCAAGAGAAGGTATTTTAGGTAAAAAACAGCAAAAAATACTTAAATCAGGAAAGTAGTCACTTTTCTCAGTTCTCTGCTGCTAGGACCACTCTGCAAGACCATGAGGAGCTGTTTCTGCGTAGTATAGCCAGAAAAAAAACACTCAGAGGCGGATTTTAAACAGGGAACTTCAAAAGAGCTAGAAATGGTCCAAAACAGCCAATTACTACAAGCTCTTGTGCTGAGGTCACTCCTTCAGAGACAGAGAGGCTGCTCAAGACTCCCCACTCCCACTGGTGAGCAAAGAAACTTCTTTCTATCCAAGTCAGGCAATGGACAACACAGGAACTACACCACAGCCCAGAATACAGCAAAGCCTGTATACTGGTCTAAACTAGTCGAGGAGAGGTGGGAAAACAAGGATATATATATATATATATATATATATATATATATATATATATATATATATATATGTTTTTGAGATAGAAAGCACACAAAAATGCAGGAAACAGTAATAAATCAGTTACACAGGCTAGCACACTTTAGTGGGCAGCCTCAACAGTTAAATTTAACAAACAAACTTTCGACCAATTTTCGACCAAATGTAACTTTAAGTGCAGATAATATATAATGCAACAAACAGCTAAAAAAACAGTTTAAGCTTGTTCAAAGTAAGCAAGAGAGGGTATTTTAGGTAAAAAAACAGCAAGAAATGCTTAAATCAGGAAAGTAGTCACTTTTCTCAGTTCTCTGCTGCTAGGACCACTCTGCAGGACCACGAGGAGCTGTTTCTGAGTAGTATAGCCAGAAATAACTGCTCAGAGGCAGATTTTAAACAGGGAACTTCAAAAGAGCTAGAAATGGTCCAAAACAACCAATTACTATAAGCTCTTGTGCTGTTGTCAATCCTTCAGGGACAGATAGGCTGCTCAAGGCTCCCCACTCCCACTGGTGAGCAAAGAAACTTCCTTCTATCCAAGTAAGGCAATGGACAAAACAGAAACTACACCACAGCCCAGAATACTGCAAAGCCTGTATACTGGTCTAAACTAGTCGAGGAGAGGTGGGAAAACAAGAATATTTTTTTGTTTTTTTTTTTGTTTTTTGAGATAGAAAGCACACAGAAATGCAGGAAACAGTAATAAATCAGTTACAGAGGCTAGCACACTTTAGTGGGCAGCCTCAACAGTTAAATTTAACAAACAAAGAAACAAACTTTCGACCAATTTTCGAGCAAATGTAACTTTAAGTGCAGATAATATATAATGCAACAAACAGATAAATAAACAGTTTAAGCTTGTTCAAAGTAAGCAAGAGAAGGTATTTTAGGTAAAAAACAGCAAAAAAAATACTTAAATCAGGAAAGTAGTCGCATTTCTCAGTTCTCTGCTGCTAGGACCACTCTGCAGGACCACAAGGAGCTTTTTCTGAGTAGTATAGCCAGAAAAAAATGCTCAGAGGTGGATTTTAAACAGGGAACTTCAAAAGAGCTAGAAATGGTCCAAAACAACCAGTTACTACAAGCTCTTGTGCTGAGGTCACTCCTTCAGGGAAAGATAGGCTGCTCAAGGCTCCCCACTCCCACTGGTGAGCAAAGAAACATCCTTCTATCCAAGTAAGGCAATGGACAACACAGGAACTACACCACAGCCCAGAATACAGCAAAGCCTGTATACTGGTCTAAACTAGTCGAGAAGAGGTGGGAAAACAAGGATTTTTTTTGTTTTTTTTTTTGTTTTTGAGATAGAAAGCACACAGAAATGCAGGAAACAGTAATAAATCAGTTACACAGGCTAGCTCACTTTAGTGGGTAGCCTCAACAGTTAAATTTAACAAACAAACAAACAAACTTTCGACCAATTTTTGACCAAATGTAACTTTCAGTGCAGATAATATATAATGCAACAAACAGCTAAAAACAGTTTAAGCTTGTTCAAAGTAAGCAAGAGAAGATATTTTAGGTAGAAACAACAGAAAATACTTAAATCAGGAAAGTAGTCGCTTTTCTCAGTTCTCTGCTGCTAAGACCACTCTGCAGGACCACGAGGAGCTGTTTCTGAGTAGTATAGCTAGATCTCCCCAAGGCTTTCCACACCATCCTCCACTCTGGAATTATAGAAAAACTCACTAAACTAGGTATAAATCCATATGTTACAAGATGTGAACCCACACTATGAAAGTAGCAGACTCTAAATTCAACTTCAGACCAGTAACAAGTGGAGTACCACAGGGTTCAGTCCTAGGTCCTCTCCTGTTTGGTATCTACTTCTCTGAAGTACAGGTTAACACAGAAGGTGTTTGGCTAACAAGGTTTGCAGATGACTGCAAACTAGGAGCTATAATCAAAACTCTTAACGATGGGGACATCCTACAAAAGGACCTCACTGAGAAAGATGCCTGGTGTCAAGCCATGGCCTCAAGCTCAGTGCCAAAAAGTGCATTGTAATCCCTTCTGGTAAAAACTCTGTACCCATGAACTACCACATAGGTGGTAGTCTACTTAACACCAAAAGTGTGATAAGAGACCTTGGGACATAGGTGGACAGTAGTCTCTTCTTTGATAATCACATCGCCACAGTAGTCAGGAAATCCTACTACATGGCACACCTTATCCCAAAAGGTTTCTCATCCAGGAAAAAAAGAGGTAATTGTTCCACTCTACTCATCACTCATTAGACCCATTATAGAGTACAACACCCCTTTTGGTATGTTCCTCACAAGACATCTACAACAACTGGAAAGGCCACAGAAGTACCTCACAAAGAAGATTACCAGCCTCAAACAGATGCCCTACGCAGACGGTCTCAAAAAACTCCAGCTTTACACTGTTGCATATCGCCTACTCCGAGGCAATCTCTGACTAACATACAAAGCTATGTCAAACCCAGAGCTGTTGGACATGCTCCACTTAAAGAAATCCCAATCCCTCCGAGCTACATGCTCTAGGGACCTAAACCTTGTCAACACAATAAATAGAACATGCCGGAGGGATAGACTTCCCATACTCTGGAACAAACTACCTATCTATATCAAACAAAGCTCCTCATTAGCAATCTTCAAGAAAAATCTTGATGATTGGATGGGAGATAAGAAATTCACCCCGGGGATCACTTCTGTGGCTCTGCTTGACAGGGGCACAGAAAAATAATTGTCTTGGGTGACAAAAGCCAGGGTACCATTTGGCTAGGCTTATATAGGCCCTAGGGCCAATAGCCTACTACTTACCTATGAACC
>NC_056733.1:1668251491-1668274030 GCF_019279795.1 Protopterus annectens | reverse complement strand
TGTCTGGTGTACTGTTCCATACATGACTGTGCCTGCATGACAGCCCGAAACATAGCTGAGGTTGTAAGACCTCTGTGGGCACATCTGACAGGGGCAGTACACCCACGGGTGCTCCCACAAGAACCCCTGGACATCTGTCTGTGTGGTACCATCTCAGGGCCATGCCCATGGCTGCTGTGTGGGGAGGCATGTGCCACAGATACCACATTACCCTGGTCAATGCCCACTGTATGCTATCCATCACCTAGGGACATTGGTGACAAAGGGTGTATTGGCAGGATAACTGTGCACATTGATGGGGTTGACAGCTGTGTACTGTCAATTGGCTGACCAATGATGGACCCTGGCATACCTTCCTGTGCCATTACACAAATGTCATCATTATCAGTACCCATGGCACCTGATTCAGGTTCCCTGCTGCATGACACCAGAGCAGCACCAGAACCTGTGGGAGGGAAACAGGAAACACAGTTTACAATGTCTACACAATATTACCAGTGATGCACACATCCACACATGCACAGGTCCAGACATGCACATGTGCACACATGCACACATGCACAGGTGCACACGTGCACACATGAACACGTGCACAGGTGCACACATGCACACATGCACACGTGCACACATGTGCACAAGCACACATGCACACATGCACACATGCACAGGTGCGTACATGCACACATGCACACGTGCACAGGTGCACACATGCACACATGCACAGGTGCACACATGCACACATGCACAGGTGCACACATGCACACGTGCAAACATGCATACGTGCATACGTGCACATATGCACAGGTGCACACATGCACCCATGCACACGTGCACACATGCATACGTGCACATGTGCACACATGCACAGGTGCGCACATGCACAGGTGCACACATGCACACATGCACACGTACACATGCACACAGTTGCACACAGTTGCACACAGTTGTACACTACTCAGTATGTGAGATATCAACACACAGACAGACACAGTTGCATGCATACACAGAGCACTACTCAGTGAGCCTAATATTACTATTACTATCAAGACTACTAAAGGTATTGTTAATACACACTCACCAGCATGGATAGGCTGCATTGCTGTTACACCGGAGGGACCTGCAGAAGTGAGGAAACTAATGTCAGTGGGCACAGCTGTACCATTATTACTGAGTATGATACAGGTCAGTAGTACAACAGTCACCTTTCACAGGTCAGCTGCTGATATTGAGGATATCACACTTGCACATTAAATACTATGATGACAGCTACAAACCAAGGACACACCTCACACATGCATTAACTACCAGTGTACACAACAGTCAACTATACATATGGCATATTACCTGCACGCTCATAGTCTTGCTGCTGTGTGGCTCCAGCCTCCATCATAATGCATGTCTGCTGCTGTTGTTGTTGTTGGCGGACTGGAGCCACTACACTCATGAGTAGTCCCTCCAGTCTGGTGAGTGGGGGATGTGAAGCCACCCCACCACCTGTGGCGACCTGTTGCCTGTGGATATCCGACGCACACTGAGGGACATTTCTGATTAAATCACTGCAGTAATGTCGTACCTGCTCATATGTCCTATTATGCATGCCTATGTCATTTACCCGACGGACCAGGTCTTGCCACAGTGCAGCCCTCTCCTGCTGATTCTGGCTGGTGCGGGAAAAGAGTATTGCATAATCCCGCACCAGGCTCTGGTGTATCTCCTCATCCTCAGCTGCGGAGTAAGCTGGATTTTGCGGGTGAGCCATGTGCCTGAAAAAGGAAATAACCTGATATCAGCAATATATGTCAGCAGAATTTGGCACACATACTACACATGCTACTCGACTGTTATGATACGACATATCTCACATATATAGCATCTGTCTGTCTATTGGTGGATACACATGTAAATGGCCAGGTATCAGTGCTCAGCCAGCAACTGTGCAACAGTACCTGGCACACTCCATACGACATACTACCAAACCCCAGCAGTCAGAACACTGATTCAGGTCCAGAGCACCTCCTCACTCTGGGGGTTTGTATCTAGGTACTGTATGGGCTACATCATCAACTACTGTGAGCTGATCACAAACTAATTGCCCTGGATATACATATCCCACCTCCACCACCAGCACAAATGACTATAGTGAATAACATTGCAAATGCAAACTTTACACTTTGTAACAGTGACATGGTATCCTTTCAGCCCACTGGGCCAGTGGAAGACACAACCCACAATGCTGAACCTCTTCACAAATGCTTTCTACGGACATCTCCGAGAATGCATGGATCATGCAATCCCATATATGACCAAGACACTCTCCACAAAGGGACAGCATCCTGTCTGGTGGACCCCAGCCATAGACAGATTGTATTACAAAAGATGGAAGCTACTGCAAGACAGAGCATAATTCCATAAAGGGAAGGCATGTCTGAGCAGCACTAGTAAGGATCTATTTTCCCTCATACAAAATCCATGGGTAACTTTGAGAGGGAAATCAAGAGGGACACTACAGATAACCACAAGGCCTTCTTCAGTTATGTTAGCAACCTGGTCAGAATCTCTCCACTATGCTCATAGTTAGTACACAACAACAAATAATTCACTGAAACCACAGATATTGACAACATTGTGGCAGACAGGTTCAGTGCAGGTGTCACCCCTCACTCTCCCCCAAAATAAGACATAGTTATCCCAGCTGACTGTAACCTCCTTGTCATCACAGATGTCCAGGTGAGAGCCACCCTCAGGAAAGCAGAATACACAACATGAATGGGACCTGATGGTATCCCCGGTTACATGCTACATGAACTCCGACAGGAGCTAAACACACATATAGAAGTGCTATGTAACACTAGCCTGACTACAGGATATGTACCTGTACACTGGCGCACAGCAGCAGTGGTTCCACTCCATGAAGGAGGCACCTCAACATACCAATACAATGCAACACAATACAATACATTACAATACAATACTATACAATATGCTATTGCCCCTGGGACTACAGCAGCATACTGTTCTGCTACCCTGACCATTGTGACACATGTGGTGTGATGGTTCCTGCTGCTGTCAAACAGTTACACAGGGTGACTCATATGGCATATTACCTATCTGACTAACATTCAGCAGGGGTATGTGTGACATGTACTCATGGGGAATCTTGCATCTTAACACTGTGTGGTTTATTGTGGGGTATGTCTAATCTGTGGGTAGGAACCTCTACCTCCACATGTGCTCTCTATTGCAGTGGCACAGATGACACACAGCAGTCATTTAGGTTGTGGATGGTGTGAGGTGTTACTATGGTTGCTGGACATCTGTCATGAGTGTGACTTAAATATGTAAATCCAGGAGTGGTAACCTCTATGTGGGTAGTATGTGTGTACTCTGTGGTGTTGTCAGACACTGTGCATTGGTAATGTGTTTGAGTGCATTGTCACAGTGTTGTACATGTCACTGTGTCCTTCTCCATATCTGTAGCTGTCATGTGAGGTACATACCATGACAGCCATTATGTGGTGTGGAGGGGTACACTGACCTACATGTCCATAGCTGACACACCATGTCTGCTGACACATACCATGTGCAGGTATTCCAGGAATAGTGTGCCACTGTGAATATAATTGGGGAGACTATTGTACACATTAAGCACCCTGTTCACCCCTAACACATGCAGTGGTGGGCAGCCAATCACATATCTGGTGGTTACTGGTGTAGGTGATTTGAAATGGGGTATGATACTCCAGTTTTGACACTGGTGTTCACTCCATGCCTTTGTCAGCAGGCACCTGTTGCAATACATTTGTACACATGTGCCTCACTCACAATATATATACATCTCTCTCTCTCTCTCTCTATATATATATATATATATATATATATATATATATATATATATACATATACATATGTATATAGATATATCTATATGTATGTATATATATATATATATATATATATATATATATATATATATATATGTCTGTATACATGTTCACATATATATATTGATGTACATATATTGCTATAGATATGGAGGGGTGTGTGACAGAGAGGGGGTGAGAGTGACAGAGGGGGTGGGACAGGGGGTGTTGAGGTCGTCATATACAGTCATACCTGTAGATAGTCAGATCTGTCTGTCTATGTATATGTATCTACATATATCTATATCTGTATGTGTATATTACATATATATGTTTGTACATATTCTATCTATCTACATCTGTCTATGTATTCCTACATCTCTCTCTATGTATGTATACATATATGCATATTATATATATATATATATATATATATATATATATATATATATATATATATACATACATACATACATATTTTGACATACATACGTATCCATATGATAGATAGGTATATCAACATGTTTGTTTACCATACTGTATACACACACTAACATACTGCTAAACATACATAACTGTGAAACCTACTTTGTACATTGCACTACAACCTACATTCAACCTACATTGATATGTGCACATAGATGCTCTCACATACAAATGTATGTATAGCCTTCACTGATAGTTGCTGTATGTCCCCTGCCCTTTGCACATCTTCATATACATATGGATACAGACCAATGACACATATGGAGGGTTCACAGTATGTAGACCTTTATAGTATTACTTTACATTACCTGTGTTTGTCACAGCTGCTTGTGTTGCCATCTGGTTTTGTGTCCTGCTGCTCCACTTGCCAGTTGTCAGCTTTCAGGTGGCTGTTACTGAACAGTTTTGTTTGAGTATGTTTAATTTTGTTTTTCTCTGTATCTGTCTCTGTCTCTGTCTCTGTCTCTCTCTTTCTCTCTGTCTCTCACTTCCTCCTCAAGGTGCAATGGAAGTATTGCATGTGTGGACTGGGAGTACAGCATGCTTTTGTAGGTATCTGCATATGTCCATGTGATGGCCTCTGCACCAGTTGTTAGCCAGCATTTGCTAACTGCATGCAGCCAGTTGTGTACTGATTGCAGTTCTCACTGTGATTTCAGAACAGTGCTATAAAAAGGTATGTGAAATAGGTGTAGCCCTTTCAGATTTTAAGGGCAGGGACCATGCTGGTATGCTGTGGACAATGTTCTGTGAGTGTAAAGGTTGGTATCTCTCTCATATTTCCAGCTGTGTTGTAGATTTCTCCATTCATTTCTCCAGTTTCCTGTACTAAATGTGTATGTACACTGACACCTATGACTACTACTACTGTTAATGTGTGTGTGTGCTTTCCTGTGGGACATGTGGTGTAACTGGTGTATAGCAGTGGCTCTTGCACTTTGTTGCTATGGCTTCAATATTTGCCCTTTACAGTCACTACTTGTATGCCTGCTAGGTGTCCTGACTGTAGTGCGCTGCTGTGGCTTTCCTATTTTCCATGTACATTCACACCTTGGAATGCTTGCTATATCTGTTAGGTGTTACAGCATGCAGTGTGGTCTGGCCATGGTGTGGGCCTTGACATCTATTAGGGTATTTGAGTATGCTGCTGAGCAGGCCCCAGAGACTCTCAGGTGCATCTGTTATCTGCCTCATGGAATGGTACATATCAGTGGGGTACACCCATTAAATTGTCTGGTATGCTGCAGTTGCGACTGTGGGATAGCATGAGCATATGTATTACTACACTTTTTCTGCCATGCAAGTGGTGCATACTTTCAGGACTTCATAGTTACCATTGCATGTGTTGTAACACCTTTCTGCCTACTGTTTGTACATTTCACATGGAGTCTGTGGGGCATCCCTGTAACTCAGTCACTGTTGCTATGTCTAGGCTCTTAACTATTCAAATATGATGGTGTCAGACCTCTCATGTGTACAAATATTTGCAGGTTGTCCACATTTCTGCCTCATATTTTGGTCAATATCTCATGCACAGCTTTTTCTGGCAAATCACTCTGGGCTCAAGTCAGAATATAGTGACAAACGTTTAAGTTTCAGACTTCATACCCTTCCAAACATCCCACAAAATGCAGAACCTGTTACTCTCTGAACTGTCTAAGTTTGTTGTAACATTATTTGTAATGTGTCCCTGGTTTTGGCCCTTTGCTCCACATATTTTATTACTTGGTCCGGATGTGTTCCTGTAATAGGTTGTGGGGTATGGGCAGTGATTATCCTGCTGTGAGTATGTGTGTGGCTTGCAAGGTGCTACAGTGACATTATTACCTACTAGCTACCAACTAGCATGGCTGTTTCTGTTCACACACTACTATCATAGATATCCACTGGATTTGACAGTAAATATACATGACATGCTTTGTGTACTACACATCCTATATTCCCTTTACATTCATTCCTACTATTACATGATATATTTATTTTAGCACAATGTTCTTGTATAACAGTCATGGCTTAGTGGTAAGTCACATAGACTACTGTTTCCAAGGTCCTGGGTTCGGGACTGACAGTGGGATTTTATGTTGCTTTTGAACTGACTACTGGACCTGTCAATTACAGTGACTAAGGCACTTTTAAGCAGTTGTAACCAGGTTAGCGCTGGTTTGCGCAGTGCTCACGCATGCACACTGGCGTTCAGCTCTGCGCACACCAGTTTACTACCAGTTAAACGTGCTTACTCTTGTGCACACCCGCGCTATTTTCTTTGAAAGAAATGAAAATGGGGAGACAGGAAAGTGGTGAAAAAGGGGTCACAAAGAGGGTAAAACAGTAGGGAAACAAGCTTGGGTTTTGCAGGAGGGATGTAGGTAAGGCCCATAGCTGCCCATTTCTTCATCAGCAACAGCTGTGCATATGTATGTAATTTGGTGTGACATTTGAAACCTTCCACCCCTGAGAGAGTTGTCAGGACAACAGTAATACTTGTTGTATAGCCAATTGTAATCGATAGTTTCCATGTCCAGCAGACATATGTGGAGAATTGGCAGCTATGTATGGGGCGTAATTTTTTTGTGGGTACAGAGTGCCCTTTTTTTTTTTTTTTTTTTTCAGGTGAGAGTGGTATGTCAGGTGAAGGAAGTCGGTATAGCTGGGGAGGTAGGTTGGGTAAGTCAACAGACAAGACACACAAGATGCATACAGGGGCGGTGTATGACACGTGTGGGGGGGGTTACACAAATGACAGGGACGGATGTTTGGATATCCAGAGCCCATGAGCCCACAGATGGCAACAGTGGAACTGATATCCCCACCCATGGGCAGTTGCCACTGTTCCTTCACTGCTCAGGATGGGGCTGTGCTGGGGGCTGTGTAGGACGGGCAACAGGCATGCCCGTAAGTTGTGCCACCTGTGCCTCAAGCTGGCATAGGGGCCCAAGAACAGAGTCCTGGATCTCCCTACACACCACAGTCCGGACGCTACGGAGGGTGAGTGGTGGTTCTCCTCCGGCCACGCTTGCAGAGGAGGAACGGGCCCCATCCCCTGCAGTGCTTCCACCTGCAGGTGGCACAGGGCCACCGGAGGAGGGTCCAGACTGGGCACTAGTGCCAGGTGCACTCGCCAGCTGAGGTGGGAGAAGTGGGTCCGCTGGATCCCGCCTTCCCTGTCGTCCTATGTTTTGCATTATGTCATGACAGTTTGGGTTAGTAACATACAATACCATTCGCAATTAGTTGTAACAGCATGCATTAGTATTCCCATTAACCAAACACCCAGATATTCACACCATTGAACAGCGAGCATAACACATGCATAATATGAACAGCAATACACAGTCCAACAACATGCAGGGTTGATTGATGGCAACAGGCCATCAGGTTTGGATGTATGAACAGGGCAGATACATCAACGTACATGCAAATATTTATGACCCAACAGGACAAATGTCCAGGGGTGTTAGTTGTGATTGCACATACCAATTTCACGTGGAATGGATTATATGTGGTTATATGGTGGGGTGAAGAAAATATTATTAACACCTTCGAATATCAATACATATGCTGTACATTCCTAATAGCTACAGATATATATACACACTACTGTTCTAACTACAATTTCCTATATGATAACTACTTCATTTTGGTGATAGGACTGTTACTGCTACATCAATATACATTTTATTGTTATTCATACACGTTCATATCTGGTTTTGTTCAGCTACATCATCCTGCTACATTTGCTTTATATAGCTATAGACAACTGTGGATGTTTGATATTTCAGACAATCATACTATCTGCATATTGCAAACTGAGAGCAACATATCCAGATTTTGGGATACACATTCCAGCTGCAGCAACACTTTGAACACATTTCACAGTTTGGTTCTACTTGTCACATTCATTTCATTCTGTACTGACTGCAGTATACTTTATTCAGGGGTTATTACTACTTTATTGGTGGATTCATAACTCATTCTCACACTCTCTCACTTGTTTTCATTTTACTATTCAGGATGGTACTTACTTCTAGGCTTTATTGACATGTTTTACCTGTAGTTATTACAATCCTTTCCAGCAGTCTCACTTCTGTCATGTTTCAGTACTTCAACAGGGATATATTTCACACATGTGATTTGCTCATCTTCTGCAGATGTACTTTTCAGCCTGCTGCAGGTTGTGTACTATTATATTACAGGTGGGGCATCTTTATTTCAGACTTTATTTCAGACATTTTCATTTTTCTGTTTGGATTACAGACTGCAACACTCTTTTGTAATCAAGCAATACTTGCAAACACTCTTACTCTGTTACTTGCACATTTTATTACTTAGTGACTACACTGCACTCTTTTGCTAACTGCATTTCTAAATACAGCTGTCGTGGCTTAGTGGTTCAGTACCTTGACTATAGTGCATGGTATCCTGGGTTCGAACCTGCCCACTGCTTTTTATATTTTATGACTGTCTAGACAGGCTAGGGGGTGTGTCTGTGAAAAGGCAGTTTTGTTACAGCTTGCTCAACGTTGCCCATCGGTTAGCTTGTTTGCGTGATGCGCAGCTCCGTGCAAATGGGTTACGCTGGTTTATGCTTCATTTGGCTGTCAACATGCATATTATGCTCAGCTCAGCTAGGGGCACACAATTTCAGTGTGTTACACCACGGCTCACCTACGGGCACTCAGTTTGCACCTGGTGAACCATTGCTCACCTACAGGCACTCATTTTGCACCTGTTAAACCACTGCTCACCTACGGGCAGATGCACTCACCTTGTTAAACTGTAGCTCAGCTATAGAAGCATCTTGCATTTTTTATTGTTTTGTTATCTCACATTTCTTCAAAATAAATGGACTATTTCATTACATTTTACATAAAATATGATTTTATATGTGTACATGTTTGTCAGGGACTTGTTTTGTGCTTATTTTACTAAAAATAAAAATTGATGTTGTGGGGGCTCGAACCATGAATACCTGCTCTTCAGCCGACATCTCTACCGCTACACTATTGCTTCTTGGCTTACTTTGCATATTTAGTTCTTATATCCTTTTCCACTGACTGCTAACTGTGGCTAAGCTACGGGCATGCCAGCAAACAGCGCACTCACGGGCAAACATCTTTACGATTTAAAAAAAATATATAACATGTTCATTTATATATTTTATGTTCATAGTCTGTGGGGGCATGTGTTGTGTTGTGTTTATTCACATTTCCATGGCCTCTGTCATGGGTGTTTACATTGGGCACTTTTACTCTTCTGGGGGCGTGTCTGCTTGCAGGGCTTGGCCTACGGACATGCCCCCTACTGTCTTCCATGGACCATGTTAGCCTTAGGTGTGATTCAGCATGCTCTCATGAATATGCAGAGCATGCTGACATCACTCCGTTTAACTGCAGCCTCCGTGTAAGACTTATAACTCTTACACAGATGCTTCGTGAATCCTGCCCATTATGTTTAACATCTTAAAACTTACCAGTGTCCATAGCCCTGGAAGAAATATAAATACAATCATACACACACTGCAAACAATGTGCAGTGACCTATGCAATAAAAGAAACTAATTTATTTAAAGCAGATTTTTCTTCTCAAGAAGAAACTGTAGATAAAACATTTTGCATACTTTTACAATATGACAGAATACATTTTAACATATGAGCCTGCCATTTTAAAAGTCTGAAATTCAAAGTTTCAGAAATATACATTTTTTCCCATATCTATCAATAATTTTCCCATCCCTATTAGAAAAATAGTATTATTGAAATTAACTCTTTAGCAGCAGAAAAGTCAACTAAGGCTGTAGATGCTGGGTTAGGTTTGGGAAAAGTATATCAAAATTTAAAGACTAAGGAACTTTATACATTCTATCTGACTTTTTAGGGGCAGCAGGCTAACTATCAGCAAAATTGCAGGCAGTAAGACATACATTCTCTAAAGCAGATATGATAAGAGAAATGAGTGTAGTCTGGAAAATCCTTCTGTAACAACTTGTAGTATTTTTTGACGGACTATGGAACTTCGATGTTCTCCCACTTAAAACACCAGGACATTCCAGCAATATGCTCAGAGAAAGAGAAACATCTACAGGGAGAATCAGAAAGTGAGCTCTTCTCTGAGTCTGAATCTGAAATTCGTAGACAAAACCCTAAATTAGTCCCTGCATCCTCCTGTTCAAATTCGAAATCTTGAATCTCTTCAGGGAAGAAGGCACCCCTTCATTTACCAAACACTACTCTACTAGAAGAATCAATACATATATGCATGTATATATACATAGTGGGTGTATAACCCCCCAAAACACACACACACACACACACACACACACACACACACACACACACACACACACACACACACACACACACACACACACACACACACACACACACACACACTGACACACACTGGGAAGTATAGGGTGGTTGTTGCTCATACTTACGCATCTCATACTTACAATAAAAGGCAATCTCAATCAAACCAATGTATTTTTAAAGTGAGGTCTGCTGGATAAATAGCAGTTAGCCAACACTTGGTAGGTATGACACTTTTGTACTGATTTAAAGGACAATTTCATTGAAGCATATGGATACATATTGTACTCTGAAATATGTTTAAGTAACATTGTTTTTACAGTCTAACAAACATTACAATATACACACAAAACCTTATTTTTGGAAGTTTTATTGAAATTAGGTATTAGATAACCTACTGAAATTAAAATTTACAGTAAGCTCGCACAAATAGCCAGTTTCTCATGCTTATCATCATAGTTGCCTGAATGATACAGAACATCAAGCTAAGAGTTAATTCCTCTTACTAAAGAATCCTAAGAAGAACAATTTTTTTATCCCCTCACCTTACATTTCTCCTGACTAGTATGTGGGAGAATGGTCTCTACTCCTTTTCAGATCTGCTTTCAGAACATTAAAATCAGGTGTAGCATTTAATATTTACATTGTACTACAGGTTCCACTAATCTAAAAATGTATAGATTCTCTTTCACAAGAACATAGGCATATAACAGAAAAAAAAGCTTTACCCCCACAATGAGTTATGACACAAGTTCACCACTTAACTTTGCTCCCAAAAGAAAATAATGGACTGGTAAACATAGAGCTACTGAACGGGTGTTATAATACGACTGAGGGAAAGGGTTGATGGTTGTTTGCTAACAGGATTAGGAGATACAGAATGCAACTGTAGAACTGACTAACAACCTACAACGTAATCATAAATACTAGCAAAGCCAACATTTTTCTGTCTGGTACCCCATAATACCTATACAGTGCTAAGAACTGCACAATAATAGATCCCTATAATGCCCTTCTCCTCACTACCACATGTCAGAAATAGCCTAGGGCTTGCCCTTGATCAGAATCTAAATTTCAATACATATACAGAACTAATGTAAATAACATTTTATCATAGCAATATACCAAAGTTACTCACTGTAGAAGCCAGATAAGTGATTTTTTATCCAAGTCCTATTATCCAGATTAGAATAAAGGATCCAAATAATTTCTTTATTGTCTATAGGAAACTCTACATTAATTCTCACTACTGAGAGTAAAATATTTAGATTTGTGAATCTGGCTGACAAAGGGGATGTTACAGTAATATTACATCAAAATTAAATTGATTTCTGGTTCAGAAAGGAGGTACACTCAATAAATACATTTGTGCTAAATCCACTTAAAACACAAATGACTACACACATATCACCATCATATCCTTATTTATTCAAAATAACCACATTTGTATACCATGACAAGAATAACAATGGAATGCCAGCATATTTAAGCAACATTTCATTTTGTATCTTTTTACCAGATAGCTTAGAAGCCCCTCCCCCCTCCAGGCGATCTTGTACATGCCAAAATAAAACCTCTTGACACATGTACTGTCAGGAGTACAGCTTTTCCACCTGTTCAAACTCACAAACAAATAAACCAAAAAATAAGCACCCTGGTAGTCAGTCTTCAGTCTACAGTCTGTTTTATTGTATAAAAAAATCAGTTAAGCGCTTTCATCAAACACAGTTGACTTCATCAGAACCACAAAATTATAAAATAAACTGTGTTTGATGAAAGCACATAACTGATTTTTTATACAATAAAACGGAGTGGACACTGACTACCAGGGTGCTAATTTTTTGGTTTATTTGGGTTTTTTTGGTAAGCACCTTTACACCACTTTATTGGTTTCATACTCACAAACACCAGCAAAACCATCTCAGAAGGTCCAGGAAAGCAAACAGGAAAAAAGTGAAGAAATTCTGCCCAGCATCGGCTTACCAGGCAAATTACTTGTTCCCTTCCCTCCCAGGATGATTATGTGACAATGGACAACTGGTAAATTAAGTTTTTTTCTTTTTTGTACTAACAAATTATCATTAAATTCTAAATTACAATAACTTCTATTAAAAAAGGAAAAATTCAGATTCATTAAATCATAACAACATCTGGAAAATGCATTTTTTCCAGACTGAACCAGTCCAGAGCTTTGTCTTGCAATTCACAATAATTAGCTATATGGAATCCTAATGCTGGGCCTGCATGATCAGCTCTAAGGTTTACAAATTTTTGTATTTTCTCTGCCACTTGAGTGGATGTCAAGATGGATCAGAAATGTCTCTGGATGATGCCAGACCAGCAAATAATGGGCACAGCTGAGAAAGATTGCACCAAAAATAAAATCTTACAAATTTCAGTTAAAAAGCACTGATTGGACCGAAGTCCAATGTCATCCCCCTTAAGTGAAACGATATTAAATACAGTGTACCAGTCTGCTGAATCAGTCTTGAAATTTGGGTAAAAAACTACAAAAATGACCAACCTGGTTAACCCTTCCAGACCACTTTGACTGAAGATGGATTGAGATCTAGATTGTGACCATTAAGTCTAGCAGATACTCTCTTGGGTGATAGCAACATGTGGGTATGCCCTAGGTGATATCAGGTGAGTTGTAACTAACAAAAAACAAATGAATCATACGTAAACAATGCCTATTTAATGTATTTCAAAAAGGCATTAGAAGACCAATGCCTGACCCTCTTTATGACCTCAATAGAATGACCTTCCCTAGCCAAATCTGTCACTCTACCAATTCGAAAAGAATGAGGTGATTTACCTAGGCTAGGTTGATTCTGAACCTGCAATTCTTTATGGAGTAAAAAACAAAACATGCTAGGAGCGATCCTCTTATTCTATAGTTCTTTAAAAACTAAATATGCTGCAGTTCCTTAAAAACTAAATCTAAGTGTGAAAATTGAGAATGCAGTTTAAAAAGTGTCCTACCCCAGTGAATTGGACACGGTAAGAGTAGAGAGCACATGAACAGTTTGCTTACTTGTCCCCAAGATTGTTGGTCCATTTTAAATCGATGAATCCATATACAGACTGAATTCTTTAGGAGATAAACATCTACCAAAGTCAAACAAAGCAGTCATTTGTCTTTTTAACCCTCCCTCCTGCATGCATCCAGGTAAATAATGTCACATAGGTAGTATAAAGGATATAGCTGGGCATCGATTTGTACATACCATCAATAATGATCATTAAAACAGTTTCTGTCAGTGAGCAATGTTGGTCCCCCAAAATCCCTAGAGTTTTGCCCCAGCCTAACACTAATCTAGGAACCAACCAACTTTTGATAACATCTGGAAAACCTTACACTTTAGCCCTGAAACTAAGAATCCAAAGGTGAATTGATTTATTCTGAAAACACCTGGGGGTAAAAAATAGCCACTGTTAAAGGGACCAATATCTAAATCTTGTAGGTATACTTTCTGGAAACCAGTAACAGGAAAGACTGGAGCACCAGCAAGTCCTCTTAGTGCTAGCTGACCAAAACTTTGAGATCAACTGAGGTGCAACTCTTGTTAATCATCCAGTGGAAGTCTATAATTGTTGCAGGGCTCTGAGGCCAGCTTACAGAATCTCATGATCTGCAATTAAGAAAGGCAGTCTGTTAATACATTACTTTTGCTTGGGACATGCAAAGCTCTTAATTACAAAAATTTCCTCAAATATAGCAATGATTGAGCCATGTTGGACATAGATATCCATTTGGTCAAAACCTGAACTACAGCCAAGTTGTCACAATAAAAAATTCCTAACTATGACTGAGTAGGTTACCCCAAACCACAGTTGATGTACAAATGGGCCTAAGGTCAGGAAATGTAGTATCCTTCCAAACCTGGTAACCCCAATAACTAGGCCAAGGGGTAGAAAACCATCTGCTATGTAAATAACTACCCATGACAAAAGTCCCTGCTGCATCTATAAAAATTAATAATTTGGATGAAGAAACCCAATCCCTTTGCTACTACACAATACCATTGTAGTGTAATAAGAACATAAAGATAAGAAAATACTCTCTCACTCTTTCAGTCACTCTTACACAATAATCTTTATGTTTACCTCCTTTTAAAAGATTGTCCAGTCCTTGGATAAATGGCCTGCCTGGAGCAATAATCCAGCACACAAAGTTAAGTAAATCCAGCAGTGCCATGACTTGCTGAACCATGACTTGTTTTTAAATTTATGAATTCATCTATACATTCCCTCACTTTTTGTATTTTTGAAGAGGAAAATCTGAAAGTAGACTTAATGACATCAATCTCTAAACCCAAAAATTACAATTTTATTAGGCCCCTCTACTTTATACAATGACCGCGAAACTCCAATTTCTTCAGACAACTGGGTGAAAGCTTCCAATGTCCCATATGCCCCCAAAACTCCTTCACCTACAAATAAAAAGTCATCCAAATAGTACACAGCTGATTGGCCTGGTGGTCTTTGTTACCATGCCAAATGAAATGCCAAACAAAATTTCTTGAATATGCAACAAGCCATTGAGTACCCAATGGACATTGCAGTATCCATAAAAAATTCCCCTTGATATACATGCCTAAGTACTGCCAATCTTTTGACTGGATAAGGAGAAGCTGAAAGGCAGACTCAGTGTCTGCCTTTGTAGGGCAAGGGTTAATAAATCTTCTTATGATATCAATAGCAACCCCCAAGGTACAATACTTAACCTGGGCATCCAATCTACCAATGCTATCATTAACTGAATGCCCAGTGGGGAACGACAAATGGTTAATACAATCTACTGATGCTATCATTAACTGAATACCCAGCTGGGAAGGACAAATAGTGAATAGCCCTATGCTATTCTGGATTACTCTTTGGAACTAGCCCTAGGGATGAAGCCTGAAAATTGGCAATTGGAGAAGGGGGAAGAAAAGGTCCTAAAACCTACTTGCAGTAACGTCTTTATTAATGAGGCCCTTTAATACATTTTCTTTGCCAACAATTGATTGTAAATTGGAGCAATTAGGAAAATAAAGTGTCACGCTCCTTTTCACAGGGAAACCAAAAGAGAACCCATGAATTAATTCCTTCTTATCTGTCACATTGAGATAACAGTCCAACATCTAACTTCAGACTTCTGGTTTAACTGGGAAAAGATTCTTATCATCTCCTTCAAGGGAAAGGAAAGTAAACTTCTCCTCTAGCACCCTGAAAAGGAAACTATCCCTTTGGGCTGTTAACAAAGGTTCTAGCTGATCAAGACCCAACTTACATGGGTGATTTTGAGCTAACACCTTACAATCCTTTGCCCAGCAACTAATGACCAAGTTATCATTGCCACAATGCAAGCAGGTATGTTGGAAGTGTCAGGATGACCATGCAAAATATCCACTGTTATATAACCAAAGAGCTTTTTCCACGTTTCAGATTACAGCTGACCTAGGTTTGTCTACTAAGACCCCCATCCATGCCGGCCATGTGTCTACACATTTGTTCTTCCCACCTAAGCATGGGATCCTCCTCTTTTAACTTTCAAAAACTTTTGGTTGTACCATAGCCATGCCACCTCCACTCCACCCCCAAAGTGCTGTGAAGCATTGGCAGATTTAAAATATACAAAAAAGGTAAATACTTGGCTGGTACTCTTTTCAACTTTGAAGGCCATAAAACCTGAACCCCAAAACCCAATTATCCCAATTATGAACCCACACCTCACCTAATTGCTTCTTACCCAAAACTGTCAAAGCTTTCATTAAATCTTTGCCCACTGTGATTTATGTGTTTAAAAGTGTCTGAGCACCTTCACTGTCCACTAGAAAGAATATCAGTGTATTCATCTTTCAAATCCATTTGCCTTAGAGACACTGGAATATATGAAATAATAGAAAATCCCAGGATAAGTGCACTAGCAGATGCTTCCACATTGCTACTCTCATGAATGCCATGAGTAAGAAATGGTAACCATAGAAAGTTGAAAGAAGTCCTAATGAGACAGTAACTTTGTTGTATCAGGTATGAAGAAGTTCCACGAAGGGAATGAAAGCACCTAACAGTTGGATTTTTATGTAATAAAGTCATTTTGTGTTTTTAGCTGTTCATTTTTTATTATTTTGTTGCATCTTTGTCGTTCCACCCCTTTGAAGACTTTTTCAACCAATAGCAAAAACAATCCAGCTTTACCCCCTTCTATTAAATTGTCCAGAAAACTCCCTAAGTATTACACAGCTGTTTGAGCCAAACTTTATTCTTCCTGAATTATCAAATTATGGGAGTTACCTGATGCATACCCAACACATAAACACACAAAAACATACTCGGAGGCTCTAAATAAAAATCTGCCTAAACAGCTAAGACCTCCTAAGCAGATATCCAAGCAACAGCCACCCCTCAACAATACCCACAAATCACATATCTCACAAAATCTATGTGCCTCACAGTCACAGCCCTTAAGGCCAAACAACACACCAAATACACTTGTTATAGGGGACTCTATTGTCCGGCACACTGACATCCCACTCACCAGACTGAACAAGGAGAAGGTTACTGTAAGCTGCCTGTCAGTTGCCAGGATCCGCCACATAATGCAAGCACTCAGGTCACTCCAAAGCAAGTATAAGTATGACTCCGTTATTGTCCATGCTGGTGTGAATGCCCTGAGACGTACCTCCCTGGAATACATGCAAAGAGACATAGAGGAGCTCTCTGACCATGTAGCCCAGGCTGGTATGACCCTGACCTTGAGTAGCATCTTGCCCTCACCAATAATGATGCCACAGTATAAAGACAAAATGATCAGTTTCAACAACTGGCTAAAGTATTGGTGTCATTCAAAGGGGATCCAGTGTCTGTCAGCCTGGGATGACATGCTCGACATGCCACATTGCTTCGCTAGGGATGGCTTGCACCTGTCACCCTTAGGCTTTCGTATACTGGCCAAGGCTCTTGCCACCCTCATAGTGCCTTTTTTAGGCAAGGCTCAAAGGACAAACCCATCTCCATAGACAACCCAAGGATAAAAATATTAAAAGTAATGCTACTCAGTGCCAGAAGTCTAAACCTCAAGATGCACGCACTCGAGGCTCTCCTCAGTATGGAGAAAACCGATGTCTGTGCAGTAACAGAAACCTGGTTCAAGGCTCCTGAGAGCACCCCTGCACTACCAGGTTATAATGCATACCATGCATTTCAACCTGAAAACTCGGACCGAAGCACAAAAGGAGGGGGAGTATCAATATTCATCAAAGATACCTACACCTCCAGGTTAGTGGCACTGCACAAAGCATTGTAAACCATCCATGTGCAACTACCAGCGGGCTAAACTGCCTTTCAGTTTGTAGCCTGCTACAGAACACCCTCCCTATTACAGGAACCCCACTTGGCATTCCTGAGGACACTGGAGAATATGAAGGTCTCTCCAAACACTATGTTATTGGGTGACTTCAACTACCCAAACATTGACTGGGAAAACTACTCAAGCCCAAACACCCTCGCCCAACGGTTCCTTGAATTTATAAACTCTAACGCAATGGAACAACTGTCACCACTCCCACAAGAGGGAACAACATATTAGACCTGGTCATCACCAACATGGGGACTCTATGTACCACACCAGAGGTAAACCCCTCATCAAGATCAGACCATAAACAAATTTCCCTGGCCATTCATATTCCGTCCCCATGCCCAGCCAAGGAAATCACTGTAAAGAATTGCTCAAAAGCCAACTTTGCACTTCTCAAGACTGAGGTGGAATCCTTCAAAGCCCCTGGGCCAAAGGATAACACAGCCCAATCCGCAGAATCCTTTACAAATGCATTCTATGAGCACTTGCAGGAATGCATGGTTCGTGCTATCCCAAATAAAACCAAGACTCACTCCTCCAAAAACAGGAGACCAGTTTGGTGGACCCCGGCCATAAATAAGCTATACAACAGAAGGAGGAAGCTACTACATGACAGAGTAAAATCCCAAAAAGGGAAGGCATCTCTGATCAGTATTAGCAAAAAACTCCGATTCCTCATAAAATCATCAAAGGCCAGTTTCAAAAGAAAAATTGCCCTAGACACCAAAGATAATCACAAGGCCTTCTTTAGTTATGTCAGGAACATGGGCGGAAACTCCCAGATATGCTCTGAATTGTTGCATAACGGTACAAAATATACCAAACCTACAGACATAGCCAACATCCTGGCAAACAGATTCAATGCAAACTCCTCCCCTTCCCCCCTAAGGGAGCAAATGCCTATCCCAACTGAATGTAACCTCCCTGACATCACAGATGCACAGGTGAAAGATGACCTCTCCAAAGCAAAAAACACAGCATCTATGGGACTGGACGGTGTCCCAGGCTGTGTCTTACATGAGCTCCAAGAAGAACTGATCCCTCACATTAAGTCATTGTTCAAACTTAGCCTTACTACAGGATATGTACCCAAAGAATGGTGTACAGCTACAGTGGTCCCACTCCACAAATGTGGTGCCACAACGGACCTCGGAAACTATTGCCCCATAAGCCTGACTAGTCTGGTCTGTAAAGCTATGGAGCGTATTATCATGGAACTCATAAACAAAGACATTGGGAGCCTCCAGACACTGGACCCTATCCAATTCGGCTTTGTTAAGGGCAGATCTTGCCTCTTAAACCTAGTTGATTTCTTTGAAACAGTTACCAAAGCCATAGATGAGGGCAAGGTAGTCCACACAGCCTACCTGGACCTCGCAAAAGCCTTCGACACAATACCCCACTCGGGCATCATAAATAAGCTTACCAGCTTAAATATCAACCCCTATATCACAAGATGGGTTGCAAACTGGCTCAGAGATAGAACCCACATGGTCAGAATCACAAGTGCCATGTCAGAATCCAAACCAGTTACAAGTGGTGTCCCACAGGGCTCAGTTCTGGGACCTCTCTTGTTCGGTATATACTTCTCTGAGGTTCAGGCTAACACGGGGGGATTATGGCTGACAAAGTTTGCAGATGACTGCAAACTGGGGGCCATAATCGAATGTCCAGCTGACACAAGCATCCTCTAAAAGGGTCTCACAGAGACAGATGCTTGGCGCCAGAGCCACGGCCTTAAGCTAAATGCTAAAAAGTGCATAGTCATCCCCTTTGTGAAAAACAAGGTGCCCACAAATTACCACATAGGTGGTAATCCATTTAGTACAGAAGACGTAATTACAGATTTGGGGACCAACATAGATAGTAATCTCTCCTTTGATAATCACATTGCCAAAGTGGTTAGAAAGACCTTCTATATAGCCCACCTTATCACAAAAGGGTTCGTATCTAGATCAAGAGAGGTCATTGTGCCCCTCTACTCATCACTCATCAAGCCCATAATTGAATACAATGCCCCTTTTGGGATGTACCTTACTCAACACCTGCAGCAACTGGAGAGACCCCAAAAGTACCTTACCAAGAGGATCATGGGCTACAAACAGTTGTCCTATGCAGCTCGACTAAAGAAACTCCAGCTGTACTCAGCTGCTTACCGCCTACTCAGAGGCGATCTATGCCTGACGTACAAAGCCATGTCAAACCCAGAATTAATGGACATGCTCCACCTCAAAAAATCCAAGTCCCTTAGAGCTACATGCTCCAGGGACCTAAACCTCAGCACAAAAATAAATAGGACATGCTGGAGGGACAGATTCATTTCCCAGAGGCTCCCCTCACTCTGGAATATAATCCCAATTCATGTTAGACATAGCCCCTCGCTGACCCTTGTCAAGCGAAATCTGGACACGTGGATGGGAAATCGCAAATTCACCCCTGGGATCTCTTCTGTGTCCCTGTTAGACAGAGGCACAGTAAACTAATCTTAAAAGGGTACCTTCTGTGACCTACTTTACAGAGGCACAGTAGGCTAACCTAATAGGGAGGCGGAAGCCAAATACACTCTGACTAGGCTTATAAATGCCTTAGAGCAGATAGCCTAGTATCTATCTATGAACCTATGAACCTATGAACCAGCTGCCTCCTCGGGTACTGACTGAGTCACCAAAATTTCATCCACAACTGATTGCCTCCCTCTTTTGCATCCCTGTGATCTGAGTCATTTTCAAGGTGGTTCCAATTCAAACTACTCATCTTCTGACTGCTCTGCATGTTTATAGGTGTGTACTAGGCTAATGGCCCTAGAGCCATTACAAGCCTAGCCCATAGGATTACCCTGGCATCATGCCACCCAACCTTAATTCCTCGTGCCTCTGTCGGGTAGAGCCACTAGAGTGATCCCCAGGGTGAATTTTCTATTTCCCATCCACTCATCAAAATTTCTCTTGAAGAGGGCCAGTGAGGTGCTCTGCTTGACATGTTTGGGAAGTCTATTCCATAGCATGGGCAGTCTCTGGATTATGAACCTGTCCCTCCAGCATGTTCTGTTGATTGTGGTAATGAGGTTGAGGTCTCTGGAGTGTGTGGTGATGAGGGATTTGGATTTTTTTAGAAGTAGCATTTCTAACAGAACTGGGTCAGACATGGCTTTGTAAGTCAAGCAGAGATTGCCTCTACGTAGGCAATATGAGATAGAGAACAGTGGGAGTTTTTTGAGTCTGTCCATATAGGACAAGTGTTTAAGGCCTAGGATCCTCTTTGTGAGGTACTTTTGCAGCCTCTCCAGTGTGTAGTGAGGTACATGCCAAATGGGACATTGTACTCAATGATTGGCCTAATGAGGGAAGAGTAGAGGGAGACAATGACCTCTTTCTTTCTGGATACAAAACCCTTAGTAATGAGATGTGCCACATAGAAGGGCTTTCTGACCACAGTGGCAACATGGTGGTCAAAGGAGAGGTTGCTGTCAACTTCTGTTCCCAGATCTCTTATAACGCCTTCTGCGTTCGGTGGACTACCATCAGTGGGGTAATTCAAGAGAACCGAGTTTTCCCAAAGAGGATGAAGACAGATTTTTTGGCATTGAGCTTAATGCCATGGTTCTGACACCAGTCGTTGGTCTCATCGAGGCCTTTCTGTAGGATGTCAACATCACTTGGGGAGTTAATAATAACTCTCAACTTGCAATCATCTGTGAACTTTGTCAGCCAGAGTCCCTTCATGTTGACCTGGACTTCATAGAAGTAGATACCAAACAAGAGTTGACCCACTCATGACTGGTTGGCAGTCTGACTTGGAGTCAGCTACTTTCACACTGTGGATTCTATCTGTGAGCCAGTTTGCAACCCACCTAGTGATATAGGGGTTGAAGCCTAGCTTAGTAAGTTTTTCTATGATTCCTGAATGGGGAATGGTATCAAAGACCTTGGCCAGATCAAGGTAGGCTGTATGAAAAACCTTACCTTCATCCACAGCTCTGGTGACTGACTCAAAGAAGTTGACCAAGTTGAGTAGAAATGATCTACCCTTTACAAAACCAAACTGTATAGGATCCAGAGTTTAGAGATTCCCCATATCCTTGTTTATTAGATCCATGATGATGCATTCCATAGCTTTGCATATCAGACTCATCAGGCTAATGGGGCGATAGTTCCCAGGGTCTGTAGTTGCTCCTCCTTAGTGGAGAGGGATGACTGTAGCAGTGTGCCATTCGGTAGGGACAAAGCCTGAAGTGAGGCAGTGATTGAATAGTGCACTCAGGTGAGGTGCCAGTTCACTCTGTAGTTGATGTAGAACACAGCCAGGGATACTGTCAGGTCCCATAGAAGCTGTATTCTTGGCCTTGGACAGTGCTGTTTTAACCTGTGCAGCAATAATACTGGGTGCCTGCCAATCTACTGGTATTGTGATTGGTCCTTTTTGGGGGGGGGGGTAGAGTTAGCACTGAATCTGTCCACCAGTATATTTGCTAATATCTGTTGGCTCAGTATAGGAGGTACAATTGTGCAATAGCTCAGAGCAAATCTAGCTATTGCCATGGAGA
>NC_056733.1:1668176491-1668246491 GCF_019279795.1 Protopterus annectens | reverse complement strand
GTGCTGTTGTGATCTTGTCAGCTCCATCGTTTGTGTTTTAGTGATATGGTGATTTATTCTACTAAAGTTGATCCACACACACACACACACATATATATATATATATATATATATATATATATATATATATATAGATATATTAATGTAAATTTTATATATATATATATATATATATATATATATATATATATATATATATATATATATATATATATACATACATATAGATATATTTGATTTACTAATAAAATTTCAAAAATGTTTCCTTGAGTAATTACTTACTCAAGAAAAATGTTGTAAAATGCAACAGTGAGCAGTCAATATTATGGCACATGAAAAATGTCGATCCTTTGTCCCTCCCATCCGTGCTAATTATGTATTATAACTCTGAGATCACACTGCAGTCAAGTAAAGGTTAAATGTCCTACTCCGCACTGTAGTGCGATCTCCAATCAGAATGTCAATCTCTCATAAGGGAATGCACACTTGCATTTGCTGTTGTGGGTTTAACATTTTTTGAATTGCCCTTATGATAAGATTGAAACCTACCTTTCTGTTAATGCAGTTTGTGTAACGACCTTCGAAATTTTGATTGTAAACCAATACACATATATACACATGAGTCTACTTCTCTTCATCGAAAGTACATCATTTTGAAAAAGAGAAGTAGACCCACACTTACGCAAACTTGCACTTAACTGAAAGTGCATTCCACGAAGAACGGTTCAATGAACCATTAATGAACACTGAGACACCAAAGCACACTACAGTGGGGAAAAGAGAATTTACCTGTTTCCTCACTGCAGTGCGATCTAAGAGTTGGTTTATTTAAGTAGGGGGGATGTGGGACCACAGGCCCCCCCACATGGGGGTGCAGGGGGGCTTGCCCCCCTGCAAAAACATTGTTTTGGTATTCCTTAATGGTTCATTGAATCGTTCTTCATGAAAGCGCACTTTTGGTTAAGTGCACTTTCATGTAAGTGTGGGTCTACTTTTCGTTTTTGAAGAAGTGTTTCTTCGATGAAGTACAGTAGACCCATATACATATATATTACATATGTTTAACTTTTCAATTAGTGGCAGGCTGTAACTATAAAATACTGTATAAATAATGGAGGGTTTCAATATGATAACTGGATATATATATTTTTTAAACTGGGATATAAGAAGATATAAATCTCTGCCCATGCTTTCAGTTATCATGGGTACCAGAACTTGTCAGAGATTTGGGATGTATAGCTAGGCTTCAAAAGACCCTAGTGGTCATTAGCCTAGTATACGTCTATGAATCTATGACCCTATAGGTATAATGTGAAAATAAAGGTATTAATCATAGCTCACGATACAGGGAAAACACCTACAAAACTAGATGGCCTATGTAATCCTAATATGGACAATTGTGATTGTAAACCAATAGAGACATATATATATATATATATATATATATATATATATATATATATATATATATATATACACACACACATGGGTCTACTTTTCATCATCGAAAGTACATCACTTCGAAAAAGAGAAGTAGACCCACATGTGAAAGTGCACTTAACCAAAAGTGCACTTCTGCGAAGAATGATCATATTGCCCGTTGTTATGTTGAGCTCCATGTCATTGTTGGTGATCCTTGATAGTCTCAACATTTGCCCTTTGATAATATTACAAAATACAAAGGTGGGATGCATACTAAATCTGTCCAGAATATTGTACTTCCAGCATGGTTTCTTATAAACTGTTTTCTGTATTTGATCATCTTAAATCTTCTTCAAATTAACATCTAGGAAGTTGATCTCTTCTCTAGATGCTTGCATGGCAAAATTTAAAAAAGTCAGTTGTATTACCTATATATATCATAAACTCATCCAGTATCTCTCTGCTTTTGACCCAGACCAAGAATAGATCATCCACAAAACATTTGTAGAAGGTCACCTTGTTGTGATATGTTTCATGTGAAAGGGCTAGCTTGGTCTCCCAACTGGTCATCACTAAGTTTGCATATAAGTTGGCACAAGTATGGATCATTTGGTTATAAGCAGACTGGTGTTATGGACTGAATGATGTTGTGTCCATCAAACTTTTCTTGAAAGCTAGAGCATTGCCTCTCTAATTTTTTTTTATTCTTGCTCATAGAATCACATTTAACCCCACTGATTGGTTATTTGACTCCACCTAAGGGAATGATAGGCTGTAACACCCTTCTTTCACACAGATTCCTTTAATTGGCTCTATGCATATTGAGGATGGTTCTTAAGCAACTTCAGGTTTACTTACACTCTTTTGGCACTTGTAGGATCTAAGCATCATCATTGGCCTGGTTCTTCAGAATTATAATTCAATTAGTGCATTTCTTTGGATGTTTTCATCAGGTATGGTACTTTTATTTTGATTTTACTGACTGAGTAATGCTCCTTTTGGTTTTAAGACCTTACGCTTGTAAGCAGACATACTGATTTCTACATAGAACACTTGAATGATGGTTGATGTTTCTTAGTAACATTAGTTAGTTTATATTCATACAGCTTTTAAGTGTCATGTGTACGCATGGGCTCTGCCCATTAAGATTGTGATTATAATACTGCATCTGCTTAGAAGTTTACTGTGAAGCAATCTTTTATACTGAACTTTTTTGTTTTTATCAACTGTTTTATACTGAACTTTTTCTGATTTTATCAGCTGTCATGGCTCATCTACTTGAATGTAGGCACCAAGGCATTTATTCTTCATTGGTTTATCTTTTCTTGTTAGACAGGTGATTCAATTATGCTGTTGTGGTAGCAGTTTATTTTGAAGTGGTTTTCTTGTTATGCATTTTGGAATTATTGCATTTCACTGCAATGTGCTCTGCTTAAGAATTTTGAATGTTGGAAACATCTAGCAATTCTAAATGCAATTGATAGGAACCCATAACTTTTATATGTTTTCTTTATGTAGAGAGCTAAAATAATTAAGCACAAACAAGACATTGAATGTTCACTCAGTCACTTTATCATGTAATCCTGGTAATCGATCTGATTTTTTTTTTTGCTACTGAGTCTCATACAACTACATTTAATGGTTTTGGACTTGTCTATTTTACCATGACTAAGCACATATTTACTGTTAGAACTAGGTGACTAGTAGATACGTTGTTTATTATAAATACTTAAGCCATATTAGAAATTACAGTTTGTTGTATTTATTTTTAGTACACATTGGCACATCATGTACTTTCTAATTTGCTGTCAGAGTTTCTATAGCTGACTGGACAGCTTCTTGTGATGTCATAATTGGAATTAGCTTCTGATTTGTGGTTTGAATTTTAAATAGTGAGTGTTAACTTGTGTATTTTTAAACTCTGATGAAGCATTGAGGATAACGTGAAAGCACTTACTAATTTATAATAAAAGCTTTTTGGTTTATTTTACTTAGCCACGTTTGTTGTCACCCAGTTTTTATTCTGGTTCTTTTCTTGTGACAATTTCATCCCAGCTGTGTGGTTGTTTTTGACTCTTTTGGACTTGGTTGGTACTTGCTCTGCTTGGAGTATGGCAGAGAGGAGACATATTGAATTGGACTACAAACATCTAAATGACAATATGCATTATCAAATGGGCAAGCTAAAAGAGATTATACAGGGAGAGAGGAATCCTGCACTACTGGTGGAATTTAACTGCTCTAAGACAACTGAACGACCTAACTATGATGTACAGAAGCTGTTCTCAGTTATAATACAATTAGTGACAAAACTAAAGAAATTACAATGGCAACAAAAAACATCTAGAAGCTTGCCTAGATTTTAAAGTAATTCTAAGAGGCCTGCAAATAATCAAGATGCCAACCTGTGGTTCCACTTATTTAGAATTATTTGCAAGATGGTACTTGCTCTGCTTGGAGTATGGCAGAGAGGAATCATACTGAATTGGACTACAAACCTCTAAATGACAAGATGCATTATCAAATGGACAAGCTAAAAGCGATTATACATGGAGAGAGGAATCCTGCACTACTAGTGGAATTTAACTGCACTAATAAGACAACTGAACAACCTAACTATGATGTACAGAAGCTGTTCTCAGTTATAATACAATTAGTGACAAAACTAAAGAAATTACAATGGCAACAAAAACATCTAGAAGCTTGCCTAGATTTTAAAGTAATTCTAAAAGGCCTGCAAATAATCAAGATGCCAACCTGTGGTTCCACTTATTTAGAATTATTTGCAAGCTGAAAAAAAATAATTTTGAGACAAGCTTTAGTTATATGAAGTTATTGACTGATTTTTTTCATACATATAGAGGACAGACTAGTTATTGAGTTTAATTCAAAGGAACAAGATTTTTTGAACCAGTTCCCTGTTACATCCACTATGAAGTCTTTGGAGGATTTGCTAGAGAATACTATTCTTTATGAGCTGAAACTACAAACACAAAAACAACATAAACTAGAAAGATTTATGATGGATTTCAAAGCAGGACAAGTTATTTCTTGGTCACATGAGAATGGAAGGGCAGTGGTTAAAAAAGTGTTATCAGGGACAATGCCACTTCTGCCCACTGCTAAACCTCCTTCACTAGAGACCACATGAGAGACAGCAAAGAAGAAGGCAATATCTGAGAATGAACAGCTCAACATGAACTGTGGCAGTAATGCACAAATTGAAAATACCAGTGATGTTATTACCCTTGTACATAAAGAAACTGATGTGAGACCTAAAACAAACAATACTTTTGACCAGGATTTTCCAGGGGTCCCCTTACCTATTTGAAAATAATACAAACAAGATCAGCCCAGAAGCAGAGGAAGGAAGAGAAGTAATTCCTCCAAGGATGTAGGGCCCTTAATGACAGCCAAGACGTTCTGGACAACAGAACACAACAACTTCATCTTCAATCTTTTGAATCACATATTGACAGATGATCAACACAAAGTCCTACAGAAATGACTTTCTTTCATTCCAACCACTTCCAGTAATTTTAATGATATAGTGATTGACATCAAACTATTTTGTCAGAATGTCATGCTCAAGCTAATGTTTCTTAGCACAGAATCCAATACAAATATTTTCAAGAAACCAAGTACATATACATCTACTTTGTGTCCACAGATAGAAACATTCATGAAAGGTTATGAACAAGATCTATATAATATGTACGACAATGGAATATTCATCAAGAAGAGATTTTGTAACTTAACCAAGAAAGAAAGCGAAGCACTTAAGGAACTACAGAATAACACTGACATCATGATTTGTCCTCCAGGTAGAGTGACTGTGATACTGAGTAAGAACTGCTACATACAGACAATAAAGGAAATGCTAATGGATACTTCAACATACACTAAAATGGACATTAAGACAATCAATGATTGATATGACATGGAGGGTACAAAATGGCCTTCTAGACTGTCTATTAAGCAGATACATTAGCAAAGAACTATATGATTATTTTTGTGTGGAGGCACCCCTTATACCCATTATCAAGGGACTCCCTAAAATTAAGAAAATGTTGGATAATCCTCCACTTTGACCAATAGTTTCAGGCAAAGGGTGGCTCACAGATCCGATTTCAATTTATGTTGAAAATATTTTGAAACCTGTGATGAGGAACACACACAATTTTCTGGAATCCCTGTATCAATACTTTCAACAATGATCTATTATAGACAACACCTGGTTTATCCCCCTTGATGTCTGTTCCTTATCTAAATGTATACCTAACCAGACAGTAGTAGACCTTTTAAAAGAAATTTTATCAGTACAGGCTGCCTTTATTTCTAATCGGATTAATCTACTGTGTATGTTAATTGAAATTATGCATTCATATTTAATGGTGAATACTATCTGCTGAAAACTGGAGTAGCCATGGGCACCTCTTGTGCCAACTCATATGCAAATTTAGTGATGGCCAGCTGTGAGACCAAGCTAGCCCTTTCACATGAAACATATTGCAACAAGGTGACTTTTTACAAAAGCTTTGTGGATGATATATTCTTGGTCTGGGTCAGAAGCAGAGAGATACTAGATGAGTTTGTGACATATATAGGTAACACAACTGACTTTCTAAATTTTGCCATGCAAGCATCTAGAAAAGAGATCAGCTTCCTAGATGTTAATTTGAAGATTAAAGGTGGTCAAATACAGACAACAGTTTATAAGAAACCATGCTGGAAGAACAATATTCTGGAGAGATCTAGTATGCATCCCACCTTTATATTTTACAATTAACAAATATGAAATAAATAAATAAATAAAATTGCATAATATTATCAAAGGGCAAATGTTGAGACTATCAAGAATCACCAACAATGACATGAAGCTCAACACAGTAATGGACATTATGATCAAGAATCTGGAAGGCAAGGGTTACTCGATGAAGGAATGTCTAGAAATTACTGACTCAGTGATTTTTGAAAGACAAGGTAGAGGCAAGCCCTATTTCTCTAAAAAGATGATGAAATCTGCAGAGAAGAAAGAACCTGTTGCAAATAAAAAATTACACTTAGTACTGCCTTTCGCATCTGACAATCAGAGAATAATCATCATTCAGAAGAACTGGCACATGTTGATGTCCAATGATAACATCTTTCAAATTGTGGGCCTACAGCCAAGCATTACATACAAGAATGTCAAATCTATAAGAAGAAGAGTATGCTACCAGAATACTGGTGGACAGAATGTTAATGATCCCAGTAAGGTGGGAACCTTCCATTGCAGGCGGTGTAAAACCTGCTCATTTATAGCCAGTGCTAATCATTTTGTTCCTCCCACCACTGCCAAGGTTGTGAGACTTCAGAATTATGCTGATTGCTGGCCAAGAAGTTGGTCTATTTGGCCATTTGTATGAAATGCCCCAGTTTCTTCATAGGAAAAATGAACAGGGCACTTAGGGACAGGATCAAAGAACATTTATATAAAATTAGGAAGAAAGATACAACTGTGGCCACAGCAAAACAAGTTGTGGAACAAGGAATAGAATATAATTTCAAATTTGTGGTACTGGACACTTTGAAAGAAGACAATAGAATTGGTGACAGGAAGAATAAAACTGAGAATACTGAACAAGAATGGCTCATTTGGTTACAAGCAGACCGTTGTTATGGACTGAATGACTGTTTCCATCAAACCTTTCTTGAAAGCTAGACCATTGCCTCACTATTTTTTTTATTCTCTTTCATAGAATCATGTTTAAACCCAGTGATTAGTTATTTGACTCCACCTAATGAAATCATAGGCTGTAACACCCTTCTTTCACACAGATTCCTTTGATTGGCTCTATGCATATAGAGGTTTGGTACTTGTAGGATCTATGCACCTTCACTGGCCTGGTTTTGCAGGATTATGATTCAATTAGTACATTCCTTTGGATGTTTTCATCAGGTAATGTACTTTCATTTTAATTTTACTGACTGAGTAGTGCTCCTTTTGGTTTTAAGACCTTGCTCTTGTAAGCAGACATACTCATTTCTACATACAACACTTTAATGATGGTTGATGTTTCTTAGTAACATTAGTTAGCTCATATTCATACAGATTTTAAGTTTCATCTGTACACATAGGCTCTACCCATTAAGATTATGATTATAATACCGCACCTGCTTAGATGTTTACTGTGAAGTCATGTTTTATAGTGAACTTTCTTGTTTTTATCAATTGTTTTATACTGAACTTTTTCTGGTTTTATCAACTGTCATGGATCATCTACTTGAATGCAGGCACCTAGGCATTTATTCTTCATTGTTTTATCTTTTCTTGTTAGACATATGATTCGCTTATGTTGTTGTGGTAGCAGTTTATTTTTAAGTGGTTTTCATGGTATGCATTTAGGAATTCTTACATTTCACTGCAATGTCAGGCTCTGCTTAAGTATTTTGAATGTTAGAAACAGCAGTTCTAAATGCAACAGATAGGAACCCAGGGCTCTTATATGTTTTCTTTATGTAGAGACCTAAGTTAAGCAAGCACACACAAAACATTGAATGTTCACAATCAATTGATCTCATTTTTTTTTGCCTCTGTGTCTCATAGAACTATATTCAATGGTTTTGGACTTGTATATTTTACCATGACTAAGTACACATATACTGTTAGAACTAGGTGACTAGCAGATAAGTAATTTTTTATATATACTTGCGCCATACTAGAAATTGCAGTTTGTTTTATTTATTTTTAGTACACATTGGTAGATCATATACTGTCTAATTTTCTGTCAGGGATTCTGTAGCTGATTGGACAGCTTGTTATGATGTTATAATTGGAATTAGTTTCTGATTTGTGATTTGGATTTTAAATAGTGAGTATTAACTTGTGTATTTCTAAAGTCTGATAAAGCATTGAGGACAACGCAAAAGTGCTTAGTAAGTTATAATAAAAGCTTTTTGGTTTATTTTACTTAGCCATGTTTGTTGCCACCCACTTTTTATTCAGGAAAGAAAATAAGTTGGCTACCTCAGTCAGCATGTAGTCAGATAACTCATCAGTGAGCTGAAGCATGGATAGCCGAAGTCTACACATTAAATTCAAAAATATTTGTACCAAAGTACATCGGATTGCCAAAGCTAAATGCAAGGTAAAATCCATCATGTTAATTCACAAAAATATCTATCACAAAAGATAACACCCTTGCTACTCAACAAAGCTGTGTATACATTATGTTGACCTCAGGAGTTATGAAAGATTCATTACAAAAAAGTACTACAATAATGGATAGCATTCATGACTCAGTGCCCCCACTTTGCTAAAATGCACTCTGAATTAACAAAGCATACCCTTCTGCTTAAGCAATTAGTCATGAGGATTCAATTTCAAACTGCCTGACTGAACTGCAAGTTGCAAATCATTCTGACACTGAACCTTTAACCAGATCCTCAGTGAGACTCACCAATTCTTTTTCTATATACAGATCCATGGTTTAACCATCCTTTCCAGTTTATACAACTTGGTAGAGCAAATATTGAAGGGTTCCAAATGCAAACTGTATTGACTTTTGTTTGTTTCAGTTTTGCTAATTTTGACCACGTTCAGCTGAATTATTAGTGGTCCAATTATAATGTACCCATCTCCAGGTATAACTGAAAACAAATGGTTAGTGTTTCATGTTAAGGTTACTCCATATTTTAAGTGAAGCAGAGAAACACAATATGCAGACAATGTGAAAGTCATCATGATCTCCATTCTTTGTATTTCTGTGGCACATGGACATGTTCCTCTTATGTTATCCCTAAAGTCAATGCTTCCCACATCATTCATGTCTCTTACCCAGGCCTGCTAAAAACAACATGCACAAAGTATTGTTATTGGACTCAGCTGATCTTTAAGTCATGCAGTAAAGCAAATAGCGTGTCCTAAACATGAGTTAGGGTGTTGCTATAAGCACAGGACTAGTTTTATTTTTTGAATTATCTTTTCAAATTGTGTTGTACCTTCCTCAAAAGATGCATATGACATCTTAATATAAGAAAACAAAATGAAGACGGTTCACAGCAGTAACAGTAATACATGAAAAGGAAATGTAGCTATCAATAACAAAATAAGAAGTGTTGATTTCATCCTACACTGCCCTAGGCAGTAGGAGTACTTGCTAGGTAGCTTTCATTATTTGCTGCATGCAGTTGTGATCTTTTACATTTGTACAAACATAAAAAAAATTAAGTTCAAAGCTTTTAGGGTTATTGATCTCCTTGCTCGCAGCCCTCAGACTTCTTTATTTTATTCCAGGAAACTGAAGAAATCCAGTACATACATTTAAGATAGCAAGCAAGCATGATACATTTCACTAATAATAAGCTTCAAAAATAAAAATATGAAAAATGTCCTGATTCTTGAACATTTTAGGTAAATGAATTTTGATGCTAAATTGCATGAGGCAGTCATTCCACCTAATGCTTAGTATGGATGCTGAAAGTGCAATGTTATGACTTGAGAAGCCAGGTCACTCGTAGAATATTTAGAAGGCTTGATTTATGTACAAAATGGCATATGTATTTGGACACTAGTACAGTCCAGTAACAATATATTGGCATGATTTTGGCTTAAACTTGATAATATTAGTGCCATAAAATTGTTATAGTATAGTATATACCGATGCTGAGCCTTTGTGTAAGTGTTGGTCACTGTCTATATTTGCACCTGCACTCATATGCCATGGTATAAATTCACTACACTTGCAGCAAACTACCAAAATATGTTTATAGTAAATCTTTCATCACAGTAATGGGGTTAGGGGATGTAGAATTATCAGACCACCTTATTTATATATTTGCAGTTTGCATGCATGCTTGTTTGATTTGTTTGTTTATTTATTTATTTGAGTTTAAGTGATCTCTTTTTTATTTCAGTATTGTGTGCTTGCTTTTACACATCTATGTTTGTCTAAGTTACAGTTATTGTTATGGAAGATTTGCTTAGCAGCACATTCTTGTGTGAAAAACATAAATTGGCACATATAATATATAATTTAATATATAATATAATATAATATAATATAATATAATATAATATAATATAATATCATATAGTATGTATTACCTTAGTATGAAAGAGGTCACCAAGTGCATCTATTTATGTGTTTCTTAAGGGTGGTAAAATACATCACTGGCATGTAAAAAAGTATCAATGCATGCTGCTATGAGCAAAAGCAGTTGAAAAGCCACTCACAAAAAGGGACAAAAAAGAAAGCAAACAGCTTAAATTAAAACAAATATAGACCTAACATCTGATATAACCACAGCCAAAGAATTTAAATAATATTCAGTTAAACTGAAAAAAATACTGAAATTATAAAATCAAATATAAAAGACACTTTACAAGGAAAAAACAAAATAAGACACCCACTTGCCTCTGAGAATGCATTGATTAAAAAGGAAGGTAGAAGAGAGAAGCTATAACACATTTTACAATATTTCTTGACTAGCCCTTTATGGCATCCTGACTTTGCTTGGCGATGACTTCCTTAACAATGCCACTTAACAGACATGAAAAAGACTACACTTTGATGAACAAAATGATAAGAAGATAGATTATCTAGGATGTAGTGCCATGTATTTTAGCCACTGTTTGATACCTGTGTTGCATACTTTTATATTCACATTCATATTTTCCTGAGGTCACATTATTTTTTTCTTCCTAGACCTTCACAAGACTGTACCTGGATGGCTCCACATTCATTCAAAAAGGGCAGGAGGTGGTCATCACCGAGCTAAGGGAGAAGCCTTATGGCCCACTTTTTACTACAGAAGTAAAACAAAAAAAATGTATAACCACAGTCCAAGGAAAAAAGCCAGTAATTGCCTTCAGTACTTTTATTAAACACACATCCAAATAATAGAAAATCCAATAGGTTCAAATGCTGGTACGTGCAAATAGTTGTAATCCTAAAAGCTGTATTAATGGAAATACCTGTACAAAAAACATAAAGTTTCTATGCAGTATTAAAAAATGTGGAAAGAAACAAAATATGTAAAAATAAGTTTTCTGCAATAGAAACATAATGAAACATGATAAAGAAGCATGCATTAACAATAACAAGCATTTCCTTCGATGTAGGAAAGCAAACAAAAAAAGGAAAAGAAACCACTAATCTCCATCAACTACTGACATCACAAGAAACAAGTCTTCCAAGAAATTTGGAATGTATGCCCTTTGAAGAAATATAAAAGCTTGAACTGTATAGTTTTTAAGCAAGATTTTGAAAGTACTATGAGTTACTTGGCATTCAAGGGAGATAAGAAAGAAATGTATTATTGCCAAAAACAACAATTTCCCACAATGTCTTTGGAGCTGATTACAACGTTTAGTGAGTTGTAGCAGAATGCAACCTATCTCACATATGAAGAGATATAAGAATCCTGACCTTTGCAAAAAAAAAAAAAAAAATACAAATATCAATGCATTTGTGAGCATCTGGAAATTGTTTTGAAATTTTTTGACAAAATGTCAGCATTTTTGTACTGGACAAAAAAGTCATTACAAGTATAGTAAGCTACTGCTGTTGCATAAGGAGCAAGGTTTTATCTAGTGTCTGTGATGCTATACTTGACAAATGTTACTTTCTTATTTATGTTCACGTTAATGACTAGGCTATTCACACTAGTTGAATAGTGTCTTTTTATGGGAGACCCAAGGTGATATTCACACTGACTAAGGTAAATTTGTCCAGGGCACCATGGAATTTCTCATAGTTTTTATCTATTTGCAGGCTAGTGGCAGGCAATAGGAAGGATGGACATGGAGAAGGAGGAGCACCATGAGTTCAGTGGAGCAAAGAACAAATGTTGGAGACTGCAGCTATGGATGAAAATGAGTCAGCAAACTTGGCTGTTGTCAATGTATTTTCTGAAGAGAGGACAAGAGAGGAGACAAGCATACCTCTCAAGTGTACATCATTAGGAGGAACATTCCTCATTTTAAGTCTAAAAAGTCCATGTTCCTCATTGTTCCACAATGAAAGCATCTGTTACACATTCATTGTTTAACATTTTACCCAACATCCATTGTAAATAATACTATATCTTATTACTTCACCAAAATAGCTTCTTACAAGTATAAAGTAACAAATTCTAACTGTTCTATGAACTTCCATGCTGAAGTTGTTAATAAGCTGTTAGGAAATGTTCCACATTTATCCCATTTGTTCCACATTATGAGACATGCTATCCACATGTTGAAGATGTGAGGTTGAGAGCTATGGAGGGAAGACAGGATTCTGTGGTTGCAGAACTTGTAGAAGTTGATTTTGAAGATTGTATTTTATGTCGAATAATGTGTGTAGTTGAACCAGAAGACAGCTTTGACATTTTTATGGTACCATTAACTTTTCTAGGAGTGTGAAGAAGGGATAACCAGAAGTTTGGAAATATGCAGTACAATGGGAAGCCAGGAAGGATTAACCAAAAACAAAAGTGCAATTATAGTCACATGAAGTGGGTGAGGATGTCCTTATAAGAAGAATATATACTGCAGTAGCAGCTGCTAAAGAGAGAAGAACATAACAGGTTATTAAGCAGAACAAAAGCCTACAGTAAAAAATTCTTAAAAAAAAAAGACTTGGTCATTGACAGGTATATTACTTGGGACAAAATAATTGAGCTATTAGGATTTACTATATCACAAATTCACTCCTAAATTCATTTTAAAAAGGAAAGTTTTGTAATGTGACTTTTGAGACATTTTAATTAATGGACACATTTGTGTATGGAATTGTCTCAAAGAAGCAGAACATCCTTGGAATGAATATGTGTTTCAGGTAGTTACTCCATTATTATAGAAGACAACATCATTTTTATTTTCTTTGACCTGGTGACTTGGAACAAGAGGATATTAAGGACTATTTTCTATCTATATATTATTCTATGGGCAAGTTATACGATGACTGGAGAATTTGGACTGGGAATAGGAAATATGGGTGATACTGCAATAAAATGAAAAGATTGTGAAACATATTCTATATGCAATTATGTTTAACTGAATCAGTGGAACTGTTAGGTATTAAGGACTACCCAAAATGTGTTTTCTTTTAATTCTGCAGAAGATCATTTGATTAATGAATATATGAAAAGATAATGTAATATGTGTGGACAGGTAAGTCGTATGAAAAGGTAATGTAATGAGTGTGGGCAGGTAAGCCATATACTTAAAAACTGTAGGTGATACTGCATGTATTACAAATCCAATGATCATTGGTGGCATGACTGCATTGAAGTAAATGGAAATGATCAAACTGAAAATGGTGAAAATGGAAACCTGGAACAAACTGTGTAAGCTAAGTTAACTGATGAAAAATTAGAACCTGGTGAAGACGAAGAGTGGGCGGGTAGGAAGATGGTTCTGCAGATGAGGTAGATAATGATAAAGAATGGCCGGCTGTAGGAAAAATGTTAAAAAAATCAAATTAGACTGAAAAGATACATAAAGCAAGCATAATGAAACCAGTTTCCGTATGTACTTGGGTTAGTGAAATAAAAATTGGCTTGAAAGAACTAATATAAAAAAGGTAAATTGTTCATTTTTTTCTGTTATTTTCCTTAATGTAAACAGCAGAAAAAATGAAAGCAGAAGAATTGTTCTGGTACCATGGTGTAAGCAGTTAAAATATGATGTAATGTGCTTATTAGATACATGTTTAGATACATGTTTAAGTAACACAAAACAAAAAGAACAATTAAAGCAAGTATAGAGATGGCAGAGCATAAGCTCTGTGGATAATGATATTGCATGATATTGCATGTGGTGAATTATATTACAACATAGAAAGTTATTATTGTTTGTCCAGTTACATTAATGATAGTAGTTTGATATATTAAAGGAGAAGTAACAACACTTATGGTAGTTTATGAATTTACATCAAGTACCAAGACAGCACAACTTTTTTCAAGAACTAAAAAAATATATTTGAATGTTAACATGTATATAGTGATTTTAGGAGACTTTAATTGTGATATCAAGAAAAGAAAAAGAAAACAAGAGAGACAGAAGTTAAAGATGGTTCATAGGTTCATAGATGAGTCTTACACTCTCCATTTTTAAGTGAGAAACATCTGGGGCAACTCCAACTGGTGTAAGTGCCTGGTAACATATATGCAGAAGAAAACATTGTACTCAATTATGGGCCTGATGAAGGTCGAGTACAATGGCACTATGGCTTCCTTTGATCTTGATGCTCTGCCTTTACTTATAAGTTGAGCCACACAGAAGGATTTCCCCATTACTGTAGCTGTGTGATGGTCAACGTTTAGGTTACTATCTATCTGTGTTTCTAGGTCATTCATCACTGCGTCTACTTTTAGGCATGTGCTGTCAATATTATAATTTGCAGGGATATCTGATTTACCGAAGGGTATGGTTACGCATTTTTTTAGCATTTAGTCTTAGGCCATGGTTTTGGCATCAGTCATCCGTTCATCTACAGCCTGTTTGTAGGCTGTAGGATGTCAGCATCATTTGGGGATTCAGTGAGTCCTCCCAGCTTACAGTCATCAGTGAACTTGGTGAGCCAGAGGCCCCCAACATTAGCCTTCACTTCAAAGAAGTATATACCAAGGAGGATGGGTCCCAAAACTGCTCCCTGTGGAACATTGCTAGTAACAGGTTTCTTATCAGAAATGGATTTACCTATATGGACTACATTTGTCCTGTCAATGAGTCAGTTGGAAATTCATCTGAAGATGTAGGGGTTTATGCCTAACTCAGTAAGTTTATCTATGATCCCTGAGCGGGGAATTGTGTTTAAAGCTTTGGCCATGTCTAGATAAGCGGTGTGTACTATTTTACCCTCATCCATGGCCCTGGTGACTTTCCTGAAGAAGTCCACCAATTTAAGCAGGCAAGACCTCCATTTGACAAAGCCAAATTGGGTTTTGTCCAGTATTTGAAGAGTTCCTATGTTGCTGTTGATCAGTTCCATTGTAATTCTCTCTATTTCCTTGCAGATAAGACTGGTCAAACTAATGGATCTGTAGCTCCCAGGGTCATTGAATGGGTCTTACTAGTGCAGAGGCATGACTTTTGCAGTCCTTCATTCCTCTGGGAAAAAATGCCTGTACAGAGATTGTGGTTAAAGAGGGTTTCTAGTGGCTCTGATAGATTCTATTTTAAACTATTTAAGAAGCATCCTGGAATGTTGTCGGGACACACAGAGGCTGTGTTTTTGGCTTTAGCGAGAAAAGTAAGTACTTATTCCCTCCTAATGACCGCTAGAGGGATGGTTGCTATTTCTTTGGTTGTGGTAGGAGGTGAGTGGGGGAGAAATTTGAACTGAACTTGTCAGCTAGCAGGCTTGCTATAGTTTTATGTAGGGTAAGTATTTCCATTCATGATTAACTCTGCACATTGCCGAATGTTCCCCCTGTGGTTACAAACATAATTTAAAAAAGCCTTATGATTATCTTTCACTTGGGATGCTATCTTTGCCTCTGAGTTTGTTTTGTCAGATTTGAGCAGCTCTCTAATTTGTTTAATTAGACTGGAGAATTTCTTTTATTTTACTGTTTTATCTGTTCTTTCTTGGCTTTGGAGAGGATTTTTTTTCCTTTTGTGGAATAGCCCATTTATGCTAGTGGTCTACCAGGGTGGTTTATTTTTTCCAGTTATTACAGGTTTGACTTGGGTACTGCCTCCTCTATGCAGCTATGAATTTGGTTGTACAGTGCTTTTGTGTACAGCTCAGAGTAGGTCTCAGTGTCATCTGGTTCAAAGGAGCTTGTAAGTTTAATAAGCTGTCACTTAGTTTAAGGTAATTGGCCTTAGCAAAGTTCTTAATAGTTCTGACTTTCATGGGTGTTCTAGGTTAGTTTAAATAGTATTGGAGATTATTTTGTGATCAAATCTTACCAGGGAAGAGTTAATGCATGTAAGGGGGCAGCACCCCCCATGTCCATGGGTACTAGTTCTAGTTACCTCTAGTTGGGGAGCTCACTAGTTGCTCCAGGGTGTTTTCATTAACAAAGTCCAGAAACATCTAAGCAAGTGAATTATGGGTTGTATAAGCCTCCCAGTTTATGTAGGATTAGTTGAAGTCACCCATAAGTATGATATTAGGCTGAATGTTATGAGATTCCAGTAGGTTTAGGTAGGAGGTGTGGTCTTCCAGACTCATGTTAGGGGATCTGTATCTAGCAAGGATATGATAGGGGATCACACCTATGGTTTGCTGGGCATGGAGCAGCTGAAACGAGTCATGTTGTTGGACCAGTCTATCAGTGTACTTGTCTTTTATGAGCACTGAGACACCAAAATGTATGAAATACATTGTAGTCTTTGATAGCTAGGGTGCTTTCAATAGTTCTGAACCATGTTTCCATGACTGCACATATGTCTGAATTCTCCAGGGTGAAGACTACTTTTATGGAGTGCAGTTTTTTTTTAACTCATAGTATTGAGCAGCAGTGCTTTTAGTTAGTCATGAATGATTTTTGTTATGCTGGAGGGTTTAAGAAGTTGGCATGGCCTAAAAAAGGCACTATAGGGATAGACAAAGTTTTTGCCAGTATCTGGAAACCAAGTGCTGACAAGAGTAAGCCAACTCTAGCAAAGCATCAGGGTTTGTCTATCATGTCTCTCCAGGCTGACAGATGTTGGATCCCCTTGATGTGACACCAGAAATTAAGCCAATTGTTGAAGTCAATCATTTTTTGCTGGTACTGTGGCATCATAATTGGTGAAGATCGGACGTGAATCCAGGCTAGATTCTTACCCACCTGGGACACATATTTAGAGAGCTCCATCATGTCTCTCTTCATGTAGTCAGTGAAGTATGTTTTGGGTCATTTACACCCACATGGGCTATGACTGTGTCATACTGGTACTTGTGGTTTAATGACCTAAGTGCCTGCATCATCTGGTGGATCCTGGCTCCAGACAGACAGCTCACTGTGATCTTCTCCTTGATTTTTATGGTAAGGGAGACATCAGTATGTCTTACAATGGAATCCCCAGTAACTAGAATGTTTTGGCTGTGTGGTGTGTTGCCTTATGCGCTTGGAAGTGGGGGTACTATGATTTTCAGAGTTACATTTTGTGTCAGGTGCTGCCTTTTTTGAGTGTGCATGGAGCTACTGAGAGAGGCCTTTGGGAGGTCTTGGAGGTTTGGTTAGACAACAAGTGAGTACTTCCACATGTGTAGGTCTATGTGTTTGTTCCTTAGTGTTGGTAATGAGTATTTTGGATATAATGTTGACAATCTGGTTTGCATTTTTCATTTAATCATGTCAGAGCTTTGCATGCATCCAATGACATTGTGTATCTACATCTCTCACATACTGTTTGTTCTAAAATTAAATTGTTGACAATGAACATGAGACAGTTACTACAGTGCCTCAAGAAGCTCATATCCACCAGGCCAGAAACAGAGATGACAGGGAAGTGCCTACCCATTATATCAAATCCTTAGCAGATGGGAAGGAGTGGAGAGAGTCTATGTGAGAGTGTTTAGCAGTAGGAGGGGGGGGAATCTATGTGAGCGTTCAGCAGTAGGAGGTGGGAGAATCTATATGGGAGTGTTTAGCAGTAGGAGGGGGAGAGTCTACGTGACAGTGTTTAGCAGTAGGAGGGGGAGAGTATATGTGAGAGTGTTTAGCAGTAGGAGGGGGGAGAGTCTACATGACACTGTTTAGCAGTAGGAGGGGGAGAGTCTACATGAGAGTGTTTAGCAGTATGAGTGGGGAGAGTCTACATGAAAGTGTTTAGCAGTAGGAGGGGGAGAGTCTACATGAGAGGGTTTAGCAGTAGGAGGGGGGAGAGTCTACATGACACTGTTTAGCAGTAGGAGGGGGAGAGTCTACATGAGAGTGTTTAGCAGTATGAGTGGGGAGAGTCTACATGAAAGTGTTTAGCAGTAGGAGGGGGGAGAGTCTACATGACACTCTTTAGCAGTAGGAGGGGGCGAGTCTACATTACACTGTTTAGCAGTAGGATGGGGACAGTCTACATGAAAGTGCTCAGCAATAGGAGGGGGGAGAGTCTAGATGACACTGTTTAGCAGTAGGAGGGGGAGAGTCTACATGACACTGTTTAGCAGTAGGAGTGGGGAGAGTCTATGCAAAAGTGTTTAGCAGTAGGAGGGGGGAGAGTCTACATGACACTGTTTAGCAGTAGGAGAGTCTACATGACACTGTTTAGCAGTAGGAGGGGGAGAGTCTACATGACACTGTTTAGCAGTAGGAGGGGGAGAGTCTACATGACACTGTTTAGCAGTAGGAGGGGGAGAGTCTACATGACACTGTTTAGCAGTAGGAGGGGGAGGAGTCTACATGACACTGTTTAGCAGTATACATATTAGATGACCTGCAGTGGCACTGCTCTCTGTCCAAACTGACAGTGCTTTCAGCAGCTATGAACACAGGGAGACTATGGAGAGCACTTCCTATAGAAGATTTGAAACTGAAGAGGTCTGCGTATATACGAGGCATAGGTAAAGTGAGGCTCTTATACCAGGATGAAAACATTTGCACAGTTAAGTCCTCAGGCCAATCAGATAAATACACAGTAAGCTTTCCAAGCAGTTCCCAGTTTGGATGGGTTGAATCAGCCCTCTGTTCCCAACATATTGCAGAATATAACTATCTTAATTTAAAACAGACTAGTTTTGAGCAGTAGCAAATGCTTTATAACAAAAGACAGAACTCCTGCATTTTCAGGAATCCTTAGAAATTAATTCAGAAACCCTGAGAAATGTTCACAAATACTGAAAAAAGTGTGCAAATATAGGAGAACTTCCACAAACAAAGAAAAACTTTGCAAAACTTCGAAATATGTTGTCAAAACTCAGAAGAACTTTGCCAAACTCAGAGCAGCTTTTGCATTATGAGAGGAGGTTAAGAAATATTATAATACTGTTGAAATGACTTAAAACAAGTACAGTAACAAATGGCACTACTTTAACATGTGCAGGCTGAAAACTGTGATAAATTCAACTAAATCGATAAATGCTGGATGGAACTGTTAAATAGCACTGAGCTAGTAAGATCAAGTGCAAAAAAGAAAAATACTTACATCAGCTTTGTAGATCCACAGAGACATTTATTAAGAAGCAATACAATGTTTTGTAGTCACAAGTGTCCAAGCCAGGCACAGGGAATCTTGTACAGAATGTTTTTTCACAATATGTAGGATAGGAATGAAAATATAAGTATATGAGGGAAAAGTTAAGGACAGATATTTACTTTCTGTATTCTAACAGAGGTTAAAGGAAGCTAATACTTTTTCTTTACTTTGTGGACTTTCTTATCATGTAGCAGTATGGAATGCTTTTGAGCAGAAACAGTTTATTACCTATGAAAGCTGGAAATGTAGGAATTTAACAAGGCATTACTCAAAATTACAGGTTTTACAAAATGAAAGGCAGATATTATTTACAGAACATTTGCAAATGAGATATTTTATATGGATTGGTTAGAGTGGTGGACTAATTACAAGAATAAACATAAGACTATATATCTTATTATACAATGACCCCCCAATAATATTCTAAAACGTGCACGCTGATTGGTCAGCGTGCACATTGTAAATCAGACTTATACTAATGGAAAAAGGTTCGGTCGCCTGGACTTTTTCCATTAGTATAAGTCTTTTTTTACAGCAACGGAGAACGCAAGATCTCCATTGCACATTGTCTCGCTATGTTAAGGGAGTTTAACATAGTGAGACAGCTTTAATAAAAGTAATGGAGATTTTCCTTTCTCCGTTACTTTTTTAAAGCTGTCTCGCTATGTTAAACTCCTTTAACATAGCGAGACAGTTTGTAAAAAGCAACTGAGATCTTGCTTTCTCCATTGCTTCCACCCACAGCTCTGATGTACTGCATAAGCATACGCATGCGCAGTACATCAGAACTGCCGCAGAATACAAGACAGCTGCGGAAGGACAGCTCAAAGACATTATACAATGCCATTATTTAAGAAAAGTAATTTTTTTTTTTCTTAAAATAATGTCATTGTATAATAGCAATAACCCACTTCTGGGTATGGGTAATGCTGGATTTACCAACGGTTGTCTTTGTTTGGCCACTTGGGCTTTGCCCTCGTGACCAAACCACACCAACCATGGGTAAATCCAGCATCACCCACACCCAGGTGTGGGTTATTGCTATAATATCAAATGTTGGTGGTATAAGAGTAAAAAATATATTTATGAGGAACAATGACAGAAAGATGTTAATGACAAAGCATTATACAGCAAGAATTAATATTTATGTTGGATGAAGCAAATATAAGGGATAGGTTTTTAAGGAAAACATATAACTAAAGGCTGAAAAGGAAGGGCAAATAAAGTATAATGAAATTATGTTAATGGCGATACAAAATGAAAAAGGTAAATCAATTTCATGTTTCATTAAAAGACATATAATAATATATGTCATAGTGTCATAGTTATATGTTAAAGCAGTGTGATATTCCAGATAAAGTTACTAATTTTTGAAATTCAGTAGTCTCTCCTTTGATAATCACATTGCCACAGTGGTGAGGAAATCCTTCTATGTGGCTCACTTCATCACAAAAGGTTTCTCATCCAGAAAAAAAGAGGTCATTGTTCCCCTCTACTCATCACTCATTAGACCCACTATAGAGTACAATGCTCCTTTTGGTATGTACCTCACAAGACATCTACAACAACTGGAAAGGCCACAGATATACCTCACAAAGAGGCCCTACGCAGACCATCTCAAAAAACTCCAGCTTTACTCCGTCGCATATTGCCTACTCAGAGGTGATCCCTGCCTAACATACAAAGCTATGTCAAACCCAGAGCTGTTGGACATGCTCCACTTAAAGAAATCCCAGTCCCTCCAAGCTACACTCTAGGGACCTAAACCTTATCACCACAATAAACAGAACCTGCTGGAGGGATAGATTCCTGTCCCAGAGACTTCCCATACTCTGGAACAGACTACCTATCTATGTCAAACAGAGCTCCTCATTAGCACTCTTCAAAAAAAATCTTGATGATTGGATGGGAGATAGGAAATTCACCCTGGGGATCAATTCTGCGGCTCTGCTCAATAGGGGCACAGAAAATAATTTTCTTGGGTGGTGAAAGCCAGGGTACATTTTTGGCTAGGCTTATATAGGCCCTAGGGCCAATAGCCTAGTACCCTCCTATGAACCTATGAACCTATGAAAGTTATTTATTAAAATGCATCTATAAAAAAACAGTAAATAGCTGGTTATGCAGAGAGAGAATGATGTTTAAAGTGGATTATATCAGATAACCAATGAGTATGATACTTTTTGGTTTGGTAATAAATATTGTTAAAGAGAAATGACAAAGAAATACTTATGACACAAATTTGATTTACAGAGACTCAGTAAAATTGGCTATAATGAAATGTAATGCAGATGATAGTGCTATAATAGTTAAAAGAAATGCATGGTAAGTATTTTCTTCTGAGGATGGCTGGAATAAATTTAACTGCAGAGAAAAAATAAGGATTTATGCTACTTAGACTTCCAAATGATTCCAAAAGATGACTTGCACATGAGTCACAATAATTGGCATGTAAACAAACATAAAGTCCTTTATTTTCAACAGTGAGAAATTTAGAAAGCATCAAAGAATTGACAATTTTCCCTCAGACAAAATTACATTATAGTGGATCATGGCTCCTTTAGCTGTTTAAAACTTTCATTTAAAGGCTCACTGCTGCTTTTCAGCTGTGAGAAACATTTCTGCAGTTTGTTTCCCACCCTCCCTCCCTGTTGGTATAGTGTTTTTATAGTTGGTGGCTTTGCAGTTGCCTGCCCCTAGTGTAAATTTGATCTGGGACCCTCCTCCCAGTCTAGTGTCATTACCTCATTCTACCCAGTACAGGGAGAACATTTGAGAAGGCCAATCAGCTTAGTTTCTGCTACTCCTTTCTCTCTTTCCTTTCTCTCTTTCCACTTACAAAAAAATGTATCTGCTTTTACTGTATTTGTGTTTCTTCCTACTTTATTTTGCTTTTACATCATCTTAAAAGTACTCAATTGTATTTATTACTGCTTGGTGTAACTCACTCTAAGCCTTTTAGGTTAAGCACTTGGGCTTCAGACCAGTTGTTTTACATTAAGAAGGTTTGTGGTCTGCACTGTAGTGGCAGAACAGGAAGCTTACATCCTTCTAAGTTGGGAACTGCTGATTGAGGGCTCAGTGTCTGTTATTCTAAAAGTGTATTCATTCTGGTTTAAGCACTTGGGCTTCAAGCCAGTTATTTTACATTAAGAGGGTTCATGGTCTGCACTCTTGTGGGAGGAAAGGCTGGACTCTGCCCTTCTGAGCTGGGAATTTCTGGTTAAAGGTTTATAGTGCCTGCATATTTGAACTGCTTCTTACTGAAATTGGTACACCTTGTTTGCTGTAGCATAGACTAGATTCAGGCCTGCTGAATCTAGCTTTGTTTGTATAACTTGAGCACTAATCCAGGCATTCTTTAAAATATTCAATTGTATTTATTACTGCTTGGTAGTAACTTGATTAAGGTGCAGCTATCATTCTAAGTCTTTTGGATTAAGCACTTGGGCTTCAGACCAGTTGTTTTACATTAGGAAGGTTTGTGACCTGCATTGTTGTGGCAGGACAGGTAGCTTACATCCTTCAAAGTTGGGAAGTGCTGAATGAGGGCTCAGTGTCTGTTATTCTAAAAGTGTATTAGTTCTGGTTTAAGCACTTGGGCTTCAGGCCAGTTATTTTACATTAAGAAGGTTCGTGGTCTGCACTCTTGTGGGAGGAGAGGCTGGACTCTGCCCTTCTGAGCTGGGAATTTCTGGTTAAAGGCTTATACTGCCTGCATATTCAAACTGTTTCTTACTGAAATTGGTACACCTTGTTTGCTGTAGCATAGACTAGATCCAGGCCTGCTGAATCTAGCTTTGTTTGTATGCTTGTTGTTTGTTTGCTTGTTATTTCCCTGAAACATTAATTTCACCTAAAACGCGGCTTTTCAGCACTTCTGTTGATCCCTAGTCATATCTGCATTGCTTACTGTACTTATTTCCTTGTTTCTCTTGAAAGAAAGTTACTGTTTGTCATTTTTGTATTTAAGTTATCTGTAACACATTGCATTTAAGTTACCTGGCACTTGCTCACTAAGTCAGCACTAAAAAATTAAAAGCACTACACCCTCACAAACTCCCCTTGAGTACCTTGTTCCCCATTGGCCCTTTTTCTCAATTATAAAGGAATTCCCAATACTATTCTAGCATCTCCAAAGGTCAGTTGTCAATCTCCTCTCCAGTCCAGCTGGTGAATCTGGGAATCTTGAGGCAATGTTACAACTGCCTCATGTACACAGACAACCCTCTCCTCCTCCCAACAAATTCCAACACATGTGAGAGATGCAACCATATAGCCAAACTGGAGGCTAAGCTCTCTCAACTCAGTACTGGCGTAACCAGTCAGGAGGAGAAGGAAACCACACTCACTACAATTCCAGTCTCACATAGACCTACCATGACAGCAAACCAAACACATAAACACACAAAAACATACTCAGAGGTTCTAAATAAAAATCTGCCTAAGCAGCAGAGACCTCCAAAGTAGACACCCAAGCAACCGCTACCTCAAAACAAAACATGTGCAATACATAGCTCACAAAGCCAGTGTGCTGAACAGTCACAGCCCTTAAGGCTAAACAACACACCTGATACACTTGTAATAGGTGACTCTATCGTCAGACACACTGATGTCCCGCTCACCAGGCTGAACAAGGAGAAGGTCACGGTGAGCTGCCTGTTGGGTGCTAGGATCTGCCACATAACACAAGCACTCAGGTCACTCCAAGGCAAGTACAAATATGACTCAGTCATTGTCCATGCTGGTGTGAATGACCTGAGACGTACCTCCCTGGACTACATGAAAAGAGACATAGAGGAGCTCTCTGAGCATGTAACCCAGGCCGGTATAACCCTGACCTTGAGTAGCATCTTACCCTCACCAAGAATGATGCCACAGTATGAAGACAAGATGATCAATTTCAACAATTGGCTTAAGTACTGGTGTCATTCAAAAAGGATCCAATGCCTGTCAGCCTGGGATGACATGCTCAACAAGCCACGATGCTTCGCTAGGGACGGCTTGCACCTGTCACCCCTGGGTGTTCAGATATTGGCAAAGGCTCTAGCCACCCCCATAGTGCCTTTTTTAGGCAAGGCTCAAAAGACAAACCCACCTCCATAGGTATCACAAGGGATAAGAAACTAAGAGTAATGCTACTCAATGCCAGAAGTATAAACCTCAAGATGCATGCACTAAAAACTCTCCTTAGAGTGGAGAACATCGATATCTGTGCAGTAACAGAAACCTGTTTCAAGGCTCCCAAGAGCACCCCAGCACTACCAGGTTATACCTCATACCATGCTTTTCAGCCCCAAAGCTTGGACCGAACCACAAAAGGAGGGGGAGTATCAATATTCATCAAAGATACCCACACCTCCAGGTTGGTGGCACAGCACGAAGCATCAGAGACTATCCATGTGCAACTAACAGTGGGTAAAACTGCCTTCCAGTTTATAGCCTGCTACAGACAACCTTCCCAAACCCAGAAACCCCACTCGGCCTTCTTGAGAACACTGGAAAATATGAAGGTCTCTCCAAACACCATTATATTGGGCGACTTCAACTACCCAAACATAGACTGGGAGCATTACTCTAGCTCCAACACCCTAGCCCAAAGGTTCCCAGAATTTATAAACTCAAATGTTATGGAACAACTTGTTACCACTCCCACAAGAGGGAAAACATACTGGACCTGATCATCACCAACATGGGGACTCTATGCTCCAGAACAGAACTGTATCCCTCACTGGTAAGATCAGAACATAAACTAATCTCACTGGATATTCACATCCCGATCCCACCCCCTGCCCAGAAAACCACAGTGAAAAACTTCTCTAAAGCAAATTTCACACTCCTCAAAACCGAGGTGGAATCCTTCAAAGCCCCCGGGCCTGTGGAAAATATGGCCCAGACCGCAGAATCCTTTATAAACGCATTCTATGAACACCTTCAGGAATGCATGGAACATGCAATCCCAAGTAAAACCAAGACCCAATCCTCCAAAGGCAGATGTCCTGTCTGGTGGACCCCAGCCATAAACAAACTATACAATAGAAGGAGGAAACTACTACATGATAGAGCAAAATCCCAAAAAGGGAAAGCATCTCTGATCAGTATTAGCAAAAAACTACGCGCACTCATAAAATCGTCTAAGGCCAACTTTGAGAGAAAAATTGCACAGGACACTAAGGATAATCACAAGGCTTTCTTTAGTTTTGTTAGGAACCTGGGTGGGAATTCCCAGATATGCTCAGAATTAGTCCAAAATGACAAAAAATACACCGAACCCACAGACATTGCCAATATCCTATCTGACAGGTTTAGCGCAAACTTCTCCTCCCCCCACCAAAAGGGCAAATATCTATCCCAGCAGAGTGCTGCCCCCATGACATCTCAGATGCTGAGGTAAGAGCTGCCCCCTCCAAAGCAAAAAACACAGCATCAATGGGACCAGACGGTGTCCCAGGCTGTGTCCTACATAAACTCCAAGAAGAGCCAAACCCAAACATAAAACTACTGTTCAGTCTCAGCCTTACTACAGGATATGTACCCAAAGAGTGGCATACAGCAACAGTGGTCCCTCTCCACAAAGGTGGTGCCTCAACAGATCCTGGAAACTATCGCCCCATAAGCCTGACTAGCTTGGTCTGCAAAGCTATGGAAAGGATCATCATGGACCTCATAAATAAAGATATTGGGGACCTACAGACACTGGATCCTACCCAGTTCGGCTTTGTTAAGGGCAGATCCCACCTCTTAAACCTGGTTGATTTCTTTGAAAAAGTCACCAAGGCCATTGACGAGGGGTAGGTGGTCCACACAGCCTACCTGAACCTTGCAAAAGCCTTCGATACAATACCCCACTAGGGCATTATAGATAAGCTCACCAGCTTAAATATAAACCCCTATGTCACTAGATGGGTTGCAGACTGGCTCAAGGACAGAACCCACATGGTTAGAATTGCTGGAGCCATGTCAGACTCCAAACCAGTTACAAGTGGCATCCCACAAGACTCAGTCCTGGGACCTCTCTTGTTCGGTATATATTTCTCGGAGGTACAGGCCAACATGGAAGGACTGTGGCTGACCAAGTTCACAGATGACTGCAAACTGGGCACCATAATTGACTCTCCAGCCGACACAAGCATCCTCCAAAAGGGCCTCATAGAAACAGACAACTGGTGCCAGAGCCATGGCCTCAAGCTAAACGCCAAAAAGTGTATAGTCATCCCCTTTGGCAAAAACAAAGTGCCCACAAATTACCACATAGGTGGTAATCCATTAAGTACAGAAGAAGTAATTAGGGACCTGAGAACCCAAGTTGATAGCAATCTCTCATTTGACAACCACGTGACCAAAGTGGTTAGAAGAACATTTTATATAGCCCACCTAATCATGAAGGGATTCACATCTAGATCAGGGGAGGTCATCGTGCCTCTTTACTCATCCCTCATCAGGCCCATAATTGAGTACAATGCCCCTTTTAGGATGTACCTAACCAGACACCTGCAGCAACTGGAAAGATCCCAAAAGTACCTCACCAAGAGGATCAAAGGGCTCAAACAGGTGCCATATGCTGCCCGGTTAAAGAAACTCCAGTTCTACTCAGTGGCATACTGCCTGCTTAGAGGCGATCTGTGCCTGACATATAAAGCCATGTCCAACCCGGAATTAATGGACATGCTGCACCTCAGAAAATCCAAATCCCATCGAGCTACGTGCTCGAGAGACTTGAACCTCAGCACTGAAATAAATAGGACATGCTGGAGGAACAGATTCATAACCCAGAGGCTCCCTTCACTCTGAAATAAAATCCAAGTCCAGGTTAGGCAGAGTCCCTCATTGACTCTCTTCAAGAGGAATCTTGATGAGTGGATAGGAGATCATAGGTTTACCCCGGGTATCACTTCTGTGTCACTGTTAGACAGAGGCACAGTATATAGCCTAGTATGAACCTATGAACCTATGAACCTAAGAAATCTGTTGTGCCAAGTGTTTAATGCCAGCATGCTGTGAGTGTAATCTCATACAGAATGTTACAATGACAGAATATTAGTAAACCATCCAACAAAGCGCATGCACTTTTCTGTACTATGCACACTGTTTGTAACTGCCCCTTCTCCAGACCCATTAGGTCATACCTTTTAGAAGACAGCTGTAGATACTAGCAACTCATTATAGTAATCCAACAAGACAATGACAGTGTTTTTGAATGCCGCACATAGACTGACAGACAGTAAACAAATGCTAACATGTACACAAACCTAATACAGATAATATATCTAAAGAAATGTACAATAAAAGGAGACGTAAGTGCAATATAGATAGTATGTGCACACCATGCCCACAAAGACTTGCACAGAATTCAAAAGGCAGAGTGCTATTCATTCATCAAATGAAAAACCATGATACTGCTTCATGTATAGCACACACAGATGATAACAACATCAGCAGGGGTGCAACTTTTCTTATGTCGAAGTTCTTCCGTCTTATTTCTACCAGTCACAGGCTATGTGTTTATGCCATGGCATAGCCAGTTGTTGTGTCAGTTAAAGTAAAAACATGCTATGCATACATAATTACATTCAGCTGCAAGGCACATTAGGAAATTGCATTATCTTCTGTTTGCAAAAGCTCATGGTTTGGGAAAGTGATTTTCAAAGTGAGTATCTTATGGATGATTAGGAACTTATGATGTGTTTGTCAGCCTCAAATGGTCTGAAAGATGAGGAGAGCAGTAAATGTGAATAGGTGTGATAAATGGAAACAAACCGGCTAGTTACTATAGTTTCATCATAGATTCAGTCCTTTAAGGCTTTTATGAGGTTCATATTTAATGGTATATACAGTTTGATATTGTTACAACATATTATGCATGCATTTGTTAAACCTAGTTTTTCCTTATTTGATATTCCTCACTCCAGTGTTAATTTGCATATGGCTCAGACACTGATTTTTTTTTTCTTTCTGTAGAAACTGCTATTTTATTGTGTCCAGGCTGCCTTATACTGATGCATTGTCTTAGAATTTTCCTCTTAAGCTCAGTGTCGTCACAGAAGTAAATGAAGGTATACCATAGTTAAATTTGCACTCATTCTTCTTGAAGATAACTGAATATGTCATAAAATCTCTACAAGAGCTCAGAATTACATAGAGATATAAACAAAACAATGACACTACAATATGTAATCAATGTCCTTATATGTTTCAGTAAAAAAATGACACACTTTTTTTCAAATCTATTTAAAAATAAAGCAAAGCTGCAGAACCACATATACACTTTTCTGTTATCTGAAGGCGGTAGCATAAAGTGTATTGAACAAAAGCGACATTTGTTATACCATAGACTAAGTAGACCGAAGCACTCAAAGCAATGTTGGCCATTATATCAAATGAAGTAAGGATTAAGGTTTTAGGCTTAAGGATTTGGCAACAATTTTCTCAGGTAAACAGCACAGACATTGCTTTCTGATGTCTGTCCTGAAGGCAGTCATATGAGTTACAGTTAATAGAAATGAAACATCCAAACAAACTGAAGCAGATTACAAAGCATTTCTAATTATTATGATAGTAAAGTAAACCAAAATACTACAATCATTAATAGAAAACCTCTAACCACATATCAACAAATCATTCAAGGCAAGAGGAAGAAAAAAATGTTTAAATATGTCTCGGCTGTTATCTCAGCAGAACAATTTTTTAAAAGCAGGTACAAACATTACACAGGAACTTTCTTAGCCATCTATAGATAATGCATATGTGCCCCCAAACTTTCAAATGTATGAATGAATAAATAAATAATATTTACTTATTGGCATTTGTTTACTGGGAAAGTTCCACTGAGCAAAGTCCATTTTCAAAGCAGGATCAGGGAGAAAGACTTCAATAATATGAAATATTAACAATCATCAAAATAACAAGAGTAATATACATATGTATTTAGTTATAGTCTCTAAGACGGGCATACAGTAGTTTTTTTTCTGGAACAGTAACACATTTGTACATTATTACATGATTAATATAAGAATGCTAATAATGCATGGAACGTGAATATGACATGTACTTCAAATGCCCTATAAAAATAAAGACAGCTAAACCCAATATAAAATAATATTTGTATTTTATAGAAAAAAAAATAAAACACTTTATTATCAGTAGCTGAAAAAGCTTCACAACAGACCATAAGAAAACACCAGAAAAATATAACAGCAGTATAAAGACAGAATAATGCATAAATATGAAAGAACAGGGAAAAAATATTATTAAAAAAGAAATGTAAAATAGAAATATAGAAGCATCATTAAATTACAAAATGAAGTCCATGTTAATGAAGCTATAAAACAGACTACAAAACATGTATTTTAAATCAGAATTAGAAGATTACTTCATGACTTTTTAGTGTCACAAAAAACACTTTATTGCATCAATTCACTGTCACTAATGCCATGAGAGCATTCAAGCTTCACAAATATGGCTCAAGAGTACCATTCATGGATAAATCCAGCATTAATCATGACCCATTACTTATTGCTCAATTATATTTTATATGGAAATGGTGCTATTATACTGGGTTAGATCCTTCTTAAAGTAATACAATAAAATTCATTTTTACAGATTCCTTTATTTTATGCCACAAAACAGGCGTGTTAAATCACCACCATTCAGACATCCATGACTTTCCATGCACAGAGCTGCACCACATCAGGAATGTTTATCTGGATCATATGACTGCAATACAACACATGCATGGCACCCTCTTTGAAGAAAGGGAGCTATAACTGTGTGTCCTACAACTTCAGAAAATAAACTGTGATTACAGCAAAATACACTGAATGGTAAAACATGCTGTGATACATTTAATTCCATTTTGCAGCAGGATCCCATTGTTTCTTACAATGTGGCTAGGCTTCACTCTCCACCATCTCTTGTATGCATGTATTTTAAAGTCTTAAATGACTGTGTATCTGAATATGGTAGAATGCCACAGTACCAGACCCTTTGACCTAGTATATGTGCGCCTCAGGCTTTCATACAGATTCCTGAGTAATATGTGTCTCTACAACTTAAATACCTGATTACGGTGACCATGATGTACTAACAGTTAAAAGTTAGTATGTTGAACTACACCAGAATTAAAAAAAAGGAATAACCAGCCAAGCAGAAGGAGTATCCTAGGAAAAATTACTAAGAAAAAATAAAATAATCTTTCACATGGCATTTAAATTTTTGCAGGTTGTTTGGAGGCTCACTGCACAGGTAGTCAGCTGAAGGCAGAGCAGCTACACTGCAGGCTGTTCTGAAATTACAAAAAATAAAGGAAGTGGTGAAGGGCTCATTACAGTAAATGTAGCACGTGGGAATTTTTTACGTTTAGAAGTATCCCAAATACCACCTAGAACCTGCCCCTACTGCACAGTGATTTGTTATCTTGTTGTCTCATTTCTAAAGTATCACAAATATAGCAGCCACCTATATCCCTCATGTAGGAACTCATTAGGTGGAGTGTATTTAAGTGATAGAGGGACAGCAACCTCATATAGCTAGGAAAAACAACACTTGCTCTATTACATGGCACCTGTTCCAGGATGATCATAGCACACAGTGCAGAGAATCCATGGTGGATACATAAAATAAGCAGTATGTCATACATAGGTGCTATCTCTAACAACTAAAGAGAAATGGTGAGACTGCACATATATGAGTAAAGGTCTGTCTCTGCACATCTGTGTTTACCAGCTACTAAATATCACCCTACCCCATAAAACTCAACAAGGGGCATCTTGACCATAGGAAATGTGGTTGTTCTGTTATGCACAGGGTTTTACAGTAGTAGTATGGCTATCTCTTTTCTAACTTCTTATTTCATAGCAGAAGGCTACATGGCATGTAATTAACTAACTCCAACTAGGGAATCCACTTTCCATGCTGATCTCCTTTTGCTGTCATAACTATAAATGAACAATGACTGAGGTGCTTGGAATCTATGAGGGTCGTAGGGTAATAAATTGAATTTATTGACTGGGTAAATAGAATGGCGGTTGCTATTAAACAAAACATGATAGGGATATGCAAATATGATCATATGATTGTAGGGCCAAAGTAAGTTCAAGACAAATGAGTTCTGCAACCATTATGGCTTCCCATTTCCCTCGCTAGGCTGTACCATCCCCTTTCAAGGAGGGCTAAGTCAGTTCAATCGAATATGAGGTGAATCTGTGAATACCCATCCAATTTTTCAGCTCACATTGCAAGGAACATAATGTATCACACTGCTTGACCTACACAGGGAGTCTATTCCAAAATTGGAGAAGACATTTAGTAATGAATGTATATCGCCACCTTGCTTTATTAATCTGCTGAGGCAGATTTATTTCCTTGGTTGTGGTAATTGTGGGACTGTTTCTTGTGAATGTACAACAGATCCTAGACAACTGTGTCATTGACTGCATGGAAGGCAAGGTATAGGTCTACAAGAAGGATATACAATATGGAAAAAATGGGATAGAGCTTCTACTCTTTCCAGGCAACTTAGTAATTTTAAACCCATGCTGTTTTGGTTAACAACCTCTGCTTTCTTTTTTTTGATATGTCTAGTGTGTTACATTTCAAAATCAACATTGTATTTTAAGATAGGCCTGATCAGTGCTGAATATAAGAAGACAGTGACTTCTTTAGATTTGGATGATATTGCTTTGGTGATTATATACTCTTGTGATCAAAATGGAGGGAATTATTAACCAGGTTCTAAGGTGTCTAACTATATTCATTTTGAAGAGGGTCATTGTCTATGTTGAATGTTGAGGAAGGGGTTGTCTACCTGATGTGACAATGTTGCACTTCTTAACATTTAATTTAAGCTCATTTTCATCCATCGGGTGTTTATAAATGTAGGTTTTTGCTAGAGGGCTTGGGTATCAGATGGCAATTTGACAATGACTTCCTGCTTGTAGTCATCTATGTATTTAAATAGTAGGTGGTTTGGTTCTTGATCTGAAGGTTATAAAAGTAAATCAGGAACAGAAGTGTTTCCAGCATTGAGCTCCATGGAACACCACAGGTTACCTTCATGCACTCTGACTTGACCCCTGCTACCTGTACCACATTGTCCCTGTCTTTTAACTAACTATCAATTTACCACATATGGATCTATTTGCACTGCATTTAGTTTACTAATTATGGTACTATGAGGGATGTTGTCAAATGTCATGGCTAAATTAGGTCAGCCATGTTGATAGTGTGACTGGTGTTCACAACATATATTACCCTTTTGAAAAAAGTCTACAAGAATCTTTAGACAGGATCTACCTTTTATAAATCAAATTGCTGTGGTTTCAGTCTTATGTGATTTTTAAGGTCATGGTTAATCAGGTTAGTTATGCTATGGTCTTGCAAATAAGACTCATGAGGATGATTTATCCATAATTCCTAGGGTCCATAGTATGGTCACCCATATGGTGTGACATCACCTGTGCTGAGTAACATTAGTTTGTTAGGCTCAGATTAAATAGTTTAAGCAGTAGTTCTACCAGGGCATGTTTAGCACTGTTGATTAGACAGTGTGAAATGTCCCATGGATGAAGTAGTTTTGGACCTGAACAACACTTTCAGACATGTTCTTCTCTGATGATGGGTGGGACTAGAGATATGGGAATCAATGGACTTTTGACTGCCATCTTTGCACTGACATTAATTTTAGTATATTAATTATATCCAAAGGCTCTGAGTAGGTTTTGCCATTTTGTGTGCTTTCTGTGGAATTCTGAGTATTGTTTCTTAGTTTCTCCAACATTGCTAAACAAGGATTTGTTGTTGGCTTTGGCTTCAGATGTTAAACTTTGGCTTCAGATGGACTGTTTTGGTAGATTATTTAATAGTCTTCTTTAAATTTTTATTCAGCTGTCTGAAATTTACCTTAGCCTAGGGTTCTTAACATCTGCTATATATATTTTAATGAGCTTTTTCCATTTAGTGAAGATTCTAATTATGACCGTGGACCACCAGGATGGTTTACTTTAAACTTTCTATTATATTTGTAGCTAAGTTCTAAGTGAGTATGTTCTAAGTGGGTATTAAAACTCTTTGTGAGACTCTCTGCTGAGGCAATACTAGGAGTGATGTTGCTATATGTGAATTTTGAGACTACATCATAGAATTTGATGTCATTTGTGTGTTTGAATTTTTTGGACTCTAATATGTTGGTTTCCACAGGCTTAGATAGTTTGAGGAAGAGAGTTATTAGCTTATCATCTGACTTAACCAGAAAAGGAGTTACCTGGGAATTTTTACATGAAGAAGCTATATTGGTAAGTACTAAACTGAGAATATTTAACTCTCTAGTTGGGCTTGTAGCAATCTTATCCACATAGATTTTATTTATTATATATGGGAATTTCTGGGCATATTCCACACTGAAGGTGTAGATATCAGAGTTAACTGAGTGGTAGTAAGAATGACAGAGTTCTTATTTATGGATAGTTTATCCAATACACTTAGCAGCCTTACACTAATGTCAGGGAACAAGGAAGGTGTCCTGTAACCGGCTGATAGTATGTTTTGTTTAGTACATTATGGAGTTCAACAAGTTCCGTCTGTGGCTCTCTGGGAACTTGTCTAGAGGTGAAATGGTCTCTAATAAATATGGATACACCCCCACAGTTGCCATTTGTTCTAAAAGCATATAATCCAGTTAAAGAGGGAGTGTTTTCTGCACATTTAAACCATGTTTCATTAATTACATATAAATGGATGTCTTCCAAATCCAAAAGTGCCTCAATGTCAGGCAGGCTGCTGCTAAGACTTCTAACATTGAGCAAAGAAACTTTCATTTGCTTCTGTTGTTGTTAGATACTTTTGCAATGTTGGAATTAAAAGTTGATGAAAAAGACACTATCGGGGAAGCAAGGACTTTAACCAGTATGAAGAAGCCTATAAATAAGATTGCCAAGCATCTTGTTCCATGCTGAACCATACTAAATCCTTTCTAGAATAACACATCTTTTCTGCTTAGTATCAGAGTCTTGTCTGCATTTACTTCATGCATGGAGTGCTCTGCATGCCTGTATGCATATCTCTTAGGTTTTCTTCCCAAAGCATTCACTCCACCATGTAAAACTTCCCTACATACCTTGCAACTGTCCAAATTTTTGCAGAATGTCCAGATTATTGTCTTATATTTTTGGTCTGTTCTTCTTAAAATATGTGGCTTTCTGGCAAATCAGTGAGAATTGAAGTTATTAAATTATGACAGGCAATTATGTTTCAGATTTCATATCCTTCAGAAAATGCATGCTAATGCTAAACCGGTTCTTCTAGGAACTTTCTTAGAATATAAGAGCAATATTCAAAAATCTGTCTCTGTTTTGGACTTTTGCCATGCACCCCCCCCCCCCACTATTGTTTTCGATTTAGTCCAGATTTCTTGTGCTAAGAGGTTAAGAGCTATGCGTTCATGTTATAGTCAGATTTTCTTGGTACAATGGTTCTAATGGCCTTTGAGACATCATTGACTAGATCATTCCACCTGAAAGCCAGCTCACTGCCATACTTTCTTTTTCCTGGCTAATGAATGGGCCAACAGTGTCTGTTTTATTGTGGAGTCACCATTTACCAAAGCATTTTTTATTTTTAGAGTGGTGAAGTGTAGAGGATTTGAGACTTTCAGTTTTTTAATGTCTCTTTGTTAAAGGCATGCCTGAATGTGATACTATATTTGATTTTTAATGAGATCTAATTCTTACTGGACTTGCAGGTTTTGGTATGGATTCTTACAGCATCAGCATATGACATTACTTTTTTTTTTTTTTTTTGAGATTGAAACCTCTGTATCGCTCAAATATTTATCCCTCTCACAAACACAGCTATTTGTGTTTAGTAACAGTTTGTTGTCTGTGAGTATAAGACAGTTACTAAACTGCCTCATGATTCCTAATGCTATGAGTTTAACTTGATATGATATATCTTAAAGATTTAAATAAGTTGATCAAAATTAAAATGCTTTTTACTTATGACAGTAGAATAATTAATAGCTACAATGTTCAGTGCCAAGTTATTCTCTGTACTTCACGCTCATCAGATTTTGTCAAATTAATCTAAATCAAGCTAGTTTCAGATTTTTCACTCTTAATAAGTCTGCAGGCAGATATAGACTACCAAGGTTCTTAACTACAGTTTTATTCACTCTTGAAGTCTTCTAGAAAGCTGTGCTATTGCTAATATTTTTGGAGGGATCACTATACAAAGCTCCTGAAAATGTCTATATAATATTGTTCACATTATGATATGCACATTTGATACAAGCGTATCTACAGGATTTCATTGAAGACTTAGATGTTGGAGACCTACAGCTATGACAGATTGTTTCTGAACTATTGATCTCTACTTAAAAGCTGCAAGAACTAAAAAAATCTCTACTCAGAATGGTAGATGGCTACAGCTGCTTAGGGATGTCATTATATTAGTATGGCCGCATACTGCAAACAATTAATATGTTAATTGGAGTTTGCCTTCCATGTAGTCATGCATTATCAATGTTCTGAAGTTTGTTGTCTAAAGAAAACAGAGCAGTAATTCTTTCACAGCTAAGAGAGGAAATGATTAGAGTACTCTTTGTACCATATCTAAGCATGAGTAAATGCAAAGAAAGAAAACAGATGGTCAGGCAATATGAAATCTGCAATCTATACCGAAATCAAAACCAGAAAGTGGAACTCATCGTTCATGAAATTCTGCCTTTAATGTGGATGAAGGTTAAAGAAGACTTGTTTCAGCACATAATCTTGTATATTCAGAAGTTATACAGGGAGCAGATATACACCAGATTGTCAAAATCTGTCCTTTAGCCCATTTTTTGTGGGACTGGGAATACCACAGAAGGCTTTGACTGACAGATTGTCTGTCACGAGTTTTGCATATTTGAAAACTATGGAAGTTTAGCATACCCTCAAGTCCTTTGTACCTTCAAAGCAATGGACAGGCTGTGAGTATGGTATAAGCTGAAACTGAGCATTCCAGTTCTGATGACTAATATAACCAGTGGGTCATTCCCCAGATTAACTTCATAAGGATATATGTCTCACATCAAAGCTACTGAGTTCTCACTAGTAATACCAGAAGGACATTAATCTGCTATGCAGGTTTTGCAGGAATAGAGAACAAAGCAGAAACCCTACTCTGATCAACAGAGCAGAAGTTTTCTTTACTCAAAGAAAAGGAAAGAATGAACACTGAATGTCCCAGATCAAGGATTTTGAGAATAAAGAAAACATGGAAGATACAGTGCTTTAAGAAGTAAATTTTCAGAGGCCTTACTTAATACAAGTTTAGTATTATAAAAACTAAAGAAGAAATGAAAAACATCTACAAAATTATCTGACTCAGATATAAGCACACAATACTGTAGATAAGTAATGTTAATACTCCTAACACTCCCTCGGTGCAAAGCTTATCCAACCTAGCTGCTTATGAAGCTGATGTTAGACTCTTTGATGAATAGTTAGATAAATCTGCCTAATGATGTGAAAATAATACCGTCTGAAAGGCCATCGGTTAGAATATTTCACTACAATTGCTCAGTTTGACTCAGTACCAACTTCTGGCAGTAATAATGTAAGTAGAAAATCTGAAGTCAGTGTTAGTAGTAGGAATGTTTGCTGTAACTCCTCATGTTTTGAAAATGTAATAAAAAAGTCAGATATCCAGCTTTATGTAGGTTAACTCTTGTGAATGTGCATAGGAAATTTTTCTTTCTGTGAACTGTATTTCACATGCCTGAAGGTCAGTGTATATTTTAAATATATCTGAAGCCATACCTAGGTGTGCTGCAGTGATATAGCTTCCCTTCTTAGAGCTGATGAGCTAAAATAAATAAATAAATAAAAGGTGTCCTCTGCAAATACGATACTAGTATTCTGAAACTGAATTCTGGTATCATACTGCCACTCTATTGGCATCTGCCAATTGATCCCATGACACCTTGCACACTGGGGAGCTGCCCCCCCCTCACCCCACCCTAGCTATGTTTCTAATATGAATGGAATTGTTTTATTTTAATGTAAGAGAGATTTTTCATATGACAATATTATAGTAATTGTAGTATACATCTTTAAGGAAGATAATATAATAGGATCTGTGTAATATGTGACTGCAATTACTTCTCACTGTAGTAAATTGTAATGATGAAAAGATACCTCTTTGTAAATTGAGCCTTAAATTTGTTCTTCTTTTACATATGTTTAACACAGGAAAAACACAGTGCCAAAAAACACTTTATGCTGCAACAAACAGTAGGATAACTTCTGTCATGTTTATCATGTCATTTCCTTTTTGTCAACATTAGGAGGTGTTATGCACCTTATGAATGTGAAGACTGTACTGCATTTATATAAATCATGTACCAGTGCAATAGATGTAGAATTAATCCCTCAGTACAGCACAAACACCGACATGGAAAAACTGAAAAAAATGATCATGTTGGTAGTGCTGCCACAATATCTTTTTTATTGGTTTCTTGGGTCCGTGCTTCTTTACTCCTATGATAGCCAATCCAGATCCACTTCACATACAAACAGAATTTTAGCTTCACTTTCTGCTACCCCGATATTATATTTATTTGGCGGTGTAGCTGGGATCATCTGCCTTGTACAACATTACTAATTCCAAGTTATATATATGCTTAAAGTTCCAGTTGCCATTTATTTTGATGACTGACTTTCCTGGCAGTGATTTAAATTGATCTTTCCATCTCCAGATGATTTTTTTTCTTGTTTCATCTTTACTGGTATACCATTCATTCATCACTCCCAGATCTACCACATAGCAATGTTTTTTAGCTTGGGTAGTCATTGCTTACCATAAGGATTTTGATTTTGAGGATGGAAATGTACCAGCTTTAAAAATTTGGAAATCTGGATGAATGATTCACAACAGACCTTTAAAAACAGAGAACTGAACCTTTAAATGTCTACTTACGTAATTGCCAAGTCTGGTATAATCACTGAATGACCTTACAGGCTTACAGGGTACCTGCTACATCAATCTTCTTCATATTCTATATAGATCATGCTGAGAAAAGAAAAGGTTGTTGTCATCTAGGAAGATTATTTAATTTGGCCATTGCATCAGGCTATATAGTCATCTGGTATCAAAAATTCAGTTTGAGAGAGTAACAATAGTACATTCACTGTCCCACTCCACTGTAGGAATGTTCATGCTCATCAGATGCCATAATCACCTCATATAAAAATTCACTTTATACTACCAATAATTGCACATTCACTGGATTACATTTCTGTATGAATGTTCAGATATGCCTTGTAGTGGATACAAATATGAGGAAATGTTTATCCAGGACCTCTGAATATTTCCGACTTTACTGAATGCAGAAGAAAACAATAGTCAAAAGGATTATGATAAATTTAGACAAGGACATTAATTAGACAATGGTATAACAGAAGATAGCATGCTTGAATTAAAGATGGCATAAACATAGTGAGGTATTAGGAAGTAAAAAAGCTGCTTGATTATGCACTGTAGATTGGTAAAACTGATTCATCCAGAAGTGTCTGTGCAAACTCAAAAAGTGAACTATCCTGTATTGTTTTGTTTTGTGTTTCTCAGAGCAGATCCATGCTAGGATTTATCTGTTTTTTTTTGTAGCACAGTGAGACATTTTAGGGCAAGAAATGGCATAAAAAGTACACCAGTTAGTTTGCCTTATGACAGCAAATTATAGCAGCAAAGGCCAGTTGTAATTTATTGTGTCTGTTTTATTCTTTGTTTGAAAATTTGTTTGATAATTAAGAGAATGAAATAACTCATGGAATGATAATTTTCAGCCTTGGTCAAATGTTAGGTAATACTGAAATGTAATTACTTCTAGAAGTTATAGTGATCTATCATTTTTCTAAGAATCTCACACTATATTTCTATTTCAGCAGTATATTGTAGTTTTTGACTTATTTGTTTCTACCTATTCACAAAACAAGCTAGTTTTTGTTGAAGATGCAGATGATTTTCTAAAGCTAATGATTAAGGAATAATAAACTTAGCTAATTCAAGTATTTGTAACCTTGCTATAAAAATTACAACAAATGTACAGTCACATAATATTTCTTATACCTGCAATCAGTACACTGCTATCATTTCTACACTAGTATGTATTTGCAAAGTACTAACATCAGAATACCTGCTTAATGTAAATACTTTTTACATTCTAAACATATAAGCCAGCCAAAATATTGGCTTTCCAACATGAAGCTGACTATAGGTGCCACAAATAAATAGTTCCTATTTGAACTGCTGAATTTAATAGCAGAACCCTCTTCTCGAACAGCAGAAACCCCATTTAAAAATCTACCTGAAGTCTTTCTCTCCCTCCTGCTGCAAGCAGCAATGTTCTGAGCAACACTGTCACTGCTGAGCTAGTGTTTTTGATGTAGCTAAAGCTCAGATGAAAAAGAAACTTCAAAACCATGTTGTCAAGATGCTGTCACTCCTACAGGTAGTTTGCAATTCAAAAGGCACTGAGCCTTCAGGATCATGAAAATGGACTTATATGATGCACTGTATTTCCAAACCATTTACAAACTGTCAGGGATGCTTTTCCACTCATTTTGTCGGTCACTTTTTTGTTTCTTACGGAAGTTTAAGAATTCTCTTTAGCATGATAGACACAAAAAGTAGGTAGCTTACGTACAGCTGTCAGTTCTTCACTACCCTGCTTCTCACTACAAAGACAAACTCTGAGCAGTGTACCAGGTGAGTTTATTCCTTGAAGTCAAACTAAGAATTGTTACTTCTGCTTTCCAAGTTCTGTGGCATTTGTCTGCCTGCAAACTGAATAAGCTGTGTATTCTTAATATATGTGGGGTTACACAGCTAATGTTAGCAAAAACAACAAATTGCGTGTAGTGTACTTCTTCAAGAATGCACCTCCAAGTTCTTTACATTGTTAGAAGGAATGCAATAGGTGCATTCTGACCCCAATCTGTCCTTCAGATAAAGCTTGATGGTTCAAACACTGAGAGGGAAACTTACCAAGGAGCTGAACATATAGTAAGGCTAAGTACTTTGTGCAAGTTAAAAAAATATTAGCAGGAAGAAGTAGAACTTAAATATATTACTATGTATATATAGCTCTTTGCATTAACCAATATCACATCTGTTATTCACTATTGGCAAGCAGGCAAACCAATTAAGGATGCTTTGTTTTCATGTGTGGATTCCTTTAAATCTCCCTTAAACATTTATATAAGAACACAATAGGTGATTATATTTCAGACACACTTGGAATTAATAGTCTTCATAGATAACTGGGAAATAAACTGGCAAACCCTCACTCACATTTGTAAAAATGTTTTACTGCGGCCATGCAGTGATATGTGTACACCGCCATCTTACTTCTCAGATGTCTTTTGCAATTATTAGCAGTCTGATGACTGTGGTAACCTTTCAAAGTGATTTTTTGCCTTTAACAAAAATATGCTGAATTAGGATTCTTTTGACCTCTGTGCTATAAAAGGTAGACACAGTAAATGGATGCCATAAAATCTTGGTTTTGAAATAGTAATACAAGAAATTATGCAGGAAACAGAAAATTGTGCAGTAAGTTGAGGATCAGAGTCTCTTGGTACTCAGAAGAAAAGATCAGATGGCAAGTTACCTTATGCCCATTTTTATTTTTCATGAGAAATAGAGATGTCCCTTTCCATTTTAATGTTGCAAACAGGGTTACTTAATCAGGCTTGGGAAATGAAGCGTTTAGTTCTGAAACACCAGTGCACAGCTATTCTCTCATACATAAGGTTTTGATCATCTGCCTGAAACTGATGTGAGGTGAAGGGAAAGACTCATTATCCACCACGACATGTGACCCCACAGTTCTAGGTCTGGTGTCAGTACATTGTTTTGGAATTAAATGATCTTTACACACACAGTGGGGGCTGAGGGTGATGACTTATGTTAAGTAATGCTTCCTGCCAAATTGTGTGACTACCTGCTTTATGTTAACCACTGATATTTTCATTTTATGCCTTCATCTCATTATATTTTCTTTTTCCTCACAAATGGTCTAATATCATATTGTTACTGATGATTTTAAATAAAATGTAACAGTCTAGAACAAATTTTTAAGCATCCCAGTTATAACTCTGCTTGATTTGGAAGAACAGAGTATTATTTTTTTCATTAATTTGCAAAGAAAATGATTTAGAGTTGCAACTGTGTTGACCTCTCTTAGGCAGTGGTTGAGCATTTAACAAGAATAATATAAGAACTCTAACTGCATTTAAGAGAACTTTATTGCTACTGCCTCTGTTCCTGATATGTAAACATAAAAAGCAACACTCAAATTAAATATTAATACATTTATTATCTAAAGCAATAACTATACAATACTGATTAGTGATTTTGTACATTCAGTACTTTAGACAATTCAGATATATGCCCAGGCCCATTATATGCTGTATGCATTAATCAATTATCCAATTAATTTAATGCTTTAGCTTTTTTAGCATGAGTAGAAGAGTCAGGCTTACGCACTGTCTCCATCCAGACAGCTTTGTAGCATTTAATAGTAATTGCCAAGAGTACCTTACACTCATGTAATGTTTCAAATTATTATCTCCTCCTCTTTTATTAGTCTTCACAGTTTCAAGAAGCTGAAAATGAAAATTAAAATTACCATAGCCAATATATTTCTCAGTATTATTTAACAAAACATTACCTTTAGTCCCACCTTTAACAGCATATACATGTTTATATATTCTCTCATGAGGTTATGAATAGCTTTATCCTTCAAAGTGCACCTTGCAGGCTGTGCAGACAGCCAGGTAAACAACAATTGGTGTGTTACAATCAGTTTAGTTAAACATGTTTGTCATGTCAATTTTTGTTTTCCCTTTCAAATTCTTCAAGTTATAAAGACTAATAAGAGACATTGACATATAAATCTGAAATGCAAACACTATATCCCTGACAATTAGGTTCATAAGTATGGGGAACTATACCCATTATTTGCTGGTGCTCTGTCGAGCAGTGACACTGAGGTAATCCCCCTGTATATTTTGGATCTCCCATCCATTGGTCAAGAGATTCTTGAACAATTGCTTCTGAATGCTTCAAAGCAGGCTGGATTGAATGAGTCATTAAGCCTGAAACCTCTGACTAGGTTCAGAAAGCTAAAACATTAATTTAATTTGATAACTGATTAATGGATAAAGTATATAATAGACATGGGAATATCTGTAAATTGTATGATTAAAAACTAAATAAATGAAATATCTAAGCAGGGTTGTATATATCTTGTTTTTAGATAATATACTAAGATTCATAATTGTACCTTTTCTATAGCACTGTTGTACATATCTTTGCATGCTTTATCCATCAAGTTTGTACTTATTTTATTTTGGTAGTTCTTGCATTTATTTGATGTCTTGTAACTAATAAGAAATAATAACTGTATTTAGTTATTATTCTTGATACACACACACACACACACACACACATATATGTGTGTGTGTGTGTGTGTGTGTGTGTGTGTGTGTGTGTGTGTGTGTGTGGGTGTGTGTGTGTGTGTGTTTGCATGTCACCCAGGTAGTGGCTGAAAAGTGCCTTGAACCAGCCCATCCAACAAATTATCAAACATTAAATAAGTCTCTATCAACAAATATTAGTGCTGCAATATAGATAGATACGATAGATTGACAGAAAGACAAAAATAAATACAGATATAGATGTATGTACATATAGATATACATATACATGCATATATACATATATACATATATATATATATATATATATATATATATATATATATAGCAGTGATACAGAGATGATCCCCGGGGTAAACCTACGATCTCCCATCTACTGGTCAAGATTCCTCTTGAACAGAGCCAGCGAGGTGCTCTGTCTCACATGGACCAGGATTCTGTTCCACAGCATAGGGAGTCTCTGGGTGATGAATCTGTCCCTCCAGCACATCCTATTTATATCCATGTTGAGGTTTAAGTCTCTTGCTCTTGTGGCTCTAGTGGATTTGGATTTTTTGAGGTGGAGCATGTCCATTAATTCTGGGTTGGACATGGCCTTGTATGTCAGGCACAGGTCACCTCTGAGCAGACGGTATGCGACTGAATAGAGCTGGAGTTTCTTCAGTCGGGCAGCATATGGCATATTTTTGAGCCCCTTTATCCTTTTGGTGAGGAACTTTTGGGGTCTTTCCAATTGCTGCTGGTGTCAGGTAAGATACATTCTGAATGGGGCATTGTACTCGATCATTGGTCTCATAAGTGAAGAGTACAGGGGAACAATGACCTCCCTTGATCTGGATGTGAATCCCTTCATAATCAGGTGGGCAATGTAGAAGGTCCTCCTAACCACTTTGGCAATGTGAGTGTCAAAAGAAAGGTTACTGTCAACTTGGGTCCCCAGGTCCCTGATAACCTCTTCTGTGCTTAATGGATTGCCACCTATGTGGTAATTGGGGTTACCTTGTTTTTACCAAAGGGTATGACTATACATTTTTTGGCGTTTAGCTTAAGGCCATGGCTCTGGCACCAGTTATCCATTTCTATGAGACCTCTCTGAAGGATATCTGTGTCTGATGGATTTTCAACTATGGCTCCCAGTTTGCAGTCATCTGCAAACTTAGTCAGCCACAATCCTCCTATGTTTGCCTGCACTTCTGAAAAGTAGATGCCGAACAAGAGGGGGCACAGGACTGATCCCTGTGGGACACCGCTTGTGACCGGCTTGGAGTCTGACATAGCACCAGCAACTCTAACCCTGTGGGTTCTGTCCTTGAGCCAGTTTGCAACCCATCTTGTGACATATGGGTTTACATTTAAGCTGGTGAGCTTTTCTATGATACCCAAGTGGGGTATTGTGTCAAAAGCTTTTGCAAGGTCAAGGTAGGCTGTGTGAACTGCCTTACCCTCATCAATGGCCTTGGTGACTGTTTCAAAAAAGTCGACCAAGTTCAAGAGGCATGATCTGCCCTTGACAAAGCCGAATTGGGTAGGATCCAATGTCTGTAGGTCCCCTATGTCTTTATTTATGATTTCCATTATGATCCTCTCCATAGCTTTGCAGACCAGGCTTGTTAAGCTTATGGAGTGGTAATTACCAGGGTCCGTAGAAGCACCGCCTTTGTGGAGTGGGACCACAGTTGCCGTACGCCACTCTTTGGGTATGTATCCTGTGGTAAGGCTAAGATTAAACAGCAGCCTTATGTGTGGGTTTAGTTCCTCATTGAGTTCATGTAGCACACAGCCGGGGACACCATCCAGTCCCATTGATGCTGTGTTTTTAGCTTTAGAGAGAGCAGCTCTCACCTGGGCATTTGAGATGATTGGGAGGCTACACTCTGCTGGGATAGATATTTCTCCTTTTGGGGGGAGAGAGGGGAGAAATTTTCACTGAACCTGTCTGCCAGTATGTTTGCAATGTCTGTGAGTTCAGTAATTTTTGTATCATTTTGGACTAATTCTGAGCATATCTGGGAGTTTCCACCCAGATTTCTAACATAGCTAAAGAAGGCCTTATGATTGTCTTTTGAGTCCTTGGCGATTTTTCTCTCAAAGTTGGCCTTGGATGATTTTAAGAGTGATCGTAGTTTTTAACTAGTATTGATCAGAGATGTCTTCCCTTTTAGGGATTTTGCTCTATCTTGTAGTAGCTTTCTCCTCTTGTTGTAAAGTTTGTTTATGGCTGGGGTCCACCAGATCGGGCGCTTGCCTTTGGTGGAAAGGGTCTTGATTTTATTTCGGATTGCTTGATCCATGCAATCCTGGAGGTGCTCGTAGAAAGCATTTGTAAGGGATTCAGCAGCGTGGGTTGTGGTTTCCAATGGCTCAGGGGCCTTGAAGGATACCACACCAGTCTTAAGAAGTGTGAAGTTGGCTTTTGAGAAGTTCTTCACTGTGGTCTTTTGTTGGGGTGGGGCGGATGTGGATCTCCAGTGAGATTAGTTTATGGTCTGATCTCACCAATGAGGGATATACTTCCGTGTGGAGCATTTTGTCCCCATGTTTGTGATGATCAGGTCTAGTATATTTTCACCTCTTGTGGGAATGGTGACAAGATGTTCCATAGCATTTGAGTTTATGAACTCCAGGAACCTTTGGGCTAGGGTATTGGGGCTTGAGTAATGTTCCCAGTCTATGTTTGGGTAGTTGAAGTCACCCAATATGATGGTGTTTGGAGAGACATTTATACTCTCCAGTGTCTTCAGGAAGGCTGTGTGGGGTTCCTGAGTTTGAGAGGGTGGCCTGTAACATGCTACAAACTGTAGAGCAGTTTTGCCTATGGTTAATTGCACCTGAATGGTCTCTGATGCTTCGTGAGTTGCCACCAGCCTGGAGGTGTGGGTATCCTTGATGAATATGGATACACCCCCTCCTTTTGTGGTACGGTCTGGGTTTTGGGGCCGGAATGCATGATATGAGGTAAAACCTCATATCATATGTTTTAGTTTTTGGCAACATGTTCTACTACCATTTTGGTCCATCGTTTTCTGTTTCTGATACCATTGAAATCTTTCACCAAGATCATGTTATAATACTTGACATATACCACTATTTTTCCCATAACTGTGCAAAAATTCCGAGATTCCAAATAATCTGCATTTTCATTTCTGACAAAAGCACAAAGCACCAGCTGTACAGTTCTGATATGGCATTCTATGCTACTTACATGTTTTGTTGTAGGCTAGGTAGGGAGAAGCTAGAGAGACAAGTTTGAAAAAGTCTTGCATGTATTTATGTATCTGGGTGGTTTTATATATGCCTGCTTACTTAATTTTGTATGTCTGTTTATTAATCAAGGTAACGTGCTTTCTAAGGGTTCTTTTCAACCCTATTACACTCTTTGAAAAAAAAAAATAAACACACACACACACACACACACACATATATATATATATATATATATATATATATATATATATATATATATATATATATATATATATATATATATATATATATATATATATATATGGATTCCATACATTTGGTTGAATTACACTTAGTCAAAAATGATTCCAGGCATTTCACTTCACCGAAAGCTCACCTGACTGAAAGCTCACTTGGTCGAAGTTTATTTGGTCGAAAATGGAACATAGCCCCTGCCCCACTGCAGTGCAACCCTGGAGTGAGAATATTAAATAGGGGGGCACAGCCTCTCACATTTGGGGTGTGGTGGGCATAGCCCCCCACATTATGCCAAATATATATATATATATATATATATATATATCAATGCATTTCTAATGGATATACCTTCTTATAATAGTGAATACATTCATATTATGGGGGGGTTACACCCTCACACCCCCTATTGTGGGGGGATGTGCCCCCACCCCCCCTTATTTCATATTCTCACTCTAGGTTTGCACTGCAGTGGGGCAGGGGCTATATTCCATTTTCGACCAAATGAACTTTGACCAAGTGAGCTTTCAGTCAAGTGAGCTTTCAGTGGAGTGTAATGCCTGGTATCATTTTCGACTAAGTGTAATTCGACCAAATCTATGGAATCCATATATATATATATATATATATATATATATATATATATATATATATATATATATATATATATATATACAGAGAGAGAGAGAGTGAGTACATGGTTAATAGGTTTGAACTCAAATGTATGACTTGCTCATATATTGTCTCTATTCTCTCCTGAGTCCCTTATGATATTCTCTCCTGCGTGATATGGTTCTCATTTGACAGAACCCCCTTTCACCTGCCTCAGTTTGATTTCCAGAAAAACACAGTCAAGCATCTTTTGGGTGGTAACTTGAATTTCTGTTTGAGAGAGCCACAATTAGATGGAAAGAAAAGATACCTACCTCCTTCTAGTTATTGTAAGAGTTCAAGGTTAATGCATATTTTAGTTCCCTTCACAAGATTTTTGCCTAACATCATCACTACTAGTGATTTTTCAATCAGCAATGGTGGCCAAATCACCACCTTATTAACATACTGCATTATTCGTACGTTCATAGCTTCATAGGCAAGTACAAGCTGATCATTCTGCATACCATTACAAGTCTGATCAATAACCAATATTCAACACTTCTTTTTAGCCTCAAGGAGGGCAATAGAAGAGAGACCAGGAGAGAATTTGAGTCTGCTCATCTAATTAATTAGGCTTATTCTGAAAGTAGCAAGGGTGGTGTGCTTATCTGTTTGACATGTAGTGGAAGTTTGTTTGGGATATGTTGGGAAATGCATCTATCAGGCCACCAGATCCTACTTGTCTGTTGATGAAGGTTTAGTTCCTTTAACTTGATATTTAGAGAACAATTTATTTTGTGAAGGAAGAGGACGTCAGAAGGGATCGTTCTTTGGTCAAAAGGCTAGACACAGATCCCCAGTGAGGAATGTAAAATAGATTGAGGATAGAGTGAGGGATGCCAGCCTATCCTGATAGTTAACATTTTTGAGGATACTGATGTTTTTAGTTACGAAACTAACAATCTCTGAACCTGAATGATTTGTGTAGGTAAATGCATGCCAAAGGGGTCATTATAGTTGGTAATCGGCCTTGTGAGATTCAAGTAAAATAAAGACTTTTTGAAGTCACACATCTTCAAGGAGAGGGAAAATGTGTATTTTTATTACAATTACATTTTCCCTTTACTTCAAGTTGAAGCAGCACTGGAGTTGATATATTTAGAGATGAAGGTTGCAATTACACTTCCTGCCTGTTTCATTCTGTGCTCCTTTCTTTTTCAATATTTCTTAAGTTTTGAGCTGTTGTATACTGTTTTTCAGAATCACATTGCTTGCTTAAAATGCTAAATGTATCTTGAACGTTTCCACAGCTATTTTTATCATATTATTTTGCAATTTTAAATCATTGACTGGATACTTTTTTTTAAAGATCTTCCACACTTTTCCTTTTTGGCAGTGCATTGTAAGTTTTGCCATGGTGGCTTTTATCTGTTGGAAAAATAAACAAAACATGTTTTATTTGAGAAGCTGGTGATTTTCTAAAGCTTATGCTTAAGGAGGAATATAGCTGGTTATGTCATTTCTTTTGTAACTTGACAAAAACATTAATTGATACCTCATGCACATAAATAAAACATAGTTATCTTACATGTGGTGCATGTTTTAATGGTGATACATTTTATATTAGTATACTAAAATGAATGTAATGTATATCTAGCAATTTATGATATTTTGGAAACTATAGTGTTACTTTGATTTCTTTAACTTCAGCTGTTTTTAGCCATTATATACGGAGTATTCAGATATTACTGTAAAAAGTTCAAGACAAGTTTTGTAGCCCTTGGTTCAACTTGATAGTCTGCATGTCAATTTAAAAGTACTCACTATTATGATAGTCAACCATTTTGGCTAAAAAGTACCCTTTCTTTTTTTTCAACAGAAGGCTGAGCAACACAAAGGCAAGATATTCAACAAGTGAAAGAGCGTGTCCAGATATTAAATGGAATTTCTATAACTTAAAGTAGTATTTGTTAGGCAGGCCTGTTGGTTGTCTAATACATTGTGCCTCTTTGCAATGGTTAAAATATGCAAACTAATATCAATGTGAAGTTGTGCCTGTGGGCACTCTCCCTTAAGCTTTTCCAAGATGTGGTTAACCAGAGAACTTGTTTATGAATTCAAAAACAATAATGGAGCCACCAGTTCACCATTATGAGTCCACAGTACCTGGTTTTGTGCTGGATTTGGATAGTTGTAACATAACAAATTTGGAAAATGTGCAATATGCCCTTAAGAGTACTGCATTGTAGAGTGTGGGAATATTCTCACCGATCTATATTCTGGAACTACCATGTGTTAGGGATCAAGGTCCTCATTGCCAATTACTGGGAAATAAAATGGAGTAGTATGTAGGGCTTACATCAGGATGTCAGCTCCTTGACTGGAGAATTACCTGAGAGAAAACCCTGGAAGTGTGTTGTGTGAGATCTGAGAATAGGTCAACTTCATATTCTTGAAAGTGTATATCTTTGACATTCAAACAATTGAGACTGACTTCCTGAACTGACAAAATATAAATGTGAGGCAGTAGCTAGTTATCTGAGACTGCAGTACAGTGGGGACTGGGATTTTATCATTTTCCCAGTGCATTATGATCCCCAACTTGGTTTATATAATTAGCAAGGGCTGTGAGGGGTACAAGGAATCTTTCTCATGTGAAAATCTATGTTGTAAAGCATTTTGTGTCTGTTTTTATATTTTGCCCATTCAATAAGTGGGGCTTGATGTTTTGACTGTCAATGATGTGGGCTTTTGAGTGTATGAAGTAGAACTGTTTGAGACCATAAATAAGGCTAACATGTGGAATGAAATATACCATGTGCAAATACCTATATATAGAGCTGGAAGCTGCATCTTCAACTGGGCTGCAGCCTTGGACTTTCATTTTATGAAAGAACGTATGCATCTTGGAGGGGTATTAGAATTACTGAATAAATTTGTAATTAATGCAAGTCTTACCCCTTTGTCTGCTTGCATTTCCTTTCTCCCACTCTCTGTATCTATCTATCTAGCTATCTATCTCTCTCTCTCTCTCTCTCTATATATATATATATATATATATATATATATATATATATATAGAGTTATATTATGGTAGCAGTTCAAAATAATAAACACTCATGAATGCTTTTAATACTGTAAATAACAATGAATGCTCATATGAGTGAATGGTCTTCCTTATGGTGTTTTAGCCATCTGTTTTATGTGTGAAATTACACTGCAGCAGGATCAGGAAATTTGCCCTTAACCCACTGTAGTGAAATCACAGAAATGGTGTAGGGTTTGGAGGTATTGAGGAGTTTGTCACCCCGAAAAAGTTTAATTTTGTTATGTGTTGTTTTTCCTCATTTAGATTTGATCTAAAATTATCACTGTTTTTTGTTTACTCTTCTGAGCATTCAATATTTTATGAGTCACTTAATATACGTTTGTCTCATGAAATATGAAATGCTTAAAAGTGCAAACAAAAAAAGAGCAATCATTTTAGAGCCACTGTAAAATGACAAAAACAAAACAAAGCAAAACAAAATGTTTAAGGCATCAAGCCCCCCTGCACCACCACACCCCCTGATAATTATATATATATGTATCATTTCCAAGATCACACATCAGAGGGGTAAGGCAATTTTTAGACCCCATTGTAATGTGTTCTTGCATGTAAAGCAGCTGGCAAGCTAAAAAGAAAAAAAATAACAAGGGAAAAAAGAGCATTTGCTCTTCTGAGTGTTCATGCTTATAAACGGTAACACTACAATATATATATTTAACATTTGTTAACCAGGAAATTCTGACTTGGAATGAAGCCAGTTTTTAGCAGAGGCCCAGGGAGAAGTGCTTCAGATGTATGTCTTTGTAATGTGGGAGGAAACCAGAACACCCAGAGGAAACCCACACAAATGCAGGGAAGACATGCAGACTCCACACAAAAGGCACCCCAACCAAGAATCGACAGGAGAACCTCTTGCTGTGAGGCGACAATGCTACTGCTGCAGCACTGCACCATCCATTGTGTGTGTGTGTGTGTGTGTGTGTGTGTGTGTGTGTGTGTGTGTGTGTGTGTGTGTGTGTGTGTGTGTGTGTGTGTGTGTGTGTGTGTGTGTGTGTGTGTGTGTGTGTGTGTGTGTGTTTATTTATTTATTTATACATACAGATATAGATATTAATAATGAAAATGTCTCACATGCATGTATTACAGAACTATTTGGTTATGTACCAGGCTAAAACAAGGGTTTCATTTAAGTTCTATTGGCCTAGAGCCCTGAAGAAAGGTTGAAAATTGTAGTACCAGTTCACCTGAATGTCAAAAGACAGTCTTAAGCAGGGGACTCTGGTATCCCTTAATCTTTATGGCTCTAACTGAGGTAGCATTTAAATGAATTGCATTGGGTATTATTGGATGGCTGTTGAGGTCCAGTAATGGACACTACTATATACTAATAATATTATACTATGCTACTAGATTTCCAGGGTCAATTCCTCTCAGAAAACCCAGTTTCAAAGAAATTACAAAAGAGCTGGCGGTCTTATTCTTCTAGGCAGGGATACCTAAAGAAATCCTAACAGATTAAGGCATGCCTTTTGTATTCAAAATCATCACCTCAGTCCTAGCATTCGAATAAAACATCTAAAATCTTCTCTTTAGCATCTGGAAATGTATGGTTGAATGGAATAATTCAATATGACACTAAAATCAATGTTACAAATTGTTATTCAGAAAGATCAAGAAAACTTGGAACATCTGTTGCCCTGTTTGGTTTTCTCCATCTAAAAGGTATCACAAGCATCTAAAGGATATAATCCCTATGAATTGTTATATGATAGGTACACTAGAGGGCTATTGGATGCAGTAAAAGAAATGTGGAAGTAAAAGGAAACTCCTTTTAGAGCATTACATTGATGTATAGCAGAGAATTATGCTGACTGTCATTGTGCATAAGCACTTGGAAAGGGCACATGCTAGTCAATAAGAAATCGATAATAGAAATGCTCAGAATAGGGATTGTCCGGTAGGATACTGTGTTTTGGTTCTAGATTGTACTGCTAAGAACAATCTCCTGGCCAACCAGCAGGGACCTTATAAAGTAAAAGAACAGATAAACCAGTTGAACTATAATATGAAGCAGACAGGGAAGAAATATGCTGAACAGATTTATTGTATAAATGTATTGAAACCTTGGAGTGAAACATAGGTAAATGTTATGAGTGCAGTATTGGATGTCATAGACCATGAGTAAGAGACACAAATGTTATCAACACCCAAAGTAGAGGTGCAGGACACCTTTTCAAAACAACAGACATGAGATGTCAGGAGTTCATTTATCAAAACTGAGGCATTTTCTCTGAAGAGTCAGGTAGAACCACTCTTAAAAGACATCACTTAGAAACAGCTCTCAGAGAAATCGAACTTAAAAGCTGATTAAGATAGTGTCTGTGCAAACAAACACTGTTGTCAGTAAGAACTGATTGACGTCAACTAGGGCAGTGTCCAAACATGTTTTACTCCTCAGTGTCTAATATAGTTGAATCAGTCAGGTGATTGGCTTTTATCTGATCCTTGGTTCTCCATACTTTTTGCAGCTGCTCAATGATTCCTCCATTTTTCTAACGCTTTGAATTTCTTGTTTCTTGCCTGATGTTGTTTGAGCCGATCACCAGCAACCAATTAGATAAGTCTTTTTGATCAAGTCTGGAAAATATAATACTAAAAAAAAAAAAAAAAAAGATGTTGAATTGAGTGCTTACCTATTTGAGTATGTTCCTCCACTTAATACATGTGTGGGTGAATTTGTTTCCATCTTACTTGTTTTAGCTGGTCTAGGGGTACTACAGTGGTTCTTTACATCCTGCAATCTTTGTGATTTGAGGGATTTCCTTGTCGTTTGGCACATCCCCTTGGCATTTGCAAGCCTGGTGCCAATGCTGAATCTTGAAAAAAATAAAGAGATATATATTGGGTGTTTGTTGACAGTGTTTTTCTCCCTGGTATTAACCTTGCACAGCCTGTTTTGAACTGTTATCATCTGTATTTGGTCTGGGACTTTCTTTTAGAATGTCTGAGTTTTGTTGTGGAATATTTAATATAAAAAAAAAAGAATGAGAAAAGGAAATAGAAGGGGGCATTAAAGATACAAATCCTGCTAGTGAAGAAATACCTTGACAGGACCTGTGATCACCACAACCAGCCTCTTTGTTAGTGCTTTTCCTTTCACCAGGGGCACGTGCACCTTTCAATATATTGCAGTGAAGTTTTCCATATTTCCAAGGTAAATTTTTGTGGCACTTGGCAACAATTTCACCTCAGGACATGTTGCTCTTTTGTAAGCTAGTATAGCGGCAGTGAACTCTGCTTATTGTATGTGGTGTGGGTTTAAGTACAGTCCAGGAATCTAGTTTAGCAATCATAGCTCTCAACATATCAGGGATAAATTCTAACAGAATCAAGGACATATAAAGAAATAATTCAGGGAGAATCAAGGGAATTTTTCATTTTACTATATAATTACTACTATTAATCTCAGTTAATGGCAGAAAGAGAGTAATGCAAATTAACATTCATTTTCTGTTATAAGAAAGACAGATTTCTTAACTCTAATTATTATCAATATTTATTAAGTGTAATGCAACATTTTCCTTCAAAGATTTCAGCATTAAGTCAGTATAAAAATGAATAGAAATCAAGGTTGTTACTATAAATAAGGGACATTTTGGAGATACATTGAGAAGGTACTTTAATAAGTACATTATATAGATAAGTTCAAGCTACACAGTCCAGTTTTGTCCTCCCTCAAAAAATATTACACCTAGCATAATAACCACACCTCCACCAATGCCATCGTTACAAGCTGAATTAACTCTATCTCCATTTACCAGGACATATATATATCTATCTTTCTATCTATATATATACATATATATATATATATATATATATATATATATATATATATATATATATATATATATATATGGTATACAGTAAAGGCTGGCATGGCAGGTCATGTGCTCTTTTAATCCACAAGAGTAACATAATATTATTTAGGATTATTATACAGCAATATTCATTCAGTGGGAATCATTTGCACTTCGAGCTAGCTTGCATTAATAATAAGCTGTTCAATTTTATTCAGGGAATTCATTAAGAATATAATTCATGTCACCGGGTAGATGTTATATATTTATTCTGAGCATATCACTGACTTCTTGTTTCTTCATTCACAGCTTCTAGAACCCTAAAGTTGCTGAAAGCCCAATGGGCCAGACTAACTTCCAAAACTGAAGAACCGTTTAATGAGTTAGATGCTGAGGGTAGTCAGGGCTGAAGCACTGACCAAGAAGAACAGATACCCCAGAAGACTGAAGCAAACACTTCAGAGTTAGAAGTAGGACCAGAAACCACCATCAAAGCAACCATCTTAGAAGAATCAAAAAAATGAGGATTCCCGTACTGAAGATAATAGAAAATAGATTACTGATAATCAGAGACAAGAAGATTACCTACAATAATTCCAGGACTCTGTGATCCAGAAGACAGCAGGCATAGAACTGATTGAGTTTTAGAAAAAGGGTTCAACTCTCTAGTTAATAAAAGGGATAGGGGAGTTTCTAATATCCCACAGATGGCCATCCCCCGAGCTATTTCAAGACAAACTGCACACAGGGTTGAAGAAAAAGCATTACTTGCTACATACGGTAATGCAGGATCCCAACTAGGCTGTTGCCAGTGTGTTCAGTAGCTAATACATTTGACACTGTAATGGAAAATGTCAGCATACCTAGATCTCGCATATAATGGTTCATATTCCCTAAGATATTAAAGACAAAATCATTACAGGAGATTATATACATGTTTTTCAGCTGGCAGAAACTGATTTGATTCATAGGTTATTGGAAGCTGAAATATCAGATTCCAAAGATTTAATGGCCACCTTGACTGTGCTAGGTACATTGCCAGCCAACAAACAGACAAAGAAAAATTCAGACTCCTGGGAAACAGTTTTCTTAATATTTATGACTAACCTTATTGAAAATAATGCAAAGATGGCTAAGAAAAGCTCATCACATTCATGGGAGAGTGGGTTGTTAGGCTATAATCAAAGGTGCAGGACATTACAAGCTGTCAGCAAGTCCTCAAGGAGAGATCAGAGCCACAACAATACATGGTTAAGCATCATGTTGAACAGACTATCTTTGAACATCCAAGGAGTGAATGTGGATTCAGAAAATAAAAAGCTCGGGGGCGTGGCCAAGGATGAACACAGGATAGCAGCAGATTTCTTCAGCTCCACCAATTTCATTACATTGACAGGAATTAATTACTTAAAAAATTAATTTTTGAAGTAATTTTCTTTCTAAATATGTTTGTTTTATATAGTTCTTGAACTATATCTAAAAAAGAAAGGAAATCTTAATAATATTCCTGTCAGAAATTACTTTGGAAATTTTCCTGTCAGTTTATCAGTCTGAAATGAGTTCCAGTAAGACAAATTCTCAAGACTCCAGCATCAAGAAAGAACTTCAGTCTCTGATAATTATAGTCCAGCAACTTACTGCTAAGATGGATAAAATGGATACTAAAATAGACATTTTCATAGAAAAAACTACAAAACAAATAGACTTGTTACATATGGACCTGCAACAACAGAAGATCCAGATGACAGGCATAGAAGAAGCTGTGAATGACATGGAAAATAGAATACAAGAAGAGGAAATCAACATTGAGTTTCTGCTGAAACAAAATACACATTTACAAACAAAGCTGGGTGACCTGGAAAATAGATCTAGGTGCAATAACATTAGGATTTTTGGACTGCCAGAAAATATTGAAGGTAACAATATTACTTCTTTTTTAACAACATGGCTCACTAATACTTTAGATTTACCAGAAGCATTCTCTTTTGGTATCGAAAGAGCACATAGATCTATAGCTAATACTAACTCTAACAAAAACTATCCTAGATCAGTTATAGTTAGATTTCTATCATATTTTGATAAAGAGATGGTTCTTAAATCTGCTTGGGCTAAAGCTCCTGTTAAGATTAATGAAACAACTGTGCGTTTTGACAATGACTATTCTTCCATGGTATTATCTAAAAGAAAAGTTTTTCTGCCACTAATAAGGGAGCTTAAAAAAGCACAGTTTAAAACATACCTTCTGTTTCCTGCCAAGCTTAAAATCTTCCTTCCTGATGGTCCTAAAATTTTCGATGACTTAGACTCTGCTTTACTGTTTATCAAAAAAAATAAGATTTTGGAAAAAATATAAGAAATGGAATGGGCTAGTCCTTCGTTAAAGAGACTGGCAACTGAAACTTCATGGAAGACTTCAGAGAAGAAGAAGAGACTAAAAAACAAATGATTTGCACTGTTTTTTTTCCTCTCTCATCATTTTATTTTATTATTAATCTTTTTAAATATAGTTCCTGCATTTCCAAGAAGCAACAAATATTTTGAAAAAGATTTAATCAAAGTTATTCTCTGTGTGCAAAGAAATGTTTTGTTTCATAACTAGTCAAAATATCTGGAGATTTAATGGCAAGCTGTGATTTAACTTGTTTCTCTTTCTGAAGAGGAAAAATAAGGTCAGTAATTTGATACATTTTTTTTTCCTTTAAAAGTTTATATGTTCTTCAAATGCTATTCCTAATTATACTTTCTTGATTACACTGCTTATGCTTGTTTGTAAATAATCTGTCATGCTTTAACTAATAATAATTAGAACTAAATAATAGTAAATAATGTTTTATTTTAACTCTATTAATATAAACAGTAAGTAACATTCTATTGTATATACTTCTTATAGCTTTATCTTACATTTTTTTTATTTCTGCCTTACACCCTTTTACTTTCTACTCTCTTTTCTTTATTAATATATAGAAATGCTTTTGATCATATAGACACAGTAAATAATAAGATTTGCATAGGAGTTGAGTTGGGACAGAAATGTTGAGTTTTGTTACTTATTAATAATTTTGGGCTTGATTTCACTTACATAGAGTCTGTAATAACCTGTAGAATGCATTGTGAAGGTTTTGTCATGTTTAGATGCATTTACACTGCTAAATGAATGTTTGTCACTAGTTTTTAATACGTTTCCCACCAAAATGTTAAGAGAGACAATCTGGGATGTGGGCTGTCTCATGCACAGTGTCCATGAGCTACTTCAAAAGCTTCAACTCTCAGAATTCTCACAGAGAAGCTGAAAGCAGCTAGTCTCACCTTTGACCTAGATATCACACTGACACATCACAGATACAGGAATGACACTACCTAATTATACTTTCTTGATTACACTGCTTATGCTTGTTTGTAAATAATCTGTCATGCTTTAACTAATAATAATTAGAACTAAATAATAGTAAATAATATGTTTTATTTTTAACTCTATTAATATAAACAGTAAGTAATATTCTATTGTATATACTTCTTATAGCTTTCTCTTACATTTTTTTTTATTTCTGCCTTACCTTTTACTTTCTACTCTCTTTTTCTTTTCTTTATTAATATATAGAAATACTTTTGATCACATAGACACAGTAAATAATAAGATTCACATAGGAGTTGAGTTGGAACAAAAATGTTGAGTTTTGTTACTTATTAATAATTTTGGGCTTGATTTCACTTACATAGAGTCTGTAATAACCTGTAGAATGCATTGTGAAGGTTTTGTCATGTTTAGATGCATTTACACTGCTAAATGAATGTTTGTCACTAGTTTTTAATAAGTTTCCCGCCAAAATGTTAAGAGAGACAATCTGGGATGTGGGCTGTCTCATGCACAGTGTCCATGAGCTACTTCAAAAGCTTCAACTCTCAGAATTCTCACAGAGAAGCTGAAAGCAGCTGGTCTCACCTTTGACCTAGATATCACACTGACACATCACAGATACAGGAATAGCAGATTAATAATATGTGTTAAAACCCTATGTCCCAAACATATACATTACTATAACTCATTTAATTCATCTGATTGACAAGCATAAATAATTTTATAACTCACACACACACACAAATACACACACACACACACACACACACACACATATATATATATGAAGTATGATTTATAACAATTTCTATGAATACAATATTTTATTCTATTGGCAATAATGAGTTTGAGTAAATGCTCATATACAAGCAATTCAAGTTTTTTTTTGGAAGCTGTTAACTGTATTTACATGACAGAAAATAGATACATCCTAATATATGTAATGTCTGAATCATATTAGCCAAAGTTTTTGATTTAAATGAATGTTAGAACTTATTTTTCTCTCCTCTTGATTTCTAACATCAAGATTATTTGAATGCTATTTGAATACAAGTGTTTTATATTACATGGATGTATATAGTAGTATGAACAGTTTTTAAAAAAAAAAAAAAAAAGTTTATTTTAGTTTATATGATGCTGTTTTACCAAATGTGTAGTCTTGTCTTGCTAGATAATTGAATTGAAAACTGTTAACTTCAGTTAAATATAACTAGTATTAAATTGATAAGGTGGTAGCTGACATACTGCTGCTTATGGTAGGGGGTTAACTTGAGTGGTAAATACTACTCTAAGTTGGAGTTTATAACTCCAGGCTGGATGCAAGGTTTAAGCCTTACATTATTTTCACTTGTTCATTGTTATTTGTATATAGTTTTGACATCCACAATATATTTTGTACATTCATTGTCACTACAAACAAAATTGAATCCTATACGAAATCCCATAAGAGATTCAATAAATACAGCTATATTTAAAGGTACACCTAAAGGAGGAGATGTAACATTACTTATCTTGTTATTTGTTATTTTGATCATAAGATTCTTAAGTTTTAAAAATGCCAAATGACATCTTTAAAAGGAATTTCTTTAAACATTAATGGATTGAATAATCCATGTAAAAGGGCAAGCCTAATAAGATACATTAATTTACATAAGGCCAACTTAGTCTTCCTACAAGAAACCCATCTCTTGAAAAAAAGATATTGATAAACTAGCCACAAACAAATATACAGTATTGGTTAGTTCAGAGCACACTCAGAAAAAAGAGGAGTGGCTATTTTATGGAATAAAAGTATGCCCATTCCTAAAACCATTAAGTCTTATCAGGATGACAAAATAATGTTTTGTATGGTTACAATACAAATTAATGGGAAGACTTACACTTTAATTAATGTATATTGGATACCTGGAATTGGTATTAATACAGTGAAACATCATCTTGATAAGATCATATCATTCTCTATAGGAGATATTATTTTAGCTGGTGACTTTAATTATATACTACATGAAAGTGATACTACCACTATAGGAAAGAGAAGAATTACATCTAATGCAAAACATTTAAATGATTTTGCTAATTCTTATCATTTGAATGATATTAATAATCAGATAGATTCAAAATCATTACCATACACCTTTTTTCTAACAGATACAAAACTTATTCAAAAATAGATAGGGTCTTTATTTCTAACCACATGGTAACAGATTTAATTAATTCCAAAATCATTTCATGTCCTATATCTGATCATAATTCAATTGTTTTTGAATTCATGATAAAAATACTCATAATGTTCAGATCAAAAGGATACCAGCATACTTAACTCAACTAAAAGACTATAAAGAATATATACTTTCAGAAGTAAAACATTTTTAGACATAAATAACACTCCTGAAGTCTCCATTGTTTATGTTTGGGATGCCTTAAAATCATATCTATATGGACAAAGTATCAGATGGTATAATAATAAAAGGAAATCTTGGGATAAGGAATTGTTAGATATTCAAAGTAAATTAGACTCTTATAAACATAATAATAAAGAAAATATTATGGACAAGAAAGTTATTGAAGAAATAAACAAACTAAATGAGAAATACAAAGAAATTTTAACTCATAAAGTTAAAATAACTTTAGAGAAATACAAGTTTTTGTCTTATTCAATAAGCCCCAAATACTTACATAGACTTAAAAATAAAACAAAAGGTTGAATAAACAAAACCATATCAAAGAAATCTTTTCTCTAAGGAAAAGAAGAATGTTTCTAGTATACCAAAATACTAGATGAATTTAGAAATCACTTTCACAAAATTAACCATAATAATATTAACATGGAACCTAAAGATAAAATAAAGGAGTTTATAACCAAAAATATGAATAAAAAGCTTAATAAACAACAGATTAAACTATTGGACAAGAGTATTTCATATACAGAAGTTATTACATAAATAAATAAGCTTAAATCAAACAAAGCACCGTGTAATGATGGTATTATACCAGAGATATATAAAATCCTTTCTAAAAATACATATTCATTAATACATAAGGTTTTTATTTTGGCCCAAACTGAGTTAATAACCCCCCCATCTTGGCAATATACATTTATTTCGCCAATTTTAAAACCTAATAAAGATCCAACTAGATGTTCTTCATATCGGCCCATCTCATTACTTAATGGAGATTATAAAATGTTTATGAATATCTTTGCTGATAGATTGAAGACAATCATTCCCGGCATTATAGATATAGATCAGACAGGCTTCATTGTAAATAGAAATACTTTTGATAATATAAGAAGCACTTTAACATTAATTGATTTTGCAAATAGGAAAAAGAAAGATTTAACACTTATTAGTCTTGATATAAGTTCAGCATTTGATTCAGTAAGTTGGGACTATCTGTTTACCTTAATGAAGTGCACAAACTTCTCGGATGCATTTGTAAATCTAATTGAACATTTATACAAAGGAACATTGGCTTATATTAAGGTAGGAACATATGTTTCACAAAAAATACCCATTCTTAACGGTACAAAACAAGGATGTCCACTTTCTCCACTATTATTCACTTTAGTAATGGAGCCTTGGGCTAATTTGATCAGAAACAGTACTGACATAGAGGGTTTTGAAATAGATGAAAATACAACATCAAAATTCAACTTTTGCAGATGATGTTCTAATTACATCAGCAGGATCTAATTCTTCTATACAGTCTCTATTTGATAACATGATGAATTTTAAAAGTATTTCTGGTTTAATATTCATTGAAGAAAAAACTAAAATACTACCTATATATATACACAACAAAATATTCTCATTAGTGATTTTACTAAATATGTACCCAATTCAGGTCAGATAACTTATTTAGGTATAATACTATCTAAAGATATTAAATCTATTATATATAATAATTATAATACCTGTTTTCTTAATATACAAAATCTTTTTAATACCTGGAATAATATGTTTTTTACTATGGAGGAGAGACTTACAATTATTAAAATGATAATATTCCCCAAGATTTTATACTTAATACAATCAATAATACTTCCACTTACAAAAATAATTATCAAGAAACTGAACACACTAATGTTAAATTTCTTATGGGCACCTAATAGACCTAGGATTGCATTAAAGAAACATACTAATAGCTGGTCTAAAGGGGGTAGTTCTTTTCCAGACTTTAATTTATATACTATCTCTTCTATTGTAAAAGTTATTACTTTATTAATAGATCAGTCATATGTCACAAAATGGAAAGATTATTGGGAGCTAATTAGTATACACTTCATGAAAATCTCCTTAACACATCAAAATATGATTGTAAATAACTCCATGTTATGGTTACTAAAGGAATTTTGTACTTCACCTATTACACCTAAACATATGGTTTGTTACCCATTAAATATTATTATTAGTTATCATAACTTTATATTCATGCACCCTAAGTATAGGGAATGGAATTTTATTGTATTTCCTATAATGTATACTCAGGGTATGCTTTTGTCATCTACTTCTGAAGGAACTCATTTAGCTATAGATAATGATCTAAAGTACTGGTATCAGTTGATATCTGATAATAAAGTTAAAATCTAGATTTCTTAAAACAAGAATTTGATCTAAGAGAAACTTGCTGGTTAGAGGTTCAGACCTTTAGACAACATCTCATTAATAAAATAGATTTAATGTCTATAACTGTTAAATAATCTATTCCAACACTGATTGATTACTTGATATTAAATTTACAACATAAAGTTTCTGATAAAGGTAAACTTTCATACATACATAAAGTTATCAGACAAGAAACTTTTTACAGTGTAGATTCATACTGGAATTATTTCACTTCTATTAATGGGGACCCACCAAATCAACAAGATAAACAATATATATTGGAATCTGCTTATAGAACTACGTCTTCCATTGTCTGGAGACTTTATACATGGAAATTTTACATAGATCTTTTATACACCTTTGATGATGAATAAAATAAATAATAAAGATAATCTATGTAAGAGATGTAATGTAAAATTAATGCTGACTGGGCTCATATGTTTTATGACTGTATAAAATTGAAAGAATACTGGAAGTCAATTAATGAATTTTGCAGGCTCTTTTTACAGATAATTTCATTATTTCTAAATCTCTTATATTATTCAACACACCTGTACCTCAAAGTGTTAAAAGGTTAAGCTTCCCTTGTTATGGTCTATTCTAGCAGTGGCTAGGAAAATAATAACTAGAAATTGGATTTCAGATACACCTCCTTCATTCAATGAATTTAAAAATGTTATGAATATAGTGTGCCATATGGAAATAAACACAATTAGGACTAGAACAAATAGAAAAACATCTTATTTTATTGTATGGGATAATTTACAAAATTTGTTAAAAAAATTTTAATTTCAATAGCATGGTATTTTAGTTTAATTAATTGATCTGATTGTAGTGGATGTCTTTGTAAATACTTTAGTTGTTTTGTTGAATATTATAATAATACCTATTTTTAATTACTTGTATAAAATTGTTATGATATTTCTCTTATATGTTAAAACAATAAACCTGTTTTGAGAAAAAGAAAATAAAAAGCTCATTGGGCTTTCAATAACAGAAATAGTTTTTTTCCCACTTTTTGTTTTTCTCACATGTTTGCACTGCAAAAAAATCCTACCTAGCCTTCAACTGCTTTTCAAAAAATTTGTCAGGCCAGACCTATACCAGTAATAAACAGCAGTAATAAGGTTTTCCCTTTGAACTTTGAAGTAAACATTGTTGTTTGATGGAAGAGGTTCATTTTGAGCCAACAGAAGCTTTATTCCCAAGCAGGGACAATAGCGGCAAGGCAACCCACCCTCCCATTAAAGTAAAACAACTCACTCATGAGTTTTAAACCAACCTCCAGGCAAGAAAGATATTACCACAAGGGTTCACACAATGTTTTTGTTGAAATCTAATGATCCCTTTAATAATAAGATTGTCAAGAATTTGAAACCTACTTTTGGGGATGACAGCATATTGTTAAATATTCTCAATGAAGTAATATGTTCTGGAAGGATGATTGGCTTATTTAGAACTTCACCCAGGGACCAGTTCAATTCCTCCCTTAACAGACTTGTTCCAAAGAAAAAAAGATAAATTTCACTTCATTCATCATTTTCATGATGGGGGGGACTTCAGTAGTTATTTTTATTCCTCTGTATACCTTATCTAATATTTTAATTGCATCAACCAGTAGCATTTTATATAGTTCTGGTATAAGACCATTTAAGCTTGGTGACTTATTATTTTTTTAACTTTTTATTTGATCCTTTATTTCTCTTAAAGTGAACAGGCTGTCATTTTTTATTTGTTTGTCTGTTATTTTATTATTTATATTTTCCCTTAGAAAAGTTTCAACTATATCACCATCTAGGTTAGTTGTACTATTATCTACTTTTTCATAAAATATTTTAAAGCCCACAAAAATGCCTTTAATATTTGTTCTTCTTTCTTTTTATTATTTATATGTTATAATTTCTTTGATGTGATTTAGTTTATTCATTTTCTTTGATCTAAGAGCAAGTTTATACAAGCATGAAGGGTTTACTGAATATGCCTGATGTTTAAGTTTTTTTTCAGATTTATTGAAACTATGATTTTGAATTTCAACATACTTTGTATTTAAATTTTTAAGCTGAAACTGACTAATAATGTCATTTGGTTTTAGATTTAACTTTAGTGTATCTATTTGGGCCTGTAGAATATGCAATTATTTGCCCCTTTCTCATGTTTTACTAATAAACCAGCTTGTAACTCTTCCATTTAAGTAAGCCTTTAGTGCATCTCACAGGAAAATGCCAGATACTTCACCATTGGTTCATAGGTTCATAGGTAGGCACTACGCTATCGGCCCAAGGGCCTACGTTAGCCTAGCCCACAAGGTTCCCTGGCTTATGCCACACAAGAAAGTTATTTTCCTGTGCCACTATCGAGCTGAGACACAGAAGTGATCCCCGGGGTGTATTTCCTATTTCCCATCCTCTCATCAAGATTTTTCTTGAAGAGTGCTAATGAAGAACTTTGCTTGACATAGATGGGTAGCCTGTTCCAGAGTGTGGGAAGTCTCTGGGACAGAAATCTATCCCTCCAACATGTCCTGTTTATTGTGGTTACAAGGTTTAGGTCCCTAGAGTGTGTAGCTCAAAGGGATTGGGATTTCTTTAGGTGTAGCATGCCCAACAGCTCTGGGTTTGACATAGCTTTATACATTAGGCAGAGATCACCTCGGAGTAGGTGATATGCTACGGAGTAAAGCTGGAGTTTTTGAGATGGTCAGTGTAGGGCATCTGTTTGAGGCCAGTAATCCTCTTTGTGAAATACTTCTGTGGCCTATTCAGATGCTGCAGATGTCTTGTGAGGTACATTCCAAAAGGGGCGTTGTACTCTATAATGGGACTAATGAGTGCCGTGTAGAGGGGAACAATGACCTAATTTTTACTGGATGAGAACCCTTTTATGATGAGGTGTGCCATGTAGAAGGATTTCCTGACTACTGTGGTGATGTGACTATCAAAGAGAGACTACTGTCCACCTGGGTCCCAAGGTCTCTTATCACACATTCGTTGTTAAATAGATTGCTGCCTATGTGGTAGTTCATGGGTTCAGAGTTTTTACCAAAGGGGATGACACTGCACTTTTTGGCATGGAGCTTGAGGCCATGGCTCTGACACCAGTCATCTGTCTCAGGGAGGCCCTTGTGTAAGGTAACCACATCATTTGGGGACTTGACTATGGCTCCTAGTTTGCAATCATCTGCGAACTTCATTAGCCAGAGGCCTTCTGTGTTAGCCTGTACTTCAGAGAAGTAGATACCAAACAGGAGAGGTCCCAGGACTGAACTCTGTGGTACTCCACTTGTCACTGGTTTGAGGTCAGATTTGGAGTCTGCAACTTTTACAGTGTGGGTTTTGTCAGTGAGCCAGTTGGCAACCCATCTTGTGATGTAGGGATTTATACATAGTTTAGTGAGTTTAGCTATAATTCCAGAATGGGGGATGGTGCTGAAAGCCCTGGCGAGGTCAAGATAGGCTGTGTGAACCACCTTACCCTCATCTACGGCTTTGGTGACTGCCTCAATGAAGTCAATCAGGTTCAGGAGACACAATCTACCTTTCACAAATGCGAACTGGGTGGGATCCAGAGTTTGGAGGTTACCAATGTCTTTGTTTATGAGTTCCATGATGATACATTCCATGGCCTTGCAGACCAGGCTCATCAGGCTAATAGGGCAATAGTTTCTTAGATCAGTGGTGGCTCCCCCTTTGTGGAGTGGGATAACTGTTGCTGTGCACCATTCAGTGGGCACAAAGCCTGATGCAAGGCTATTTTGAACATGGTGCTCAGGTGGAGAGCCAGTTTGTTCTGAAGTTTGTATAACCCTCACTCATTTTTGTAAATCAAAAAGAATGGGAGTTATTGGTGTCCAAAATATTTGGCCATCCCTAATGGGATGTGTCTGTTCTAAAGATTAGACTTGGTGGCACGACATGATGTTCAGCCCTGTAGACAACTGGACAGAAGTTGCATCAGCAGTAGTTGTCCACAACCCTGCTCAACCTCCAGCCGGTCCTGCAGAACCTACGACCTGGGATTAAACACCTGACCATGAGGCATGTCTCCCCACATGCATTATCGGTAATTTATACCATTCACATGTTCCCATGAAGCTTCCCCATAGCCATCTCCCAAATAGTACATATATATATATATATATATATATATATATATATATATGTAGTCATATATCTATAAATGTACATATTTATATTCTCATAGCCACACATCACACATATATGCATATAAGTAGTTGTCAAGTATGTGTCCATTTCATAAATATGTGTACTTGCAAATTTATACATATGCCTCTCAGAAACATATGAATAGTAACAAGTACTATACATATGCACACCACCCGACTGTCACATTTGTTGACAGTACTGTGGAATGGCTGTAGTAAAGTCATATATCCTAATTACCATCCATACAGAATGTATCATGGATGGTTTAGTGGTAAAACCAGTGACTATGGTGTTCCTGTTCCCGGGTCCAAGCCATGTAAGGGCTAATTTTTTATGATGACCACAATAATGACAGTCAGATATAGGGTGATTAAGGCGCTTTAAAGCAGACGTAAGCGGGTATGCACAATGGTAAGTGGCGGTCATTCAGCAGTATGGGAATGGTAAATAAGCATGTAGGTGTATATGCATGTGTATGTACAGACTGTACAGACAGACAAACAGATATATATCTATATATATATATATATATATATATATATATATATATATATATCCATGAAGAATGAACATGGTCACAATAAAGAAGTCATAATGAATGTGAAGGGAAACAGCAACGGAACCTCCCCCCCCCGTAATATTTAGTGCTGTCATATCAAGTTGCCCAGAGGTGAGCAAACCTCCTGCATCTCCAACGACAGGTAAGCTGCTAAAAGTGAAACTAACTATGTCCACGTGCTAAGTCTGACTTTCAAACAGGTACAGGGTAGTCCCAGTCACCAGTCGGATGAGCAAAAAAACGGAAGACTAATTAAACACCCTGACCATTATATGAACGGATGTCCCAGGGCTATAAGCTTAGGATGTCTGAATATACTTGGAGTGAGCCAACATACAGGACGTGTCTACAGCAGTAGTGAATGGCGCATGTGTAGTAGTGCGATTTTCCCAACAGGAAAATGGATGCCTGCTGTGTTAGTGAAGTGTTTGGGTAACTATGAACCATGGGTATACATATAAATGAAGCATAACACCAATAGTGTAGTGGTTAGAGCATCCGACTATGGAATAGATGTTGCTGGTTCGACTGCAGCACACGCCATTTATGACACGTAATCCGTATATGAGCACATCTTGCTAATTTTATGCTGTATAACGATATAATACCATTGAAATGTGAACTGGGGTGATGTATCACAGTAAGAATGCAGAAGGTTTTTGCGTGACATGAATCAGCGGTTAAAGGAAAACCGCAGCTGAAAAGTGTTGTACTCACCCTTTGTCCAATGGCCCTTGTTCTGACCAGCAACACAATAAACCGCGTCGGCTAGGCCTGATGCCAGGACCCTACACATCACAATCAATGTGATTTACCACTAAGCCACGGCAGTTATACCTAACTTTGATGTTATCACAAACATAGCACGACAGCGTAGTCATTCAACAGTATGATCAAAGTAATTAAATCATATAGATGTATATGCATGCGTATGTACACACACACACACACACACACACACACACACACACACATATATATATATATATATATATATATATATATATATGTATATAGGGTTACCACCTGTCCCACTTTGCGAGGGACAGTCCCGCTTTGGGAAGTTGTGTCCTGTAAAAATATTGTAAAATGGCAGATGTCCTGAGATTTAATGACAAAATGATTTCCTATATTTATGTAATAGTTGCATAAAACAGTTATTCTGTATCTGAAACACCTAAATGTTATAAGAAACAGAATAAGCAACTAAAATGTTACAAGAATAAGCTGTTATTTAGGCAAAAAGTGAGGTTCTGTCCTTTGTACTGGCTGTGGGTATGTTTCGGCCTGCAAAATCTGACGTATGTACCAAAAATGTCCCACTTTGGGCATTTCAAAAGGTGGCAACCCTATATATATAAATATATATATATATATATATATATATATATATAGATATATATATATTTATATATATATATATATATATATATATATATATATATATATATAGAGCTACAGAATGGACATGGGAACAAGAAAGCATTCATAATGAATACAAAGGAAAACAGCAGTGGAACACCCGTATTATCTAGTGCTGACATATCAAGCTGGCCAGAGTTAACCAAAATCCCTGCATCTCTAACCACAATTAGGATGCTAACAGTGAGAGCAACCTTGTCCATGTGCTAAATCTGACTTTCAAACGGGTACAGGGCAATTCCGGTCCCCAGTCAGACAAGCCTAAACCCGGATGAACACCCTGACAATCAAACACACATATGAGCCAGGACTATAGGTTTTGGAGGTCTGAATATACTTTGAGTGAGTTAACATGCGGCATGGGTCCAGAGCAGTAGGGAATGGCGCATGTGTAGTATTGCGGTTTTCTCAACAGGAAAATGGATGCCTGCTGTGTTAGTGAAGTGTTGAGGTGTGTGTTCTGGTAACTATGAACCATGGGTATACATATAAATGAAGAAGAACATCAATAATTTAGTGGTTAGAGCATCCACCTAACAAACAGGCATTCACGGTTCAAGTTCTACTATAGCACATATCATTTTCCTTATGGAATGAATGTCATTCTGCTGTAAAACTGACATAAAAACCAAGTATCGCATGGGACTATTAACCAGATCCCTTCAATTAAAGTGGTACTGTCATAATGAATAAGACACAAGTAAGCACAAATAAGCCGCAGTAAACATATGTAATATACAGTAAGCATATGCGAGTGTGCTTGCGCGGGTGTAAGCAGCGCCCAGCATAGGAAATGTATACACATATGTGCAGATGTAATATATATACATATATATAAATATATGTATATATGTGCAGATGTAATATATATACATATATATATATATATATATATATATATATATATATATATATGAAGAATGAACATCGTAACAATAAAGCATACACAAGGGATATGAAGGGAATCAAGAGCAACTATAGTATTATATAGTGCTGTCAGCGTATGTCATAAAAAGCTGCCCAGGAGTGAGCAGAGCACTGCTACTCACACCACAGGCAGGGTTTTACCAGTGGGAGTAACATTGTTTAATTGCTAAGTCTACTTTACACACAGATAGAAAGTAGTCCATGCTGGGACTACCAAAAATTGTAAAGTGCAAATGGCCATACTCCATAACCCTAGGAATGGTAGGTATGTTCAAATATTACATGGCGGGAGAGCCTGTGAATACACGAGGCAGGACGACATATGTATAGGGCTCCTAATGCTCTGGAGAGGGCAATGTGTAGAGGTGTGTTATGGCTGCGATAACAAGTGGATAATGGAAGTTACGCATGTAAGTTCAACACGGGTAGGGTGGAGGAGTTATGGGTATGAAATTAAGGATCCAGGCGTGCCAGGGTTGTATGGCCCAGTTCTAATTGGACCGCCCCGTGGAGGTCAGTGAGTTCGTAATAGGTATATATGCATACACACATGCAGACAACAATATGTAGAAGTACATTCTCTGTAACACATGCATTCCATTTGTAGACATAAATAATAGGAATGTGCACATACAAACATCGACAGTAGATGGAATAATAGGCTGTGCAGAAGAGGGATGGGACGAAACTGCTAAAATGCAGAGGTGTGTACAGTGTCCAAAGTCAGTGCTGTGCTGACGATAATCCAATGTGAGGGCTTCCCCACAAATGGAATCCTTCCTGTGATCTGCCCGGTATGGCAATGACAAGTACTTAACCAGTCTAATTGTAAAAGAAATACACTGAACACGTACATAACTAGGCTCCCATGTGTAACGTGTACGATACCGCATAGTCATACATATTAATGAATTGTAGTTTCATGTTAACGGGAATAAAGATGTAATAAAGTATAGAGTCTAATCTTGCCATACACACATACGTGTTCCATGTGGGACAACCCAATAATTCCAAATAGTATTGTTTGGTCACTCAC
>NC_056733.1:1667966491-1668173991 GCF_019279795.1 Protopterus annectens | reverse complement strand
GATTATGTGCCTAGGCATGCAGGTGTTGGCTGGCAGAGCCATATTAGGACCGCCCCGTGGATGTAAGTAATATCCCGATGTGGGCATAGCAGACATCCATACCTCCCAAACCCTAAGAGCACAGCCACTGGATAGTCCGTAAACCATTGGGAGAATGCATAGGACCATATCATTGAACTGTCCCCGATTACCAGGGATCTCCATGATTACGACTCATGGAGTAACTCTGTCCCACCTAAACCCTCCTAGAACTAGTGACATTAGGAAGAAAGGTGGTGGAATACATGTAATGAATAACAACAACATGTAAGAATCATAAACAGCATGTACCTTAGACAATGTGTTTGAATACATATGCTCTGGGTCTGTCAATGTGTCAGGTTAATAGCACCAAACTTCTAAATGTGTCCCTGATGTTGTTATGCAGCGTCCCTGATTCAGTGTTCATTCTTCCCCATTCGTATGAGAGGTCTGATAGTGACAGATAGTGCATATTCCGCTGACTACCTTAGAAAGATGATAGAATAATAGGTTAGGGTTACCACCTGTCCACCTTTGCAAGGAACAGTCCCGTTTTGGCAGTTGTGTCCTGCAAAATATTTGAAAATATGGCAAATGTCCTGAGATTTTAGGACAAAGATTTTGTGTATTTTCTGTAGTAGTTGCATAAAACAATTATTTTGTATCAGAAACACCTAAATGTTATAAGAAACAGAATAAGCAAGTATAATGCTACAAGAATAAGCTTTTATTTAGGCAAAGCAGTGAAGTTCTTTCCTTTGTACTGGCTGTGGGTATGTTTTGCCCTGAAAAATCTGACATTTCTATATAAAAGTCCAACCTTGGGCAATTGAAAAGGTGGCGACCCTATAATATGTATGCGGTAGCATGACTCGGCCAAAGGATGTGGCTCCCAAAACCCAATTACTTGTCTGTATTGAAGAGTCTCAGTTCCCATGTATCAGCCAGATGGGAGCAGATTGTAAGAGGAACACACAAATAATATGAATAAATCACTGGACAGGCCGCCGATTCTGTACAGTCGAATGGCATGCCGTCGCCTAATGGGCAGCCATTTCCGATACTGTAGGCATGTAATCCAATGTAATAGGCATCACAAGGTAATACTGTGGTCCTCGGTCCCACCCAGGGGTGTATGTTTCAGATGCAAGCACCAATGTCGGTGCATTTGCAAGTGGGGGAGTGAGCAGGTGTAAGCCTGTTTGGCAACCAGTATGCAAGTATTGCACTGGTAAAGCAATGTAGAGGCTAACCAAGTGTAAGAAGCTGTAACCAGAGGTTAGCATTGCTTAACACCACACAAACCCATGCACACCCGCTCACAACTGCTTAAATGTGCCTTACTCCCTCCGTATCCAATGGCCTTGTTCTGCCCTGCAACCAAATAAACGTCCTCTGCAAGGCTCGGAACCAGGACCCTGCACACACAGCTAATGTGATTTACCAATACGCCATGGCAAATATGCAGACAACGGACAGTACCACAAACATATCATACAGCGCAGTCATTCAACAGTATAGGAATGTATCCCATCATGTAGATGTATATGTAAGTGCTTATGTCCAGCATATAGGTACATACATATATAGAGATATATCAGGAACATAGCATGTGGCAACAAAGCATTACAAACAAATGAAATGGGAAACACCATCGATGCCTGTATTAAGTAGTGGTGTTGTTCTATGTAATCTCAAGACTCCCTCAGACAGACATGTGTCATTCATACACGCAAACAGTTGTACATTGGCCATATACATCACTCTGTGCATGTAATGTACATTAACACAACAGTACCTGTCCAATCATTATGTGCACCTCTTGCAAGGTGCTGTGTGCAACATCATCATGATGATAAAGGTAAATGGGGTAACCATAAAGGGACTGGTAGTGTTGTGTGTGCAATGGGGTCATCCTCATCACGTGTACCTGGTCCATTTAGGAGTGATGTGCATACCAGGATCGTGCACCTGAGGGACAGGAGTGAGGATAGCAGGAGTATGTTGTGATGCATATTACAAGGGTTACATGTGTCCAGTGGGCATGTGTGTGAAATGGACAGCTATGTATAGGGCAGACGTTGTCCTAGGAGCCGATTGGCCTTATGTTTCCGTATTTTGAGGGTCAGATGTGGGGGAAGGAGAGTAGATATGGCTGTGGAGAATAGGTAGGGTAGTATCACAGACAAGACAGCATACAGGGTCGGTATATGACACATGTGGAGTGATACACCTCAGACGGGGATGGGTGTTCAGCATTCACAAGCCCATGAGAACAGTGGGACAGAGGTCCCCAGCCATGGGCAGCCGCCACTGCACCTAAACAGCTGCAAAGGAGGCAGTGCTGGGGGCTGTCCAGGAGGGGCAGCATCACCATGTAAATGTGACACACCGCCCTTGAGCTTGCATATCCAGCTTTGGAACTCCTTAGTGAGCCCCCAACACAACACATCTGGGACCGCACGACAGCAGACATGTACCTGTCTGGTCCTGCTCCCAGGGGGGACCTGCCCCATCCTCAGTGGTGGTACCACCAGAAGGTGTTGCAGAGCCAAAAGAGGTTGATGTTCAAGGCTGGGTCCCAGATGTGCTGGTGCCCAGTGCCATAGTCAGCTGAATTGGGACAGGGGGTTCTACCAGGAACTCCCAACCCATTCAGCCTATGGTGATGCAGTTTAAACCCACATATGGCTTAGTGATAGACAACACCATACAGGATTACCTACAACAGTATGCATAGATATCACCATCAACCCAACACAACAGATGGTATACATTTGCATAGGGAGCACAACACATGTATATATACTGCATGCCATCTGTACAATGTGTAGTAGGCGTGTGACCACAGCTATGAACAGTTGCTCATTATTGGCTTGTCACTGGGAACCCCAGACAGTGTCTGTCATACCACTGTTTCATGTCACATATGTCCAGTCAGGGATGCAATGGCAGTAACACATCCCTATCATCATTTACTGTCTGCAATCCTCACACTATGCTCCTGCTGTGCACAGATGTGTGCTCAGTGTGTAATGCATGAAATAAATGGTTCCACACACTGACCAGTTCACAGATGGCCCTACAGATGGGAGTCCCTCATGAACAGAGTACTGTCATGTCTGTATTAAAACATGCAGAATAGCCATTACCACACACAACATGTTAAACAGGCAATAGTCTCAGTGCAGCATAGCTTCACTTACATGCTGTAATCATGTGTGGCACATCAGCCTTCTGTCTTTTGGCTATGTCTCACTGTGTATGATGTTTGAGGTACATCCAGATATAATCTGTGATGCCGTTTCAGAACACCACATCCAGGTAACACTCACAGTGACTGCCATGGCCAAATATCAACATGTTTTTCCTAGATAGTGTACTGTGTTTATCATGCAAATGGCTATGAGAACACCATCACAGCTGTTCCACATGCAATCAGCTAGAGGAGGACTGCAATAGGTGCAGAGGCCATCACCTGATCATGTCCATCACTTACAATACACATGTTGCTGCTGAGCAGGTGTACACCTCCACATCCACCAGAGAGTGTGTGGGTGGGACAGGCAAAGTACACCATAGAAGGGCTTGGAGACTTAACCCTAAGTATCGTCTGCCACATGCCTAACATTACAGGGGTCAAACTCCTGACTGACTAGTCATTTCTATTACATGTGCATGACATTACTACATGTGCCACAAAGCCGACATGTTGCTGTGCTGTAAGAATATATATGTGTGTAGGTGAAAGACATCTGCAACAGAGATCTACTAGAAATACATTAGGTGTGGCACACATGGCTGTCCATGTAAACGGATGCCATTGTCACCATAATCACACTCTCTAATGGACTTGCATTGACACTCTTTGCCAGGGCCACAAACACACAACCTAACTACTTAGTTTGCCACACTGCAGTAATGCACAGGACTACATGCACCACAGGGGATATCTGTAGGTTCTATGGGCTAGGGCATGTGAAAGTGTTTGACATCTGTTGGTATGCCAATGAGAGTTATACTGGGAGTGACTGTGGTTGGGAGCATCATAACCCACATGCAGACACAAGGTAAAAGTACTGACATGCATGTATGCATTACTTCATGGGTGTGTAGTGGTTGGCTGTGCAAGATGGCTGTACAAGGATGGGTGAGGAGTAATCCTTGGCATCCCATCACTCAACAATGGTGTGCAGTGTGGTACAGGGGTGTAGTGTCTGCAATGTCCCACACAGATGGGTACTGCATGATCTGCCCTGACATCCTGGTTACCAATGTATATGGCCATAGCTTTGCAATGCATGCCATGTATGTTTTTGATAGTCCTTCATATGGACATTGCCTGGGATGTGCATATCCCACAATACTGTACAGTGACATGTACAGATGTACCTGATTTGGAAGGCACATGTGTACACAGACTGTTATTCCCCCGATATGCCAATACTGGCCTGTTGTGGTGAAACCTGCTTATAGTAAGCAGGTCGACCCTGCACCTGCATTGATAGTATGATACAGGTATTCCCTGGTGTCAGTGGCATTGGTCCATACAGGGCACATGTGTATGGCATTGTATGGCCTCTGTGGATCACATTTGATGGCACCACATATGTTGCAGGCATCCAGTGGGGAACATAGTGAAGGCACAATGTCTGCAAATATGTGCCTATTGTACCGCTGTACAGGGTGTACAGGGTGCCATGTCCTCTGCAGTCCACTGCATTCACACCATGCCTACTATCTGTCATCAATGTGTATGGTACTAGCAACATAGCGGGATATCCTAGGCAAGTGTGTTTGTGTATGGCACATGGGTGCAGGACATATACCGGGTACTAGTAGGGTTGCATACTTTGTTCACCAGGCCTTTTGCCAGATGTAGGGGTATGGCTTGCCAACACAGTCCCGTGGCTGACTGACAGCTGTACTCCTCATGAGGTGGCCAGTGTGTGATAAGACGTACACCATATAGGAAAACTACAAAATCCACTCCCCGACATGTCCAGTGGTTAGACACTCACAGCCACCTCTACACAGGCTCTGACAGCCAAACACACACACTTGCCATGTCCTGTATATGAACCCCTACCTACCATATCACACTGCAGCAGTACGCTTTTAGGGCACGTGCTTTGGCGAATACTGGGTTGCAGCACACCTACAGGTGTATACCAAGGTGGGTGACAACAGCAGGATTGACAAATGTGGTCATGTGATTTGTATAGAGAGTGCATACTCGACAAATCACTGTACTTGTTTCATGCAGACACACACACACACACACACACACACACACACACACACACACACACACACACACACACTTTGCAAGTCTGGGATTAGAACACCGACCTGACTACTTTATCACACTACAGCATTATGCAGTTACAGAATGCGATACTGAGATTACTGGGTCCCAGTATTCCCAGAGGTGTATTTCTAGATAGGTGACATCATCAGCCTTACCAAAGGTGGGTATAGGAACTGTATGGAGTGTGAGCAGTCTAAAAGCATTATTCAGTCCTCAGGCAGATGGGGACAAACACACACACACTTGGCAAGTTGGGGATTAGAACACCGACATAACTACTTTATCACACTACAGCATTACGCAGTTACAGAACACGCTACTGAGATTACTGGGTCACAGCACTCCCAGAGGTGTATTTCTAGATGGGTGACATCATCAGCCTTGCCAAAGGTGGGTAAAGGAATTGTATGGAGTACGAGCAGTCTAAAAGCATTATTCGGTCCTCAGGCAGACGGGGACAAACACAAACACACACACACTTGGCAAGTGTGGGATTAGAACAGCAACCTAACTACTTTATCACACTACAGCATCACGCAGTTACAAAATGCGCTACCGAGATTACTGGGTCACAGCACTCCCAGAGGTGTATTTCTAGGTGGGTGACATCATTAGCCTTGCCAAAGGTGGATATAGGAATTGTATGGAGTGTCTGCAGACTAAAAGCATTATTCGATCCTCAGGCAGATGGGGACAAACAAACACACACACACACACTTGGCAAGTGTGGGATTAGAACACCAACCTAACTACTTTATCACACTACAGCATCACGCAGTTACAAAATGCGCTACCGAGATTACTGGGTCACAGCACTCCCAGAGGTGTATTTCTAGGTGGGTGACATCAGCCTTGCCAAAGGTGGGTATAGTGACTATATGGAGTGTGAGCAGTCTAAAACATTATTCAGTCCTCAGGCAGATGGGGACAAACACACACACACACTGGCAAGTTTGGGATGAGAACACCAACCTAACTACTTTACCACACTATAGCATTATGCAGTTACAGAACATGCTACCAGGATTACTGGGCACAGCACTCCCAGAGGTGTATTTCTAGGTGGGTGATATCACCAGCCTTGCCAAAGGTGGGTATAGGAACTGTATGGAGTGAGCAGTCTAAAAGCATTATTTGGTCCTCAGGCAGATGGGGACAAACACACACACAGAGTTGGCAAGTCTGGGATTAGAACACTGACTTAACTACTTTATCACACTACAGCATTACGCAGTTACAGAACATGCTACCAGGGTTATTGCTTCCCTGTGCTCCCAGAGGTATATTTCTAGGTGGGTGACATCATCAGCCTTGCCAAAGGTGGGTATAGGAATTGTATGGAGTGTGAGCAGTCTAAAAGCATTATGCAGTCCTCAGGCAAAAGGGGACAAATACACACACACTTGGCAAGTCTGGGAATTGAACACTGACCTAACTGCTTTATCACACTACAGCATTACGCAGTTACAGAATGCGCTACCGAGATTACTGGGTCACAGTACTCCCAGAGATGTATTTCTAGGTGGGTGACATCATCAGCCTTCCCAAAGGTGGGTATAGGAATTGTGTATAGTGTGAGCAGTCTAAAAGCATTATTCAGTCCTCAGGTAGACGGAGACAAACACACACACGCCAGTGGTAGGAACAGAACACCTGCTTATCTACAGATCAATATTACAATAGTGCATAGTTACAAGTCGCGCCACACAGACTACACATTTCAAAGCTGTCATTATGACCTGCTAGGAAAGCGGACATCAACAGGGATGATGGTAGTTAAGATGTACATACCTGTGAACCTATGTGTTTAAAGTAGGAATCCATCCTGACCTGGAGTATGCCCATCTGTGGAATGGATGACTACTATCACTATTCAGGGTTACAATGGCTATGCCCAAACACATAGAGGCACATAACATACACAAGGTATCACTGGGCATGCTCACACACTTAATAGCACAGGGCTGTTTGGAATGCACTCTGTGTCCATCTACACAAGGTTATACTGGACATGCTCATAAACTTAGTAGCACAGGGCTGTCTGGCATGCACTCTGATTCTAAACACGGAAGGCCACAGTGGCCATGCTATTACAGTTAGACATAAAGAACACATTGTAATGGACTCTGGTGTTAGTAGTTGTTATTGTTAGCAGGAACGTTGCACTACATATATCTGACACCGGTCTTATACACAACGTCTGCTGCTGTCCGTCACCTTAGATGTACCATTCTATACCAAGCACAATACTACCACTTGCAGTGATGTCTTGCTAGGAGTGGCAACTGCTTGACCAGCATAATGAGCCAATGTCCTGCTATAATTACGAGGTTGTCCAGTGTTTGTCATTCTGGGGTGACATGACTGAAAGTAGACAGGTCTTTGTCACATATCACATGCATCCATGATTCAAGGGAGTGGGGATAATACCTAAGTCACACTCACTCATATAGTGCCATTCCAAGGCAAATGTCCTAAACACAGGATAACACCCTGACACCTAGAGGACAACTGCATTGTATGCTTATGCTAACCAGTGCTAGATGTGTAGCATCTGTAATCACAGCTGCTCACTGTAGATCCAACAATGGGGAGTACTGACATCTGTGCAGTGAGGAACACCTGGCTGAAGGCTATGTAGTGCACAATAGCACTACCACCACATACCTCAGAACCAGACATGTAGGCTATACCACAGGTACGGACCGCTCCAGGTGGTGGTGTCCCCACATACATAAAGGCCACTCACATGTACTGACCAGTACTCCAACAAAAGGCATCACAAATGAGTCAGGTGCAGGACACAGTGTCAAAAGCTGCATTCTAGGATGTAACCCTGAGACACTACCATGCCCTCGGACCGCCAACACACATCCATACATGTGGTAGGACATATAATAGTACACCACCATGTGACGCTTCATCAGTGGACTGTACCAAGCTCTACATCAACTGTGCATAGTACCCATGTACTGACACAGTTGTATCATGTGTTATGCAACACAATGATACCACTGCCTGTAACCAGGTCAGCTGTATACATACCAGGGGCCCTCGGTTATTTACAGCATTAACACATGACTGTTGCTGTATATCAGTAAACACCCTCATGTTTGGATATGACATACATGTACCTGCCCTGGATATGTACATGCCACACACATACAACATATATGTAAATAGCATAGCTGTTGTTGTCCTTAGTGCAGACAGGTGGCTACAGCCATTACACACATGCACATGGAATGTAGGTCCATGGCTGCTGAATGCTAACAGTACATAAGAAGTGATATCAATGTTGACAGAGGTAACATTCCCTCTGTACTGGTCATGCATTACACCTATCATATCATACAACAGTCCATGTGTCATGTATGTCATTACACATGTCCACCAATTGCAATGCCTACAAACATGCCCAAATGACAGGATTGTAGGACCTACACATGTACATGTAGTGGTGTGCATTCAGATACCATGCGTGTGCAGTTGCTATGCAGGTGACGTGTGTCTTAGCACATCATGCAGTTGCAATGCGGCCTCAACATTGCCAACTGTATATGGTGATATGCTGAAAGTACGGAAAGATGTACCTCGGGTATGGACAGATGTGTGGACATAACTAAGTGGTGGGGCATCTTTGCAGATGGATGTTTGCTGAGGACAGCTCACAGGTGTGTCACAAGTGGTCCTACAATAACCTGTGTAACCATTAAGCAATGGTTTTGTTAATTGAAGGGCAACACACACAACATAGACAGCGGTCAGGGTGACACCAAAGGTAAATCACTTGACACCTGTAACAGTTAAGACCTCCCATGTGCATATATCAGCACAGTTGCCAAAGGAAGCATCAGTACACTTTGTAATGTGTGTAATACTGCTGTAAGTCTGTCATACATATCATGAGATAGCCAGGTGTTTGATTCACAGTACTGGCATGTGTGGTTGCGTGTGTGTCCATATATGTCACATATGGTGGGGAATACATCTCTTACTCATCTCTCCTGTACACTGTTGTTGCTATCTGTAAAGACTGCAATGTAAAAAGCAGGACATAGGCAGGGGTGTGTATCTCACACATGTGAGGTATCTGTATGTGTGTGACATAGGTGTACTCAATAGTGAATGCCACAGTGTGTGTGTGTGTGTGTGTGTGTGTGTGTGTGTGTGTGTGTGTGTGTGTGTGTGTGTATGTATGGCTGTCGGGTCCCTGGAGTAAGGATGTATGTTACCATAGTAAACTGATAAGACCCCTCCCCCCATCCAGCCGATGCAATCTACTATCCGTGTTGATGTCCCTGATCTTAGGCCATACTGACTACCTGTACATGTGTATTCTCTGTGGCGTGTCATGTTGGTGCACAGTACTGTAATGATGATTTGCACATAGGCAGGGGTCCTCACCTCAACACTAGCAACTGTGTGTGAGTGTGTGTTACTGTGTCGGTGAATCCGTGAGTGTGTGGGTGTGTTACTGTGTTACTGAATACATGTGTGTCAATACCTGAGTGTGTGGGTGCAGTTGTTTGTTTGCATCCTGTCATGGGAACGTGTATTACTGCTTCCCAATGAGGCATCACACTTCCCACTGGCCTCTACCCTTGTCATCAGCTAGACCACTCTCTTACCTCACCACACCATGTAAGTATACCTGTGATGTCACCCAGTATGGATGTCACATCTGTAGCCACAGTAACTTAATACACAGCTATCATGCTCTTGGATCAGTAGATGTGTTTGGAATGCGGGGCATTCTAACTGTGATGTGGAAGCTACAAGGTGCATGCTGGTATTTTCATACATACCTGTGAGTAGTCCACATTTACATATGGGACACTAACTGCAAACACTGACATCCACCAGCACATGCAATTAGACCTGAAGGAGGAAAGCAGAACATCATGACCAACATGCAGTTACTGTTGTTACAGAAGACACATACTGTTAACAGTACGAAATGCATTGTACACCTGTACTACATGGTATGTGTGCTGCCTGTCAACAGTACACAACAATTGTAATCTACACTTATCTTCCTAGTCTGTTCACCCTGTGCATCAGACCATATGAGGATGTCCCTGCACTGATGGTGTGGATGACAGGGATGCAGCACAGGCATCATCATATGCATAGGGTGATAATGTTTGCCAGAGGCCTAGGCTGCACCATTGTATGACATCATGTGTGTGGGTTAGGGCCTCTGATCTAACTGGGCATGTGTGGCTGTTATGCATGTGTGTGTTGCGGTGCCCTACATATGTTTACAGTGTGTGTGTGCATGTATGCACACAGTTCTGACATGTGTCTATTGACAGCTGCAGACTGTACAGGCCAGATTTTACAGTTCATGATGTCCAGCTACAGCCACGTGACCTGTGCCTGCCAGGGGTTGCATGGGCACTACCAGGCAGAGGTGCAGATTGGGTACTGTCTGATGACATGTGTCCACTGGAACCATGTCCCTGTTGGAACTGTTCTGGGCCATGTGCACATGGCATGCTGTATCATGGTGTGGACAGCACAGCACCAGCTGCACTGCTGCTGCTACTGCCACTATGGGAGTGGGCATGTGAGGTAGCTTGTTCACGTAGACCTGAAACAGGTGATATAGCAGGCATATGTCCACATGCCTGATGCCTCACTCCTACCAGATGTTTCAACACAGACAGCTCACACTCGCAGATTGTCATGCCACGGTCAAGGACTCCAAGCATGTCACTCAATTGTTTATCCAAATCTTCAGCAATCTGCTGTTGAGCATTTACCATTGCCTGGATGTTGTTGTTTAAAGAACGGGCAGCAGCCCTCTGAAGCCTTTGATATTCTCTGTTGTGCCATTCAGCACATGCCTGTACCTCCATTACAGCCTGAAGCATGTGTCTGGTGACACCAGCTGATGCACTTTGTCTTGCATGGGCATGTTGGCCAGATGTCCTCCTATGAGCAGCACTGACCATGTGCCTGTGTGGGGCATCACCAGTCAGTTGGCTGACACCATGGTGTGCAGGCACACCTTCCATAGCCCCCACACTTTCCTTTTCCAAGCTACCACATGCCAACTGTCTTTCCTCCATGGCCACTGGTGATGGGATATGTGTAGGCATGAGAACTGTGTGCAAGGATGAAGGGGATATAGGTGGAATGGCAACCAATGGCACAGATTAAGCCCCTGACAACCCTGCTTGTGTCTCAATCATGCATTCATCATCACTGCTAGAGTCTGTGGGGACACTAACATCAGATGGACCACAGGAGGGGAACGCACCTACATCACCTGTGAGAGGCAGACAAGAACTGTACATTACAATCTATACAATAGACACAGACACACACAGACACACACACAGACACACATACACAGACACACACACAGACACATGGTATGGCACCCAACATGTATGTGATATGACAGAAGGCATGCAACATTCATGTGATATGGCAGACAGCATGCAGTTCAGAAAATAATAGTGGTAGTTATCATACATCCCTGGGTTGCACACAAGAGCATGCATGTGTCATAGAAGAAGGCATGCAAATTACACAACCATAGTAGTAGTTAGAATATATCCCTGTGTTAAACCATGTAGACCAGCACAGGTTAAAAGTACACCTGCCTGATGTGTGGCATATGATCATGACAATCATGTGTATTATAACATGTAATCTGCTGATGTGTGCAATGACATGCATACATGTTTAACACAATGGTGTCCTGTCAAATATACAGTGGGGTAATGGTGTCCCAATGCAGTGTTGTCTGTCCACCCTACAGATATACTGCACATTTAGCTGATGGGCATGGCCATTGCAGGGAATCATGAGGCATCTCTATTGCTATACAGTGTGAGCTACAGACACATTTCATAGCCACGACTGTGTTCAGACACAATACATATATACTGTAGAATGTGCCCCACATCACTGAGGTGTATGCACACTAAACCATGATGTGGAATGTGTGACACAGGTCACTGAAGTGTATACGAATGACACCCCCACATCTGCAACCATATTGTTGCTGCCTGGCAACTATGGCCAGACATGGCAAACTCGTCGGTACACCATGTCCCACATGACATCTGTGTACCACACACACACACACACACACACACACACACACACACACACACACACACACATGAGGAGCAAGGATGACATTGATGTCTGACACCAGCAAGGGGAATGTACTGTATCTGTGGGCTGATGTGGATACTGTACAGGTGACTGTTTTCATGTCGTGACACACTCAAGATGTTCAACACATCCTATGTGGTGGATTGATGTCACGCCTACACAAGATGTGCACAGGCCTGTAGGATGTGCAGTGTTCCACATATGCAATATAACCATTACACAAAGGCCATAGTTGGACCATGTGGAGCCAATGTATGACAGAGTTTACACACAAGCACATCACGTCTACTGTGTGTGTTGCTTCATGTCTCTGGCCATCCTCCATGGCCACCACTGACGACAGGGTTATGCAGATAAAGGGTGGTATGTTTGGTATGTGGGATATGTTTTTCAGGATAGTTAGGCAGTGTTGCAGCCAGCCCACTAGATGCCATGGACATGTCAGATAGCACATCACATTGTGTGACATTCATAGCAGGGGTATGATCCACACTGGTGAATCCTGTGGGCTGGCCATACTCCAGCTCACTGTGTAGTACTGTTTGTATTCCCCATATGTGTAGTTCTTATCTGTAGTGCATGTCACTACAGTGAACAGCACCTCCACCATTGTATGCACAGCTGTCCACACATCTGGCAATGACAGTTAATAGTAATAGGTAAATAGCCACATGGCAGACAGATCTGTGCATTAACATGCCTGATAAATAATAACAGTCTCACCTGCAATAGGCTGCTGTTACAGTGGAATGCCAGAGGTACCTAAATAGGAGTAACACAGCAGTATGATCATTATCCATGCCTGTATGATAGCTACAGGGTGCAATGTGTATGTTAACACATACACCAGTACAATAGAGTATGCACATGTGTGCATAAACAGAGTAGAATACTATAGTATGCGGCATGTGTGTATACATGCCTTGCATATGATGTTACATTACATATTGTACAGTGACACGTAACTATATGGAATATAGTTGTTATAGGTGCAGTAGTGACTTACTAGGCAACTCCAGGCTCAGTGGTTGAGAGACACCCACCTGTACAATATCGGCTAAGGCTTGTGGATGTTGTTCTGCAGGAGTCCCCAGGTTGGCCAGTAGCTCCTCGGTTCATGTGAGTGAGGGCTGGGTTGGTGGCCCACCACCTGTTGCACCTTGTTCCCTGGTGATTGCATTCACACGCTGTTTCACCCATCTAATGAGGTCTGTACAGTGTCTGTGCACCTGCTGGTATGTGCGGTTATGGCCACCCACATCATTAACCCTCTTTCAAAGTTCCTTCCACAGGGTATCCTGCTGCTGTGCATCCTGTGACACATGGCTGAACAGGACATCATGATTGTCATGTAGGTATGGGATGAGGGCCTCATCCTCCAAGCGGGTATAAGGTGGTAGCCTTGCATGAGGCATACCTGGAAGACATAATGATGGAGACAGGTCATAGTAACTCACAGAGACATACAGAGCTACAGCTGAACATACATGTGTATCATATTTATTACGATTAAATAGTTGTCTTTGCAAATCTACATGACACTGATACCACTGACATGTTTGTGTCACACACATTTGACACTCAGTGGTGATTGGATATTATCACCATATATGTATGTGTGTCACCTGATTACATTGCTCATACTCCATGTGGATGCTGTCTTGATGTGGGCATGTCTGTTTGCCTGTACTGGTGTTCTTACCTATCAGCAAATGGCTTGATATGTCCACACTAATGCAGTCGACCTTGATGCTGTGTATATGTCACATATAAAGACTTACACTGCCTTAACGGACATGACCCGTGACCCTGTAGACTTGCTCATGGAAGGTTTTACATGTATGTGTTTTGCCATATACATTTACATGGCGTACAGCAGTTCATCATCCTGCCATGTATCACCTGTGTTGCACATGTAATATGCATGGGACACTGGCTAGCCAGATGGTATTTGCAGGGATGAATATCAACTATAGTATGTACAGTGAAAGTCAACTAGTAGGCTATATGCCCTGGGCCATGTATGAATCTAGGATGAAAGGTTACCTAGCCGTAGCCGACTGGTGGGTTTCTGGGGCCAGGTGGAGCAGTGCCACATAACTGATCCACAGGGTTAATGATACATTTACCATGCGGTCATCACACAATGTCTGGGGGGGGGCAATGTGCAGCTTTGCTGGATAGGAATGCATAGTATGGCAGGAGTATGTAAAGTGTATGGGACAAGGATCTGTCCAGCATATGGTGATCCTAGTACTAGGAAGGTGGATGTCAATGAAGTATGTGTTTGAGATCAGGATGTGTACATGTAGCATGTCCAACATCACTGGATTGGACATGACTTTATTCAGGGTAGACATCATGCTACATAGTGGAGATGGGGATTGGGAAGGCTGGTGTAGGCCATCTGAACATGGCCAATACCCTTTAAAGGAAATTTGTGATCTGATATGGGTCACTTGAGTGTTGAGTATGGCTGGACAATGATCTCTATATTCATGGGTGGCACCCTGTCATGATTAGGGTTGCCACATATGACTACCTGACACGTGTGGTGATGTAACTATCACAGGAAAGACAACTGCCCAGCTAAATCCCTTACACACAGTGTCCATTATGTTGACCACTGCCTAGGTGGTAGTTCATGGGTACAGGGTTATTAACATATGGGTGACAATGCAATATGTAGCTGTCAGATTGTGCCCATATGTCACACACCTCACCCACAAAGCCCCTTCTGTATGTTGTCCACAACACTCTGAGTCAGCTATTGCTCCTAGGTCATAGTCATTTGTATACTTCAATAGGCAGATGCCTTCTTTTAGTCTGTGTGGTATAGACTACAATGAGGGGGAGTACAATGAATTAACCCTGTCTTACTGTAGCTGGCACTGGTGTGATGTGCATGTATTATTCAGACACCTTCTGTAGTGTTAGTTCTGCCAGCAGTCCCATTGCAAAACACTCCTATGACATAGGAATGTACATCTAGTATACTAAGTGTAGGTGGGACACAGTATGGGTGATGATGTCCTATGACCTGGCAAGGTTATGATATGCAGTGTGAAATCAACCTTACTGTCATCTATATCTGTACTGCTGACATCAAATAAGTGGATCAAGGTTCATGGCCTTTCAGATCAGACTCAGCAGAGTAGTAGTGCAGTACTTCCCATTATCAGTGGTGTCTCCCCCTTTGTGGGTTGTGATACCTGTTGGTGTGCACCATTCAATGTGTACACAGCCTGATGATGTGCACCATTCAGTGTGTACTCAGCCTGACATGAAGCTATGTTTTACATGATGTGTATGTGGAGAGCAACTTGTTTTGCCATATGTGTATGATACAACCTGGGATGTGGACAGGTCACATGCAGTCTGAGTGCAGCTTGTACCTGCATAGTTGTGGCTACAGTGGCTCTGTAGTGTACATGGATATATGATTGTGTAGCTGTTGGGAGGGGGCAGTGTGTTTATGTTATCCAAGACCCTATCTGGATTGCTTATTCATGCTCAGCACTTGTTCAGAACTTATAAGCACTATGTAAGCTACTAATTGCTATAACACTCAATCTTCCTCATTTCCTAGAGGTAAACAGTTGTTGTACGTACTTTTCTCACTTGCTTAGAGTAAAACTCACTTTCCTCACTTATCTAGGGGAAAATAGTTTTATATTCAGGCATGTCCAAGTGTCAGCTTCCAGTGTTCTCTCCTGTCTATCTGATAAATCTGGACATCTTTAGGCAATGTAGAAATTGCCTCATGTACACAGACAATCCTTTCTGCCTACCACCCAACACTACAACCTGTGAGAGATGCACTTATCTAGCCAAACTCAAGGTAAAGCTCTCTCCAACCAAGACTGAACCTGACAGTCATGTGGAGAAGGTAAACATTTGCACCACACCACACTCATCACATAGTTTCACTAAATCTACACCAACATCCACACATAATAACACAAAAACATTTGCAAAGGCTCTCAATAATAACCTGTCTAAGCAACAAAGACCTCCAAAGCAGAAACGCAAGCAGCCTCCATCCCACAACACAATCCCAATGGTACATAGCCCACAACTCAGTGTGCCACACAACCACAGCCAATAAGGCAAATCAGCGTACCCAACACACTAGTCATAGATGACTCTATAGTCAGGCACACTGATGTCCCACTCATCAGGCTAAACAAGGAGAAGGTTCCTGTCACACTCAGGTCACTCAACAACAAGTACAAATATGACTCTGTCATTGTCCATGTTGGTGTGAATGACCTGAGATGTACCTCCCTGGACTACATGAAAAGAGAGATGGAAGAGCTCTCCGATCTTGTAGACCAGGCAGGTATGACACTAGCCCTGAGTAGCATTCTGCCATTGCTCAGAATGATACCGCAGTATTAGAACAAAATGATTGACTTCAACAATTGGCTAACCTTCTGGTGTCATTCTAAGGGGATCCAGTATCTGTCTGCTTGGGATGACATGGTCGACAGACCACAATGCTTTGCCACAGATGGCCTGCACCTGTCGCCCCTGGGATTCCGGATACTGGCTAAGACTCTTGCTGACCCTATAGTGCCTTCTTTAGGCAAGGTTCAAATAACACATTCACCACCATAACAGGAACAGGCAAGCACAAACTAAGGGTAATGCTACTCAATGCTGGAAGTCTAAATCTCAGAATACACTCACTTGAGGCACTTAATGTAATGGAGAACATCGATATCTGTGCAGTGACTGAGACCTGGTTCAGGGCTCCAGAGAGCACCCCTGCACTGCCAGGCTATAACTCATAAGACACTTTTCGGCCATGTAACTTGGACCGAAACACCCAAGGCGGAGGTGTGTCCATATTCATTAAGGATATCCACCCCTCCAGGCTAGTTGCTTAGCACAATGCATCCGAGGTTATCCAAGTGCATCTACCTCTGGGCTAAACTGCAGTCCAAATGGTAGCTTGCTACAGATCCCCCACCATGCCCCAAGATTCCCACTCCTCTTTTCCTGATGTAGTGGAAATTATTATGGTTCACCAAACACCCTACTAATGGGCGACTTCACCTACCCCACCATTAACTGGGAAAACTACTTGTGTACCAACTCATTAGCTCAACACTTTCTGGCATTCAAAAACTCCAATGCCCTGGATTAACTTATCCACACACCCACCAGGGGCAACAATATCCTAGACCTAGGCATTACCAACATGAGTGACCGGTGTTCCACACCTGAAGTCAACTCCTCGTTGGTCCGATCCAACCATAAGCTAAGCACCCTTGATATCCACATCCTGCCCCCACCCCCCATTAAGGAAACCACAGTATAATAACTCTACAAAGCCAACTTCATGCTTCTTAAGACAGAAGTGGTGAACTTCATGATACCCATGCAGATGGACAATACAGTTACAACTGCTGAATCCTACACAAATGCACTCTATAAGCATGAGTGCATGGATCATGCTATCCCATACAGAACCAAGATGATATCCTCCAAAATAAGGAAGCCGATCTGGTGGTCCTCTGCCATAAACAACTGTACAACAGAAGGAAGAAACTGTTGCAAAAGAGAGTACAATCCCATGAGTGGAGGAGCTCCCTGGTCAGTCTCAGTAAGAAGCTGAGATCCCTTATAAGATCCTCCAAAGCTAGCTACTGAAACAAAACTGCCACTAATTCCAAGGGCAACCACAAAGCATTCTATAGCTATGTCAAATATCTTGATGCCAACACCCAGATCTACTCTGAGTTACAGCACAAAGGCACGAACATTACAGAACCAACTGATATTGCCAACTTCCTGGAAGATAGGTTCAGTGCTACCTTTCTCCCTCTCACCCCCTAAAGGGCCCATATCTATACAGGAAGAATGCAGAGTCCCTGTAATCACAACTATGCAGGTAAAAGCTGCACTCTCTAGAGCCAATATCACAGCATCCATGGGACCGGACAACATCCCAGGCTGCATTTTACAGAAACTTCAGAACGAACTGCCTCCCCACTTATGCACCCTGTTCAATAATAGCCTCGCATCAGGCTTTGTGCCCCCTGAATGGTGCACAGCAACAGTTATCCCATTCCACAAAGGTGGCTCCACAACGGACCATGGGACCTATTGCCCTATAAGCCTGGTCTGCAAGGTTATGGAGCACATCATCATGGATCTCATTCACAGAGACATTGGGTACCTCCATACCTTTGACCCTTCCCAGTTTGGCTTTGTTAAGGGCAGACCATGCCTTCTAAACCTGATGGACTTCTTTGAGACAGTTACCAAGGCATTAGATGAGGGTAAGGAGGTCCACACAGCTTACCTTCATCTCCCAAAGACTTTCAACACCATTCCCCATTCTGGTATTATCGACATACCCATCCACCTGAACATTAACCCCTACGTCATGAGATGGTTTGCAAAGTGGCTCATGGACAGAACCCACACAGTGGGAGTTGCATAACCTAGGTCCGACAGTAAACCAGTTACAAGTGGCGTCCCCCAGGGCTCAGTCCTAGGACCCACCATGTTCAGTATATACTTCTCTGAGGTACAGGCAAGCACAGGAGGACTTTGGCTGAAAAGGTTTGCAGACAACTGCAAACTAGGAGCCATAACTGTTTCCCCAGCTGATACAGACACCCTCCAGAAGGGTCACACTGAGACAGATACCTGATGTCAATATCATGGCCTCAAGCTGAATGCCAAAAAGTGTATAGTCATCCCCTTTGGATAAAATTAATTACCCGTGGACTACCACATAGGTGCTAGTCCCCTACATACAGAAAATGTAATAAGGGATCTGGGAACCCAAGCAGATAGCAATCTCTCCTTGGATAACCATAATGCCAAGGTTCATAAGTTCATAGGTTCATAGGTTCATACTAGGCTATCTGCCCTGGGGCAATTATAAGCCTAGCCCGATTCTGTATGGCTTACGCCACCCTTTGATTTGAGTATACTGTGCCCTTTTTAAGGTTTAGTTTACTGTGCCTCTGTCTAATAGTGATACGGGAGTAATCCCTGGGACAAACCTATGATCTCCCATCCACCTATCGAGATTCTTCTTGAAGAGATTCAGTGAGGTGCTCTGCCTCACATGAACTGGAATTCTATTCCAGAGCGAAGGGAGCCTCTGGGTTATGAATCTGTCCCTCCAGCAAGTTCTATTTATTTCTGTGCTGAGGTTCAAGTCCCTTGAGCGTGTGGTTCTAAGGGATTTAGATTTACTGAGGTGGAGCATGTCCATTAATTCTGGATTTGACATAGCTTTGTATGTCAGGCATAGATCGCCTCGAAGTAGGTGGTATGCAACTGAGTAGAGCTGGAGTTTTTTTAACCGAGCAGCATATGGCATCTGTTTGAGACCCTTGATCCTCTTGGTGAGATACTTTTGGGGTCTTTCTAATTGCTGCAGGTGTAGGGTAAGGTACATCCCAAAAGGGGCATTGTATTCTATGATGGGCCTGATGAGGGATGAATAAAGGGGCACGATTACCTGTCTTGATCTAGATGTGAAACCCTTCGTGATGAGGTGGGCTATGTAGAAGGTCTTTCTAACCACTTTGGCAATGTAGTTTTCAAAGGAGAGATTGCTATCAACTTGGGTCCCCAGGTCCCTAATAACTTTCTCTGTACTTAATGGGTTTTTGCCTATGTGGTAATTTGGGGGCACATTGTTTTTACCAAAGGGTATGACTATACATTTTTTGGCATTTAGCTTAAAACCATGGCGCTGGCACCAGTTATCTGTCTCTGTGAGACCTTTTTGAAGGATGTTTGTGTCAGCTGGAGGGTCGATTATGGCGCCCAGTTTGCAGTCATCTGCGAACTTGGTGAGCCATATTCCTCCCACGTTTGCCTGTACCTCGGAAAAGTATATACCGAACAAGAGTGGTCCCAGGACAGAACCCTGTGGGATGCCACTTGTGACCGGTTTCGAGTCTGACATGGCTCCAGCAACTCTCATTCTGTGGGTTCTGTCTTTGAGACAGTTTGCGACCCATCTTGTGACATAGGGGTTTACATTTAAGCTGGATAGCTTATCTATGATGCCCGAGTGGGGTATTGTGTCAAATGCCTTTGCAAGGTCCAGATAGGCTGTGTGGACTACCTTCCCTTCATCTATGGCTTAAGAAGTCAACCAGGTTCAAAAGGCAGGATCTGCCCTTGACAAAGCCGAACTGGGTAGGATCTAGTGTCTGTAGGTCTGCAATGTCTTTGTTTATGAGCTCCATGATGATCCTCTCCATAGCCTTACAGACTAAGCTAGTCAGGCTTATGGGGTGATAGTTTCCAGGGTCCGTAGAGGCTCCACCTTTATGGAGTGGGACCACTGTTGCTGTACTCCATTTTGTGGGCACATATCCTGTAGTGAGGCTGAGATTGTATAGCTGTTTTATTTGAGGGATTAGTTCCTCTTGGAGTTCATGTAGGATGCAACCTGGGATGCCATCTGGTCCCATGGAAGCAGTGTTTTTTGCTTTGGAGAGGGGAGCCTTCACCTGAGCATCAGAGATGTTTGGGAGGCAGCCCTCTGCCAGGATAGATACTTGCTCTTTTGGGGGGGGAGAAGTTTGCACTGAACCTGTCTGCCAGGATACTGGCGATGTCTGTGGGTTCAGTGTATTTTTTGTCATTTAGAATTGACTCAGAACAAGTCTGGGAGTTGCATCCCAAGGTGGTTAGAATATCCTTCTACGTGTCCCCCTAATCTCAAATGGGTTCGCATCCAGAACAAAGGAGGCCATTGTGCCTCTCTACTCATGACTTATTAGACTCATTAAAGGATACAACACCCCATTTGGGATGTACCATACAAGACAACTGCAACAGCTTGAAAGACCACAACAGTACCACACCAAAAGGAGTACTGACCTCAAACAGATGACCTATGCAGCCCAACTAAAGAAACTCCAGCTGTACTCGTTTGCATGCTGCATACTCACAGGTGATCTCTGCTTGACATACAAGGCCCATGTCCCACCCTGTATTGCTGGATATGCTCCACCTAAACAAAAGCCCCTGAGAGCCACATGCTCTAGGGATATACACCTAACCACAACGATAACTAGGACGTGCTGGAGGGATAGATTCCTGACCCAGAGACTCCCCATGCTTTGGAACATGATTCCAATGTACATTAGGCAGGGCCCCTCACTAGCACTCTTCAAGAAAAACCTTTACAGGTGGATGGGAGACAGACATGTACCCCGGGGATCACTGCAGTGGGTCTGCTGGACAGAGGCACAAGGAACTAATGGCTCTGCTGGTCAGAGGCACAGGGAACTAACCTAAGGGGGTGGCAGAAGCCAACACACTCTAGCTAGGCTTATAAATACCCTTGGGCAGACAGCCTAGTACCTACCTTTGAACTTATTACATCTTATGTGCATGGATAGTTAACTAGCTCTTCCATTTTACTTTGCTATCATGCTGAAAAACTGTTGGTTGACTACAAGTCATATGTATCCTGCTATTGTGTATTGTAAATGCCAATAGACATAACTGATGTTTGCCTGACATAACAGTAATGCTATGCAAAATGTAATACATATCTGCCTACAATACTGTACATTACAAAGTTATTGGTACAATATCCAACAATGCAAATCATAATTGCACAGTAGGCCAACCTTCAACATGTTATTCTCAGTAATACACCCATACATATGCCTACTGTTACAATATATCAACATATACTATCCCCTGTTATAGCACGTACTTGTTGGACCAACCCTGCCACTGACAGCAGCTGGTGAAGAATCATGCGGTGTTTGCCTTGTAATCTACAGCAGTAAGCACATACATATTTCAAGCGTTACTATGCTCAACAATACATCACTACAAGATAACTGTTTCCACTATATGCATTGCATACACTTTAATTATTATAGAACAGGTACTACATACACAGACATACTGAGTGTTCTACATACCTTATTAGTAACCAGAGGTGTCGTTGACTGTTATTTCAATCCTTTTCAGTTTGTGCTTCAATCTTCTTTGTAATGTTCTGCTGGTATATACAGATGGTTTGAATGTGTGATAAGCCATCCTTTTATAGTTAAATATCAGTAACATGTGTTATCCTGACCACCAATTGGTGTTCCAAAATAGTTAATTAGATGCACATCAGCTGTGCAGCTACTCCATTAGCCAATACCATGGCAACAGTGGTGTATAATTGAGTACTCCACATGGGCATTGTCCCTTTGCCTTACTTTCAAGGAAGACGGCCTGGATGTGTTGTTTGTGATGTATTTCAGCAGCTATATGGAGACAGACAGAGATATATTAGTTTCATGACTCCCGTAGATTGTGTGTAATGGCTAGAAGATGTTGTTCTAAATGTAAGTACAGCTGTTATATTTCAGAACATTGCTACTTATGCAGGGTTTGTTTGTACCTGATACTTCTGCAAATGTTTCAGTCTGGCAAGGATGTTTGGGCAGCTCAAGGCTGTATGGCTATGCATGAAATGTTAGGTGGTTTACAGTGTGCTGACCAGACATCTCTGGCTTGGTGTAGATGTGTATCATACTGCACTGTTAATCAGTAATTGGTAACACTACCTGGTGTACACACAACCTTCTGAAATGGGATTAGTGCAAACAAACCCTGTAACATCAGCAGCTATTCCATTGTATCACAGCAACTATTTCACACAGGGCCATGTCAGTGTGTATCTGACAAGGTATGTTAAGGCTTCTGCAGATGTCGTACAGTGAGTGAATTATTTGTGATGTTATTACAGTTTGTATTGTAATTGGTTTGGGTGTGGGGGAGATGTTGGTGGGTGTATACAGCAGATGCAGGTGTGTAAGAACTGCTTTTATACTAATCGATATGTGTATGAGGGTTCCTTTCCTATTTGAACACCTATCCTTTAGTGGACTAATACTATGGCAATTGCAGGCTGATTCATTAAGGCACTGTTAATTGGTTCCTGTATAGCATGCAGGTGATGTTAGTCCTTGAATCCTTTCGGCAATACATCGGAATGTAATAAAGTGTTGCTACATGAAAGCTGTCTGTGTATTTCTGTCATAGGTGAAAAGTATAATCCAAGGCAGCAATGAAGCCAAAGGTAATCTCCACAAAAAGTTTATTCAAACACACAACATAAATTTCTCCAAGTCCTTCTCTCAAACACACAACATAAATTTCTCCAAATCCTTCTCTCAAGCGCTTTTGCTCAGTGCAATACTGGGCTTTATCAAGATAAAAATGCAGGGCAGAGCAACCTTATTTGTAAGTCTCTTAATGAGATCATGTGCTTCATTAATTAAAACCAGTCAAGTTACAATTAAAATTAATTGGTGACCAATTTAAAATTAAAGAGCAAGATGTTGTATGAAATACATAAAATCCAAAATAAAATACCCTTTGTTAAATATGTTGTAGTTGAAAAATATGTTATTTAAAAGATATGTCATTTGAAAATCACAAAGCATTTGTGTATAAATAAATGAATATTGTTATATGTTAATGTCCCATGAAACCACATTTGTAGTGATTGATTCTTATAACACTGTATAGTGTGCAATAAATATTACAATGGGGTACCACGAATAAATGATGTGAGTCATTCTGTCATAGGTATTTTCAGTCATTGGAGTTGTGTTGGTGACTGACCCTCTTGGCTCATGTCCATAGCACATATTTGTAATAGTGTACAGGCATATACTCTCTATATCCTTTGTTCATAAAGTTTGGTCGTGGCGGAATGTGTGATTGCTATGGTCCATGTTATACTCATATATGAACACTTCAACCGTTGTATACGGGATATCTATGGAATCCCGAATGCACACAGTTTCGACGCCCACAGTACCGGACCCAGACTCCCACACCCCACATTACCAACAGTGACAGTCAAACTCACGAAAGTAACACAAACACATGCACACACAGACACACTGCTACCCACCACATCCAAACAAACCATCCTACACTACGTATGAGCAGGTGGACAAGCCCCCCTACACCCCCCATGTGGGTGGCTGCACCCCCCACACCTCCCTTACTTTAATATTCTACCTCAGAGATTGCACAATCAGACGCACAAAGCAAACCCACACCCACACATTACAGTCCCCCAGGAACACACACCACACTCAGAACACACACTTACACACACTACAGCCCTCAGAAACACACTTACACACAGTAACCTACCTGAACCACAGCACCAGAAGCACTAACTAAATGTCCCTTAACATCGGGATTTTAAACCACGTGCTTCTGGTGTTTCGGTACTATGGTCTTTTGGTCTTTAAGCCTTGTGATTACACGCATTGGTATGTCAAGTGTTCAGTATTTGGTAGGTATCCCATTTATATGTACCTCCATGGTTATGTAAATGTTGTTAACTTATTTATATATCTACATATATATGTATATCCCCATATATCGACATACATCTCTCTTTCTCCCTCTCTCTCTCTCTCTCTCTATATATATATATATATATATATATATATATATATATATATATATATATATATATATATATATATATATATATATATACATATATAGCATACACCTTTCATTGGGTACATGGCGGTTTGTCCTATTTCCACACATTCTTCCCTTTTGTGTTTTAACCTGTTAGAATGCACAATTGCCATTGGTACATCTCAGGTAGCTTAGTGTTAGGTTATTGTGATGATTGAGTACATGGTTGCGTGTTCTAATCCTGGCAGTGGTCATTTTACGTCTCAGAGCAGGCACTGGTAGTGCAAGGGTGATTAACACACATTTCAGCAGTTGTGTGTCCCAAATGTTTATTATTCTGTGGAATACTACCTATATATGCAAGCTGTGGTTAAGGTATACAATGTAACATGTAAATCATCTTTGACTTTATTGGGATTTGAACCAGGACTGCACAGATATTATGCAAATGCTGTAGCCATTACACTATTGACATTAACGTTCCTTCCGCCTATTTCCTATGTCCGTGAATCCTATGTGTAAGCTTGGCTACCAAACAGACGGAGCCACCCACACCCAGTGAGCTTCTAGAAATACCAACATAACACATGAATTGAGAGACTATACATTAACATCCTAACTACATTTGGCATAGCCCCTCACTGACACACTTCAGGGGAAAACTTGATGTGCGACTGGCCAACAGTATATACACCCCTGGGATCATGTGTCCCAGAAACATACAGCCAGTGTGTGGGGGAGCCACTCCAGTTTTACAGTTGCAAGACCTGTTGGGGAAATTGAATGCTGTTGGGTTGTCATGTTAACATGCCCTTTTGAGATCACTATGTGCCCCTATCACTCTACAGCACCCCAGTCTTCAACAGCTTCCAGCAACTCTGCCTGGAATCACTTCATTGGTTATGCTTGACAGAGGCTCAGTTACTTCATCAGTGGTGCAGGTAAAGCCACCACACTGCAGCTATGCCTCTAAATGCCCTTGGACAGATAGCCTACTACCTATCTGTGAACCTCTAAAGTGCAGGCCATCGCCAACATCATATGTGATTATACAGAGTTTTCTGATCACAATATACAGTGTAAAATCACCATGTAGTCAGACAACAGTTAAGTACAGCAATAGCATACAGACTACTGATACATAATTACTCCAAAAGCCTATCACGGAAGCTAGTGGACACGTATAGGTTTCAGGCTTTGTATTGCTTACCAGTAGGTTACCTACAGGACAGATGGGACACAAGCACAGATGAGCTCATATGGAGCTTTTCTCCCCCGGCCTCTACTGAAAATGGAAATATATCCAGTTAGACTAGCCCGGTTAACAAATGTAAAATAAAAATAAATAAATAAATAAATAAATAAAATGAGATACATGCCTGCAACAATGCCATACCAACTTGCATGTGTCAGCCTAAGGTTTTGGAATGCTGAGCAAGGCTATTGGCGCCCCCAAGGTGCCATGTTTATGCAGGTCTCAGAAGTGAATCTCACCTCCATGAACTGCACAATAGCGGAACCAATGAGGGTTAGGCTACTCAGCACCAGGGGTAGTACTCACAACATGCATGCACTCACAGCACCCCTCAGTATGGACAACATCTACATCTGTTCTGTGACTGGGACCTGTATAAGGCTCCTGTGAGCACACCGGCACTACCAGACTACAACCCATAACACACATTTCAGCCACTGAACATGGACTGGCACAGACATGGAGGGGGTGTATCCATATTCATCATAGATACCTACACCTCCAAGTTAGTGGAGCAGCATGATACCTCTGTGATCATCCATATGCAACTAACATCAGCCACGACTGCAATGCAAACTGTGAGCTGCTACAGATAACCCTCCATGACCCAGGATCACCACTACAACTATCTGGAGACAGTGGTAAACATGACAGTCCTACCAGACACCCTGTTATTGGTCAATATTGGCTACCCTACACTTAACTGGATAACTTACTTGAGTATTCACTTCCAGCCCTAGCACTTCCTGGGATTTATCACCTCATATGGCCTGTATCAGTTGGTAGATGGACTAATGAGAGGTGAAAATATACTAGAAGTGGTAATCACTGACATGTGCAACAGGTGCACTACAGCAGAGGTAATCCAGTCACTGTTTAGATCTGACCATGAACTATTCACTGATGATTTCCACTCCCAACAATCTCCCCCACCCAAGGAACACACAGTGAATACCTTTTCTACAGCTAAATTCACAGTACTAATGACAGAGATGGGAGGGTTCACAGACCCCACGCTCAGGGATGACACTGCTCAAGATACAGACAGAAGTACGAATGCACTCTATAAGCACCTACAAAGATGTATGGGTCATGCCATCAATGGTAAACCAGGACTCACTACTCCTACACAAGGACACCAGTCTGCTGAACCCCTGCATTGTACAGGCTATACAACAGAAGTAGAACAGTAGTCCAGAACAACAGCAAATCCTAAGACATGCAGACGTCCGTGACCAGTATTAGAAAGATACTTATGTTACTCATGTAATCATCCATGGCTGACATCCACAGGTAAATAGGCATGGATTCGGAATATGACCACAAAGGCTTTTTTGGCTATGTCAAGGATGTCAGTAGTAACAAACAGATTTTCACTGTGCTGGTGCAGTATTACACTGAATATACTGATACTACTGATATCACCATCACACTTGATACATTCAGAGCAAGCTTCACCCCCTACTGGGCCCACAACAATACCCAAAATGTACAGTATCCCAGACATCTGAGACATACAGGTGGTAATGGCCATTTCAAACAGCATGACAGAGCATCAGTGGAGGCAGATGGTGTCCCAGACTGCATCCTGCAGACACTAAAAGACAAAGTGACCCCCCCACCTAATATAGCAATTCAACATCAGCCTCTACACAGGCTACATGGCCATTCACTGGCACATGGCAACAGCTATTCCACTCCACCAAGGTGGTGACACAACTGACCATGGTAACTACCACCCCATAAGCCTGAGTAGCCTGATCTGCACGGCTAAGGAGTGCATCCTCATGGCACTCATTAACGTAGACAATGGTTAACTCCAGACACTTGACCCAACCCAGGTCAGCTTGATTGAGTGCAGATCATGCCTACTGAACCAGTTTGACATCTTACAGTCACCTAGACTTTAGGTGTGGGGTGCGGTAGTTCACACATACTACCTGGACCTTGCCAAGGGATTTGACACCATTCCCCACTCAGGTATTATTTCTACACTCATCAGTCAGTACATACACCCATATATCACAGGTGGGGTTGCCAACAGGCTTACACACACAACCCGCATGGTAAGCCTAGCAGCCACCAGGTCCAACTCTTGACCAGTCACAACTGGTGTCCCACAGGACTCAGTCCTCGGACTCCTACTGTTTGCCATATACTTCTCAAAGGTATGGGCTAACACAGGTGGACTACAGCAGGCCATGTTTGGTCATTACTGCAGACTGGGAGCCATAACTGACAATCCAGCTGTCACAGACGTCCTTCAAGGGGCCCTCACATAGACCAACGCAGGGTGTCAGAGTGATGGCCTCCAGCTAAAGGCCACATACTGCATGGTCATTCCATTTTGGGAAACTACACACACACACATATTAACACATGAGTGGCAGACACTATAATTCAGACGATGTAATGGTTATGTGGGGACTACATTACCTAGTGATCTCCCCTTTGACAGTCATATTTGTGAAGTAGTTAGGGCATCCGTCTGTGTAGGCCATCTGATTACTTAAGGGTTCACATCTAAACAGACTTAGGTTATTGTGCCCCTTTACTCATCAGTCATCAATCCTATCATCGAGTATGATAACCCATTTTGGATGTACCTCAGAAGACAAATCTGACAGCTAGAAGGGCCATGAACGTACCTCGCATAGAGGGATAATGCCCTCAGACATGTGTCCTATGCTGCCAGACTGCATAAACTCTTGCATTACTCAGTGGCATCTCATTTACTCAGAGATGATATTTGCTGGCCAACAAAGCCGTGTCAAAGTCAGGCTTAATGGATATGCTCCACTTATGGGAATCCATGTCACAGTGAGCTACACACTGTAATGAGCTACACCTTGCCACAACCATAACTGGAAGATGCTGGAGTGACAGATTCCTGTCATGGGTACTCCCCATGATTTGGAACTACATCCCTGATTACATTATATGGAGCCCCTCACTAACACTCCAGGGAATCCTTGCTGAGTGGGTGGGGAACAGTGGATACACCCCAGGGATCCTGCGATTGGATCTGCTCCACAGAGGGACAGTTAGTTAATCAATGGGGTGGCATCAGCAGACACATTTTGGCTATGCTTATGAATGGCCTCGGGCAGTTAGGCATGTACCTACCTATGTACCTATGAACCTATACATACAGTATCGACACATGCTGGTAGCTTAATTTACTGTTCAGGTATTGACTTACCTTGTGCCAATGGCAGTTATGTGTACAATAGTTAAGGGCTGCCTATGTAGGATGCACACAGTAGACCACCTATACATGACAATTTACAGGTGGTCATGTGTGTGTGCCGTCCATATTTGCTGTGTGTGTGCAGGTGGAGAAGGGTGTCAGTCCATAGCTGCTTACACTGTCAGTGTGTGTGCTATATGTTCCCTCTTTGCCAAGGCATGGGCATGCTGGGCATGTCTCTGTCTGCCTACTGGGCCTGGCACAGGGTGTTCGTGGTCTGAGTCCCTCTGTGTCTGTGGGGTCCTTGGCAATGGTGGTGGGCTGTGAGGGCCTTCACCATTCTGTCCCTGCTGCAGCTGTTTCTGCAGGATCATATTGTGTAGCATGGCACATACTATGAAGATGTAGGCACACGTGCCTGGAGAGTACTGCAAGGCTCCACCAGATATGTCCAAGCAACGGAATTGTGATTTCAGCATCCCAAACACATGCTCTATGATGATTCTGGTTTCTATGTGTGCCTCATTATGGAGTTCTTGCATGGGTGTGTGTACATTTCTGTTGGGTATCATCATCCATGGCTCCAGTGCATAGTCAGCATCCCCCACCAGGTGGCCATATGGGATGTCCCCCCCTAGCAAATACCTGATGCAGCTGTGAGGCATGCCAGATGTGGGAGTCGTGATAGCTTCCAGGGCTGCCAGCACACACATCCATGATAATGCCCTGGGCATTGCACATGACCTGGCAGTTGATGGAGAGGAATCCCTTGCAGTTTATGTAGCGCCTACCCTGCTCACCTGGTGGTGTCTTGATGTGTATGTGCATGCAGTCTATTTTCACCCAGTACCTCCGGGTAGTCTGCCACACGGTGGAAGAGACGCATATTGCTGGCCAACTCTTCCTGCGTTCATGGGAAGTATATGTGATCATTGGCATGTGGTAACATGGCATCCAGGAACTGGTGGAGTACCCTGGATGGTGATGCCTGTGAAATCCCCCTGATATCCCCAATTGGCCTTTGAAAGGTACCTGTGGCTTGTATACTCAAGCTTACATATACCTCCGTGTCCACTGGGATGGGTTCCTGTCTGTTATTTCTGGCTCTGAGGCGTGGCCGGCACAGCTCAGCAAGTTGCTGTATGGTGTCCCTGTCCACCCTATAATGCTCTACTATCTCCAGATCATGTAGCCCCTGGTAGGTTACCCTGGGTCTGAACACTCTTCTCCTCCTCCGGTGCCTGAGATGGTTTTCAGCATCATCCTCCACACCACCATCAGTCTCCAACACATGCTGGTGAAGCAAAGCTATGGCAGCCCCTAATATGTACATATTAAAAGTTCCCTGTCTGTATACACCAATGTTGCAGAGTGTCTGGGAATACACAAGTGTGTGTGAGGTGCTTTCACACTTTATACTATAGTGCAATGGATGCTGCTGGTGTAATTGGGTGTATATGTGCAATTCCAGCTGCAGGGTATCTTAATTATGGGTTTTACAGCAGGTACTCCTATTGTGGGGCCATTGGTGTTGACTTATGCTTGGCTGCCGTGATTCATCTATTGCCCTTTACTTCTATTTTCAACCCGATTCCCCTCCCATCATCAGGCATGCATCCAGCTGCCTGCTTTCTTGTTTTGTACTTTACCAGCCCAGGTTTGTGTAGCAAAATGTGTTATGTAGCTGATCTACTGCAAATTTGCTTTGTTCTGCTGTGACAGTTCTCTTTTCTTTGCAGTACAGCACCTCCCCTTTCCTGTTCTGCAGGTAGCTGCTAGCAGCCTTGTTAGCTGTTGTCAATGGCCCACTGTGAGTTCCTAGGTGTTAATTACTCATTTGTACTCCAATTACCATGCTGCAGCATTTCCTTATTGTATTCCCATATCCTTCCTGTTTCAGCTGTGGTGCGCACCGCACACAGCTTTTTACCAGGTTTTGAGCGAGTTTTCATCCACGTTCACATGCACTTTCAGTTACCTTGTGTGCTCTCAGCTAAGCAAAGCTATGGCTACTTCCACACCCCTATCCTGTGGCTTTGCTTAACAACAGGCAACCCGGATTAGCAATGCTCCAATGTGTAAATGAAAAAGTCTCCGGCACAATAAAGGTTATCCTTCTATTGGTAAAGCAGGCAGGCCACTCGATAGGTACCAAATACTTTAATCCAGAAAATCACTTCATTAGACAAAAACAAAGTCCATACACAGTAGCCTGGATCGATTAAGCGCTTTCGTCTCCTTACAACGGAGACTTCATCAGAATGCTCCAATGTGCTTACAGCTAAGGTGGCGCACCCCTCTCTTGATGTCACCTTTATCTCCAGGCCACACCTCGGTGCTGTACTGCTACGCTGTGAGGTACATCCTTACACCACTGCGGATTTTGAGATTCAATATTACTTGACTCATTTGCATGGCATTGACAACTAATTCCTAGTTACCGCGCAGAACACTGTCACAGACCCTTAGCAACCCTTGCGCCATGGTTGTGGTGTAACATGTGTGCCATTGACTATTATGGGGAATTCATGAAATGTGTTGCATTGCAGTTTTATTACATATAAATATATTTTCATTGTGATCCTGTTTGCACACCAATGCACTGCGAATTTACTTTGCGTTAGTGTGGCCATGACATTAAATGTTCTTTTTTATGTATTGTGCATTTTTTTATGCCATTGGCTATATATTTAGCCATTGGCATATATTAACATTATAATACGTGAGTTTGGTCTGCTGTCATGGCTCCGATTTTATGTTTAAAAAAATGTAAACCTTTTTTGGTTTACATTTCTGCATGCTTAAGATATGCCTGCACCACTTCATGAATCACTGTATACCTTCATTTGCATGCTACACTGCTGTGCATGGGGTAATTAACATACATGCAGTGGGAGTTGCACAGCTGTGGCATACTTTGGTAGTGCACGTGGAAACAGCTCATACCTGAATCACTCGGTGGCCATATTTGGCATTAGATCGCGGCGCTAAACCTGCGCCTGGTGCAAGCTTTATGAATCCTGGGGAGAACCTGCTAAAATCAAATAATTCTTAAATGAAATGTGATTTACATCTTTATTAAAAGGTGTGTTTCCTTTAGAAATACTATTTGAGCTTTATATAATTGCAAGTATTTGAACAGACGCCCCCTCTTTACTGGATTACTCAATCCATTAATATTAATGGATATGCACTTAAAATCAAACGTTTATATAAGAGAAAGACACAGGTATAATGAAATTACATTTTTGTACAGAACTTCTTATATACTTTATAAATAACACTATGAAATCTTCGGCTATGGACAAAACTTTAAAACAAATGAAAAAATACTAATGATATAACCATAAAATAATCTACCATGGACTAACGTATTCCTAGTTTGCTGAGAAAGATGATTAGGCTACCTCTCAAACTCTCCATTAGACTAACAATGCTTAGCTCATGCTTCTGATTCATATTAATGTGTTTCATATTTTTAGTATGCATCATCTTAAAAAAACTGTCAGTGAGTTAGTATGAATAAGAAAAGTTAAATAAGTGTTCTGAATCTTTATTATAAGTTGATCTAACTGAATATCTCTACAATCATCTTTCCCTATACCTCACATTATCTCACTGGTCTACTATAGGGAGGAAGTCAGTTGTTATTTTCATATTTATTAATTTATAAGTCAGATAATTTTATATTCTTTTGTTAGAAAAATATGTATCAATGTATATGTTTAGTGCTTATTAGAAGCTAAAAGGGTTAACACATTTAATTCTATTTTATGTACAGCTTAATTCTGTATGGGATTACAAGATGCTTTTCAAACTGCAGTATGCCCAGCAAAATTCATGTTTATGCCTTTTGGAAATTTACTGAGAAGCAGGTGATTATCTGCTAGGTCTGGAAAATGAATGAATAGAACAATACTGTTTTCTATAATGTTATTGAACTTGAACAATCTGCTCTGTTCGTGTTATGAGAACATGCACAGCTGCAGAAAAGAAAGATACATCAAACAAAGACTGCTTGAAGAAATGAACTATAATCTGTACTTGCTTTGTGCTCAAATTAGCCATAGTACCTTGAATGGTAACATTGCATAGTGAGAAGTTGCATCTGACCGGTGGTCATCAAGGCCATGTGGTTTTTCTTAGGAAGTTTTTTTTTGTAAACTTGATATGCCAGCAGAAAATCATGGACAAACAGCTGCTGTGAAATAATATTGAAAGAACTTGTGATTTATTACGTCAGCTTGGTAGGCAATGTCTTGTAAGAAATGTATAGGAATAGCTTCACTTCCTGATTCTAATTAGACAAACTCTGTATTAGCACATTGTTGTCTCCTTGCTGCAAGATTAAAGTGCCTTAACCTGAACCTGCCATGTGTTGATCATTCTGAAGTTGTTTTTTCTTTGACAGATTGGACCTTCGGACCAGAAACTCTCACTTCGCCTCAGGTCAGATGGGTCAGGTGGCATGAAACCATATGGGGAAGAAACCACATCGGTTCTTCTGCTCTGAAAGACCTCCGACTGAACTGTCATTCAAAAGAGGCAAGCCACTGTTCTGATCTGCGACTGGAGGACGAGTTATCACGCGGACCAGAGATGGTCAATCACGGAGGCTCAGGTAAGGTGAGATTTACCTTTTTTCTGTTTTAGATCAGGGACTTGATTTGAATCATCTGTCAGGAGATTTGTTTTGTACAAGACAGGGACAGAAAGATTGAAGTCTTGTCATAGATCAGGGAAACAGAATAGGTAAGACAGTTATTCGAGATAAACTGTGAAACAGTAAAGTCGTGGTACCATGTAAAAATAAGAAGGGTTACGTAACATTTTTTGACAGTTAAAACAATATGGGTAATAAGTTTTAGAAACCACCGCCCTAGAAAACAATAATGGAAAAAAACTAAGGGTAATGCTGCTCAATGCCAGAAGTCTAAATCTCAAGATGCACACCCTCGAAGACCTCCTCAGTATGGAGAACATCGATGTCTGTGCTGTGACTGAAACCGGGTTCAAGGCTCCTGAGAGCACCCCGGCACTATCAGGTTTTACCTCATGTCATGCGTTCCGGCCCCAAAACCCAGACCATACCACAAAAGGAGGGAGTGTATCCATATTCATCAAGGATACCCACACCTCCAGGCTGGTGGCAACTCACGAAGCATCAGAGACCATTCAGGTGCAATTAACCATAGGCAAAACTGCTATACAGTTTGTAGCATGTTACAGGCCACCCTCTCAAACTCAGGAACCCCACACAGCCTTCCTGAAGACACTGGAGAGTATAAATGGCTCTCCAAACACCATCATATTGGGTGACTTCAACTACCCAAACATAGACTGGGAACATTACTCAAGCACCAATACCCTAGCCCAAAGGTTCCTGGAGTTCATAAACTCAAATGCTATGGAACAACTTGTCACCATTCCCACAAGAGGTGAAAATATAATAGACCTGATCATCACAAACATGGGGACAAAATGCTCCACACCGGAAGTATATCCCTCATTGGTGAGATCAGACCATAAACTAATCTCACTGGAGATCCACATCCGCCCCACCCCCAACAAAAGACCACAGTGAAGAACTTCTCAAAAGCCAACTTCACACTTCTTAAGACTGGTGTGGTATCCTTCAAGGCCCCTGAGCCATTGGAAACCACAACCCACGCTGCTGAATCCCTTACAAATGCTTTCTACGAGCACCTCCAGGATTGCATGGATCAAGCAATCCCGAATAAAATCAAGACCCTTTCCACCAAAGGCAAGCGCCTAATCTGGTGGATCCCAGCCATAAACAAACTTTACAACAAGAGGGGAAAGCTACTACAAGATAGAGCAAAATCCCTAAAAGGGAAGACATCTCTGATCAATACTAGTAAAAAACTACGATCACTCATAAAATCATCCAAGGCCAACTTTGAGAGAAAAATCGCCAAGGACTCAAAAGACAATCATAAGGCCTTCTTTAGCTATGTTAGAAATCTGGGTGGAAACTCCCAGATATGCTTAGAATTAGTCCAAAATGATACAAAAATCACTGAACCCACAGACATTGCAAACATACTGGCAAATAGGTTCAGTGAAAATTTCTCCCCTCCCCCCAAAGGAGAAATACCTATCCCAGCAGAGTGTAGCCTCCCAATCATCTCAAATGCCCAAGTGAGAGCTGCTCTCTCTAAAGCTAAAAACACAGCATCAATGGGACTGGATGGTGTCCCCGGCTGTGTGCTACGAACTCAATGAGGAACTAAACCCACACATAAGGCTGCTGTTTAATCTTAGCCTTACCACAGGATACGTACCCAAAGAGTGGCATACAGCAACTATGGTCCCACTCCACAAAGGCAGTGCTTCTACGGACCCTGCTAATTAGCGCCCATAAGCTTAACAAGCCTGGTCTGCAAAGCTATGGAGAGGATCATAATGGAACTCATAAATAAAGACATAGGGGACCTACAGACACTGGATCCTACCCAATTCGGCTTTGTCAAGGGCAGATCATGCCTCTTGAACTTGGTCGACTTTTTTGAAACAGTCACCAAGGCCATTGATGAGGGTAAGGCAGTTCACACAGCCTACCTTGACCTTGCAAAAGCTTTCGACACAATACCCCACTTGGGTATCATAGAAAAGCTCACCAGCTTAAATGTAAACCCATATGTCACAAGATGGGTTGCAAACTGGCTCAAGGACAGAACCCACAGGGTTAGAGTTGCTGGTGCCATGTCAGACTCAAGCGGTCACAAGCAGTGTCCCACAGGGCTCAGTCCTGGGCCCCCTCTTGTTCGGCATCTACTTTTCAGAAGTGCAGGCAAACACAGGAGGATTGTGGCTGACAAAGTTTGCAGATGACTGCAAACTGGCCATAGTTGAAAATCCATCAGACACAGATATCCTTCAGAGAGGTCTCATAGAAATGGATAACTGGTGCCAGAGCCATGGCCTTAAGCTAAATGCCAAAAAATGTATAGTCATACCTTTTGGTAAAAACAAGGTAACCCCAAGTTACCACATAGGTGGCAATCCATTAAGCACAGAAGAGGTTATCAGGGACCTGGGGACCCAAGTTGACAGTAACCTTTCTTTTGACACTCACATTGCCAAAGTGGTTAGGAGGACCTTCTACATTGCCCACCTGATTATGAAGGGATTCACATCCAGATCAAGGGAGGTCATTGTTCACCTGTACTCTTCACTTATCAGACCAATGATTGAGTACAATGCCCCATTCGGAATGTATCTTACCCGACACCTGCAGCAATTGGAAAGACCCCAAAAGTTCCTCACCAAAAGGATAAAGGGGCTCAAAAATATGCCATATGCTGCCCGACTGAAGAAACTCCAGCTCTATTCAGTCACATACCGTCTGCTCAGAGGTGACCTGTGCCTGACATACAAGGCCATGTCCAACCCAGAATTAATGGACATGCTCCATCTCAAAAAATCCAAATCCACCAGAGCCACAAGAGCAAGAGACTTAAACCTCAACACAGATATAAATAGGGTGTGCTGGAGGGACAGATTCATCACCCAGAGACTCCCTATGCTGTGGAACAGAATCCCGGTCCATGTGAGACAGAGCACCTCGCTGGCTCTGTTCAAGAGGAATCTTGACCAGTGGATGGGAGATCATAGGTTTACCCCGGGGATCATCTCTGTATCACTGCTAGACAGAGGCACGGCAAACTAATGGGTATAGTATTCTTCAACCTAAGGGGTGGTGAAAGCCACACAACTCTGGCTAGGCTTATAAATGCCCTAGGGCAGATAGCCTAGTATGAACCTATGAACCTATGAACCTAAGTGCACAAAAAGTTCCCAAGACCCACCGCTAACCGAAGATGCAAAATATATGCAATTACAACATGCCGACAATGTTAGATACTATACAAAATGGGTTAATAAATATGAATTTGATGGCAAATTAGAAAAATCCTCGCTTATTAAACTTATCAAACAGCTTAAAACCAACGCAAAAGGTCAGGTAAAAAAGCAATGACAATTAGGCATTCCTCAGGCACACAGGTGGATTGAGGAAGCAAACTGTAGGGAACAAAAAAAGTAATAATTCAAAAGCTATGTTTCTAGATAAAGAAGACAATAATGTGGTAATAGCATCAGCAGCCCCTCCACCCCCTCCGCTTCCCACACCAGAATATGAAGTGAGTGGACAAGCTGATCCACCTCCGCTATACCCGGCTGCCACTGCGAAGCCAAGACAGTATGTCAGAGATCCCATTGAGACTAGGTCTTTTTACACATAACTTAAGAGGGGATACTGAGTTATATCAAGTAAATTCACGAGCTATGAGTGAAGAAGAGATATGTCCACTCATAGAAGTACCAAATCCTCAGGCAGGACATGCAGGACAGGACCCAACTCTCCTAGTATATAGACCGTGGACACCGGAAGACATCCGGAAAGCCACAGAGGGAATTCCCCATCCAAAAGTTAATTTTAGAGAATTCTTAGAAGACTTACAGGGCATGAGGTTAAGTTATCATTTAAATGGAGAAGAAGTAGAAAAAGCAGTTAGACAAATCGTAGGTCCAGATTGGCACATGATCAGTGGCAACTGGAATCCCCATGACGCAGAACACAAGCCACTCCCACATAGCAACGCAGAACTGGATAACCGAGTGAAAGGTCTAAGAGACCGAATCTCTGAGAAATGGAAACCTAGGGCAGACTGGACTTGCATTAATCAATGCATCCAACAGGAAGGTGAAACTGTTGACAGATATTATGCTAGATTATTAGATTGTTTTAATAACCATTGTGGAATGCAGGTACCTGAAGACCAAACACATGATTCCCCGTATGAGCAGCAACTAAAGAATGCATTTTTGAAAGGCAGTATTTTGCCTATAAGCAGCTTTATTACAAAGCACATGGTAGACCATCATACAAGTAGATTACAGTCACTACTTGAATATGCTAGACATGCCGAAAGGCATTTTAACAGTAAAAAGAAAAAGAAAGCTCAAGTATTTTCTGTAGAAGATGGAGCAGAAGTTTATGTAGTACAGTCCAGAAAAAAGGGCAAGAAAAATGCCCAAGGAAACAAACAATCTGATAAACGATCAGAAGAGTTTGAAGAGAGAAAGAAAAGGGGTGAATGTTTTAAGTGCGGAAAAAAGGGTCATTTAGCAAGGGATTGCAAGCAAAACAAATAGGTAGCCATGGAAGATAAGGAGGGTGAGGACTGACTATATGATAGTCAAGAATCACTAGAAGGGAATAACCGAGAAAAGGCAAATGCAAATGTGATAGAAGGAGTAGAGGGTGTGATAGAAGAAATAGAGGAAGTACAAGAAATCACAGATGGTGAAGAAAGTGAAATTTTGGACTTAGCATTATTGATCCTAGAGCTCTATTTAGCAGACACAAAACCAGAAGTTACACCTCTGGTAGAGGGGAGGGAAGTTAAATTCCTGTGTGACTCAGGGGCTTCACGGACCCTGATACATCCTTCCAAAATACCAGAAAATTCAGAATCACTTGATTACATATTAGTGAAAGCAGCTAATGGACAGCTGTATTGGGAGCCACTCTCCCATAACATAGCAATAACTGACCCTGTTTCAGGGATGACCCAGAAAAGCAAAATTGTTGTTTCTGCAAAATGCCCAGTAAACCTTTTGGGCAGAGATCTTATGCAGATATTTGGCATAGCAGTAGCTCCGACTATGCAGGGTATGGAAGCACAGCGACAAATGGATACTTTTGTGGTGCGACCAGAGGGTGAAACATTTTATTGGTACAGCCAGGACTTAGTCACAACTGGTCCAGGGGCAGTAACTGAAGAACTAATGAATGTAGCCATCAGTATGTCCCCCTCCCTTGACACTGATAAACAACATTTGTTGCACTGTACTCTGTATTATTGTAGCACACCAGGACCTGATAAGGAATATGAGCAAGAACTGTTTAAAAACCATGCAAACAGATTAGTATTACGTAATCTATACTGGGATACAGAAGGGAACAGAGTAGTTAGCTGTTCATTGTCCCAGGAATTATTTGCACTCTATAAATCTAATCGATTACCACATGTTAGTTTAACTAAGGACAAGAATGTGAAATGGGCAGACCTTGGAGAAAAAGTCACAAAGTGGGAAAAACAAACAGAGCTAGAATTGTCAGAACAGGGAGTACAGAAGCAGAAGTTAAATTGGATAACACAGACACACCCAGCTGTACACTTGCAGTCTAGCGAGGACAGCTGATTAGCACTCTTACTAGAAGAGGAAGAAAATGCCTTACGGAGCATACCAGAAACTCTCTGGTCAACAGGAAAATCAGATGTAGGACTAATTCGTCCAGCAGGACCAGTTACTATTACACCAAAATCAGCATTTAGACCTCAAAAAAGACAGTATCCCTTAAGAAAGGATACAGAAGTAGGAATCAAACCTATAATATCAGCTTTACTTAAGGAAGGAGTACTGGTAGAATCTCCCGATTCACCATGTAACACACCCTTATTTCCTGTCAGGAAAGCAAATGGAGAATGGCGTATGGTCCAAGACTTACAAGCTGTAAATGATGCAGTAATACCTAGAGTACCTACGGTGCCAGATCCACACACCCTATTGAATGATTTGAAGCCTCAACAGAAGTATTTTTCTGTGGTAGATATTAGCAATGCATTCTTTTCAATACCGATACACCCTGACAGCCAACATTGGTTTGCGTTCACATTTCAGGGAAAAAGGTATACATATATGCGACTACCACAAGGGTATTGTGAAAGTCCAACAATATTTGCACAAGAGATGGCAAGCAACTTGATGGGATTTAGCCCACCAAGAGGCAGTCAAATTTTACTTTATGTAGACGATATCCTGCTGGCAGCCCCCACCCAGCAAGAATGCAGAGAAGATACCATAGCATTACTACAATTTCTAGCCACTCAAGGACATAAAGTAAACAAAAACAAATTGCAGCTTTGGAGGAAGCAGGTTAAATACCTGGGATATGTAATATCCAAAGAAGGCAGAACATTAGATGAAGATAGAAAAATAGCAATTTTACAAGCACCCAAACCAACTACCAAGAAGGAAATGATGTCCTTCCTGGGCACAACTAATTTCTGTCAGAGTCGGATTCCAAACTATGCCTTGGAGTCTGTTCCACTGACCAACTTGATATACAAAAAGCCTATGGCAGCACAAGATTTATTAAAATGGACACCAGAAGCGGAATCAGCTTTCTGCAAACTGAAACAACTAATAGCATCCTCATTAGTCTTAGGATTACCAAACTATCATAAACGTTTTTTCCAAACTGTAGATTGTAAGCAAGGTTACATGACATCAGTGTTAACACAGCAACATGGGGATAAGCAATGCCCCATAGCTTACTATTCATCACAGCTGGACCCAGTGGTGCGATCCCTGCCCTACTGTGTACAAGCAGTAGTTGCAGCTGCAATGGCAGTACAGGCTTCGGCCTCAGTAGTGTTGTTCCACCCTCTCACATTGAGAGTGCCTCATGCAGTCACGATTATTTTACTGCAAGAAAAAGTAGCATATCTTTCTCCTGCTAGACATCTTTCCTGTATGACTATACTCTTGAGCCAACCTCATATGACAATTGAATGATGTACAACTTTAAACCCATCTACCTTGCTCCCGACCCCTCCGGATGGCACACCACACAGCTGCCTGCAGGAGATTGAGCAAAAGACACTGCCTAGAAAAGATCTAATGGATGTTCCCTTGGATGATGCCAAGGTGAGATATTACATGGACGGCTCATGCAGAAGGGGTCCTACAGGACAGAACCTAGTGGGGTATGCAGTAGTTTCTGATACTGAGATTTTAGAAGCAAAGTCTTTACCACGCAACTTATCTGCACAAGCAGCAGAATTGATTGCCTTGACAAGGGCATGTACCTTGGCAAAGGGTAAATGTGTTAACATTTTTACTGACAGCCTGTACGCTTTTTCTACTGTACATGTTTTTGCACAACAGTGGAAAAATAGAGGAATGATAACATCTACTGGTAAACCGATTAATCATGCACAGTTTATTTTAGATTTGTTAGAATCCATTCAGTTACCTCAGAAAGTAGCTATTTGTAAATGTGTAGCTCATACCAAGCAACAGGATAGGATTTCAAAAGGTAATGCGAGAGCTGATACAGCTGCAAAGCAGGCAGCTTCAGCTTCAGAAGTATTTCTTTTGAGTGAGGAATTACAACCTTCTGAGATTTTAGATTTAGAAATGTTGAAAAAAATGCAGACACTTACTACGAAAGTAGAAAAACAGAAATGGATAAAAAGAGGAGCAATTCTTGAGAAAGAGATGTACATCTCCAAAGAAGGAAAACCAATTTTGCCGTCTAACTTGTTTAGATATGCAGCTTTGTTGAGCCATGGGCAGTGCCATGTCTCAACAGGGGGGATGGTGCAGTTAGTGAACTGAGTGTTCACTACATATGGATTTACAAACTACACAAAAATTTTTTGTGCAGCATGCCATGTTTGTAACAAGCATCATGCACAAGGGGCATTGAAGCCTAAGCAGGGGAGTTTCCCAACACTACCGTACCTGTTCCATACTATCTGTATGGATTTCATAGAGCTAAACAAATGTGAAAATAAGAAGTATTGTCTTGTCATTATAGATATGTTTTCCAAATAGGTGGAAGCTTTTCCGACTAAAAATCCAGATGCAGCTACTGTTGCAAAAGTCCTTGTTAAAGAAATTATTCCTAGATTTGGCATACCGGAAAAGATCTACAGTGACAATGGCACACACTTTGTAAATCAAACTATACAACAGTTGAGCCGATGTTTCGGAATCTCCTTAAAGAACCATTGTGCATACCACCCACAATCCGCAGGATTAGTAGAGAGGCATAATGGGGTTTTGAAAAACAAACTTAGGAAATTAATTAGTGAGACACAAAAAGGCTGGGTGCACTGCCTGCCTCTGGCACTGTTGAGCATGAGAACTGTTCCAAATGCAAATGGGTTAACTCCTTTTGAAATACTGTTTGGGAGGGCATATTATATACCTCAGTGGAAACCTCTCATGCCTGCAGACCAGGAGGCCGACAGTTCACTTGCAGAATATATGAGATGACTTTTAAGTAATAAACAACTTTTGCAGTTAAATTCTGTTTCAGATAAAGAACAAACCAGACCATCGGAAGCAGCAGTAGTCCCAGGCACATGGGTCTGGGTGAAAGTCATCAAGGAGAAGAATTGGACCACACCGAAGTGGGAAGGGCTGTACCAAGTGCTACTGTCAACACCCGCTGCAGTCAAGATCGCAGAGCGAGCATCCTGGATTCATCTGACACACTGTAAATTGGTTAAAACCTTTGAACTGGACAAAAAACTTGTTACTGTTACACAAGAACAAAATGACCAAATATGGAGCAAATAGAAATGTAGGGCAACCACAGAAGCATTGCATGATTATTCTGTTGGCCATACTGATAACATTAATATTTTTGTTGTGGCCTTTCCTTTTTCCAGCCACACGAGCTGAACTGAATAAATAAGATTCGTTACTTATAGACTGGCATCCGAACTTTAACACTTACCAAGCAATTAAATATGTGTATGCTGAAACTTTTAATGTTTCGAATTGCTGGGTCTGCACAGCTATACCAACAGCATACAGGGGATTATTAATGACTGCTGTCCCCCTAGGGGTCAATGAGACCTGGGAAAATTTGATATTTGATACTACAACTGTGAAATCACAAGACAAAATAGCATTGTACCTGTCTGTTACACAAAAGGCAATTGTATGTTTTTACAAAAATAATACTGTACAAGTGGGTTGGAGCAATTGTAATGTGACTGTTCCTTACAAATGTTATATCAAAGCTAATAATGCAGGTTATATTTGTGATACAAACTATGACTCATATTTTGAACTTATGCACAAAACAGTTGATGAAGTACAACATAATCCTATTCTTTTTAAACAACTATCTATCCTTGATAAGAAAATGTTTCATGCAGGGCAAGTATATATTAATACTAAAGTAGAGAATTGTTATTTTGTGTGTGGGAAAAAAGGCATACAAATCGTTACCTGAGAATTGGTCCGGCAGTTGTTTTTTGAGTTACCTGGTTCCGGCCATATGACACACTGCAGTTTTGCCTCAGGGAAGAATTTGAAATGTCAGAGAGGTCACCAAGAAACCTGGAAATCTAATCAAGAGACCTGAGAATCCAATGGGATGAATCGAAGCAGGCTGGAGAAACCATAACTCCGTGAAAAACAAAGATAAACTGACACACATGGACTTGAATGACACTATTATATCGTGGGCAGGTATAACCCCTGCATATGGCATAGTGAAATCGATTTGGGAGCTGAGAAAACTGTCTAAACTTCTCGAAGTAATGAGTAATGTAACTTTTTCTACTCTCGAATTAGTGACTGATGAACTGAACGCTATGAGAACTGTGGTGCTTCAAATCCGCATGGCTCTCGACTTCACCCTAGTGGCAAAAGGTGGTACATGCACTTTAATAAAAGAGGAGTGCTGTTCGTATATTCCCAACAACCAGCATGAGATAAACAACCATCTTGAGGTGATTCAGCAAGTGTCGGCCATGACCAAACCAGGCCCAAACCCACTGATGGATTTTTTCCAGAATTTGTTTGGGGGGTGGGGTAGCATCCTAATGAACATCCTGATTGCCATTTGTGTGGGATTACTCCTATTAGGAGTGTGTGTTTATTGTGGTATTCCCTGCATGAAAAGATTAATCAAAGATTTTATAGACATGTCTATACCCTCTGATATCACTTCTTTAACCTCTTTCCAACTTTTCAAATATCAACTAAAAATTTATCTCAATAAACACTGGCTTTGCTCCTGCACTAATCCAGACTAATGCTAACTCTTCTCTCTACCATTACCATTGTTAACTAAAAACCATTTCCCTTGTTAACAAAAAAAAAAAAAAAAAAAAAAAATTATCTTTTTTATATTATCTGGTTAACTTGCTATGATGTCATGTAACCTTTTATGCCAATTTAATTTTTTATCTGTTTATATTAACTGTTTCACTTGCTATGTTTCTTATGTAACCATTTATGCCTTTTTGTAAAAGTGTATAACTTATGGAGCTTTTCTCCCCGGGCCTCTACTGAAAACGGACATATATCCAGTTGGACTAGCCCGGTCAACAAATGTAAAATAAAAAAAATAAAAAAAAATGTCAGTTTCTGAAACTTTGTATCAAAGTACTGAAATTGAAGAACTGTTGAAAAATGAAACACTTTCATAAGTTTAAACTAAATGACTCTCTTAACTGCAAATTCTGAACAGAAAGAGGTTAGGAGAAGAAGCAACTGTTTATGCTTTTGAAGATAGAATAAAAAGTATTAACAGGGGGGACATGTTAGAAAAATATGTATTAATGTATATGTTTAGTGCTTATTAGTAGCTAAAAGGGTTAACACATTTCATTCTATTTTATGTACAGCTTAATTCTGTATGGAATTACAAGATGCTTTTCAAACTGCAGTATGCTTTCTGAAATTGCAAGATGCTCTCTGACATAGTATTTGCTAGCACAGCAAAATTCATGTTTATGCCTTTTGGAAATTTATTGAGAAGCAGGTGATTATCTGCCAGGTCAGGAAAATGAATGAATAGAACAATACTGTTTTCTATAATGTTATTGAACTTGAAGAATCAGCTCTGTTCATGTTATGAGAACATGCACAGCTGCAGAAAAGAAAGATACATCAAACAAAGACTGCTTGAAAAAATGAACTATAATCTGTACTTGATTTGTGCTCAAATTAGCCATAGTACCTTGAATGGTAACATTGCATAGTGAGAAGTTGTATCTGACTGGTGGTCATAAAGGCCACATTGTTTTTCTTAGGAAGTTTTTTTTGTAAACTTGATATGCCAGCAGAAAATCATGGACAAACAGCTGCTGTGAAATAATATTGAAAGAACTTGTGATTTATTACGTCAGCTTGGTAGGCAATGTCTTGTAAGAAATGTATAAGAATAGCTTCACTTCCTGATTCTAATTAGACGTACTCTGTATTAGCACGTGTTTGTCTCCTTGCTGCAAGATTAAAGTGCCTTAACCTGAACCTGCCATGTGTTGATCATTTTGAAGTTGTTTTTCCTTTGACACTTTATATTTTATTTACTGTGGTAAAATTATCCATAGGGTCATAAGTTCATAGTGTCATAAATTAGTCCTATGCTAATGTCCTTGTGAGCCATTCTAAGCCCAACCAATTGCCTCACATGAGAGTCAAACCCTGCACATTGCGCTTATAAGGTGAACAACGTAACCACTATGCCAACCTCTCACCTTTCTAGACCTATTTATATTATTTAACTGCATACATATTTACTTATTCTGGCCTCTTTATATTTCAGATTGTATACTGTGTCTTGCACTATTATTATATTCATTGTTTTTATATTTTAGATATAATTCTAGTTTATAGCATCATATAATGGAACATTTATATTTACCTTTATATATTCGATACTCTTTAATCTAGCAGTACTGTTAGAATCAGTCCTGTTTTCTTAAATGTTATGCCTAATAGTATCTCAATAAACATCTGAAAAATATTTCCTTTTAAGGTTCAAACTTTCCATAATAAATTGTTCTGAGATATTAAGTTTTATATAATTAAAAAGAGAAAATAACAGAGAAACACAATCCTAATTTTTTTTATCAGAAGTGTCATTCTATAGGCTAGTATATAAACTATCCTTTTGCTGTACTGCAAGCACTCAAAACAATAACTTTCAGTGATTCAGAATGCAATCCACCATCTTTTGATTATTATCTAACTTGTATTCAATGACATCTTAACATATGATTGAAAATGTTATTTACTTTTAGACAGGAAAAAATAAACTGGACAGTTCTTAGAATTTGTAGAATTCCAGCAGCATCACAAAAGTGCCTGTGACTAATTAAGCTGCTTCAAGCTGGTCCTCATGACAACGGCTTGCAAATGGACAGTTTATCAGCTAAAATTCACACAAAAATGTTCACAAATGAATCCAAGCCAACTCTACATTATACATCAATCCCTCAAACCCTTCCAAACCACTAAAAACAAACAAACAAAACTTTTCAAAGTATGTTAACCACTGAATAGCTATTGCATTTAAAAGAAACAAATTGCAATAATTCAGTATTTTTGTATGAAATGTTTAATATAAAGCATACTGTCAATTTTAAAGGAGGCATAGCATATAAACTTGCACTAAAATAATAACAGTTATGTGTGATCCAGGTTTAAGTGTTTAACTTGTTCAAGTATGAATGTTACTCTAATTATTTGATAACATTCCAATTAATAACTTTTATATATGTAAGAAACTATATTTTTACACTCTGCTTATAACACAGCATAACTTTACTGGGTACTATTGCTTGTCAAGTGTGTTATAAGTAGCAAGCATTCTGAACTATATAATAACTGACAGTAGTTTAGAATGCAATTCACCATCTTTTGCTTATTATCTAATTTGTATCACTTGAGATCTTAGCATGTGACTCAAAACAATATGATTATTTACTTTTAGACAGGAAGAAGTAACCTGGACATTTCTTAGAATTTTCAGAACTCCCACAGCATCAAGTTGGTTTTCATGACACGGGCGTAAGAATGAACACTTCGTCAGTTACAATTCACACAAAAATGCTTGTAAGTGAATCCAATCCACCTCCACACCACACATAAATCCCTCAAACCCCTCAAAACCATCAAAAAACAAATAAAAAAAAATCTCAAAGTATCCTAATTACTAAAAAGTCATTGCACTCAAAGTAATAACATTTAGTGATTCAGCATGCACTATTTGTATGAAATGATTAATATAAAGGAGACTGTCATTTTTTGAAGGAGACATAGCATATAAACTTGCATTAGAAGAATGACAGTTAAGTGTGATCCAGGTTTAACTTGTAAAAGTGTGAGTGTTACTGTAATTATTTGATATCATTCCAGTAGTAACTTTTACATATGTAAAAAGCTATATTTTTTATACTTTGTAACATAGCATGTCTTTCCTGATTGCTATTGCATGTCAAGTATACTATCAGTAGCACACTAGTGGACCATTTTAAGAACCCAGAATTCAAATTTAACATGCCTTGTTAGTGTCATTTGTTGCATCTTGTATTATATTTAATTCAATTATGTCAAGATTTCTGAATGCGCCACCTAAGTTTCATCATCATAATGATTAACTTTTATGAATAGTTTAACTTTTTAAACTCTAAATGAAAATAAGTGACTTTAATTTGATATATAGGTAAAAGAATCAAACTCTAACATTTATAAAAGGGAATTCCTAACCATTTGATGTAGGAAAAGAAACAAATACATGATTCACCTTGTAAAAAGTAGTATTCAATACCTGTTCATAAGTATTTAAGCACTTTTTTAAATTAATAAGAATTCATAAACATAAAACATAAAATACATTCCTTGGGATTCAGTAAGCTTCTGTGCAGGAATAGCTTATTCCAGCATGCAAATGACCATTTAAGAGATGACCATTTAAGAACAGCATGGCAGCGCACCATGCAGAGTTATGAAGGTGCGCTGCCTCTGCTCCTAAATGGACAGAGTGCGGACTAGTGCAGGGGACATGTCTGAGAGCAGAGCACACCCCTGCACTCAAGAATTGCTGTTCGGCAATTACAATGAGTGAGAACGCTCATAGGAGGTTGTAGGGTTGCCAGCTTTTCAAATGGCCAAAGTGGGAGAGTTTTGGTGCAAACATCAGATGTGGCAGGCCGAAACATACCTACAGCCAGTACAAAGGACAGAACTTCACTTCTTTGCCTAAATAAAAGCCTATTTTTGTAGCAATTTAGTTGCTTATTCCATTTCTTATAACATTTAGGTGTTTCAGATACAGAATAACTGTTTTATGCAACTATTACATAACAGGACATGTGCCATTTTAACAAGTTTTTTTGCAGGACACAACTGCCCAAAAAGGGACTGTCACTCACAACGTGGGACAGGTGGTAACCCTAGGGGGTTTCCACCTCTTCAAATGCCCAAAGTGGGACTGCTAGTGTACAAACATGACATATTGCAGGACACAATACACCTACAGCCATCGCGAAGGTCAAAGCCCCACTTCCCAGGAAAACCCTACATGCATAGCAACTGAAACACACTACGATGTCTGTCAAATGTGCGGATCCATGCAGAAATCCACAGTAATAAGTGAAACCTATCCCTTCCTAGAAAAATAACACTAGAAATTTTGTTTTTTATCAAACAGATTAAATTTAACCATTGCTGTGGGGGTTTGCCCATTGCTTAGCTATGCGTACTGTAGCTTAAATGGCACAAGAAGGTAAATAGCAAGATATATTCAATAGAAGCAGTACTACAATAGTGTAGTGGTCAGAGTGCTCACTTTGCGAGTAGTTATTCCTGGTTTGATCCTCCCTGTAATAAATTCCATTTTCCATGTGAAAGCAATTTATGAACATTTTTTTTGCTGTATAACCTACTAAATAACAGATATTCGTGAACTGGAGTACTGCATTAAGTTCAGATGTGAGGTGTCATTGTAATAATGTGGTAAAATCCACAGATAAACACAAGTGACCCATACAGTATATGTACATATGAATCAGGAATACTAAACAACATTATAATGTGCAATGAATGATAAATCCATGCCATACAGCTAATAGTGTAAAAATGTATAAAGTGTCCAAATCTACCACTTTCCCCAAGACCCATGTTTTATGTCTTTCTAAATTAGTGTGGGGGTAAGCGGGAGTAAGCACTTTTAAGCAGTAATAAGTGGGTTTAAGCCTGTTTGCGCTGGGTAAGTAATGCCAGTACAGGATAAGCAATATAGAGGCTAAATGAGTGTAAGAAAATGTAACCAGAAGTTAGCATTGATTACCATCATGCAAACCCATGCAAACTCACTTACAACTGCTTAAAAGTGCCTTAATCACTCTGTATCAAACAGCCCCTGCTCTGCCCATGACCCTGTACATTACAGTCACAGCAGTTAACCAGCAAGCCATCACCACTGTACATAAAATTGAGGTATACCCAAACAGATCCTCACTACAGCAAAATCACAATTTGCATGTGAAAGGAATCTATAAATAGTTTTTTGATGTATAACCAACTAAATAACATATATATGTGAACTGGAGTACTGCATCAAGTCCAGATGTGAAGTGTCATTGTAATAAAGTGGTGAAATCCCCCGATAAACACAAGTACTCCATACAGTGTACATACACATGAATCACAGATACTAAACAAATATATAACATGTAATGACTGATAAATCAATGTCAAACAGCAAATAGTGTGCAAAGTTAAAAATAAGCAATGTTAAGCATTGCACACCTCTGCTTACCAGGTATAAGCAATGCATAGCCCAGGTAAATCGATTTGCCCATTGGTATGCCCCTTTAAGCAATGTCAAACTTAGTTAAGCAGGTGTGCCCATAGCTTAGCATTTTCAAAACTATCCAATCATGGCAAAGTGTGGGAAATCAGCCCTATTTAAACCCCACACATGGGAATACATCTCATAACTGGTTGCAGCTTCCTCCTGTAGGCACAATGGCTAGTGTCAAGGAAGGATTGCGCTTCTGAGCTCACTGCTGGGGCATCCAGGAGTCCAAGGTCATGTCAGGACTCCTGGTAAAAGACCATGAAGAGAGACTGCTGCAGGGTCAGTACCAGGGTTCCCAATATAAAGTGAAAGCCTAGGACCATCTTGCTCATGATCTCACCAGTGCAACTGGCATCCCTTGAACTAGTGAGCAGGTCAGGCATTACTATGCTGACCTGAAATGAATGAAGAGGGAGCTCTTGGATCAGTGGATCCAAGAAGCTAGGCCGGGTGATGTCCCAGCAGTGTGTAAGTACTCATTCTACTAACTGTTTAATAATTGCCAGAACATGTATATTATGGATAAGTATGGCTAAATATTCCTGTTATGTCTCTGACAGTGGCAGCGGAGTGGGGTGTGAATCAGGAAGCCCATGCATGTAGGCTGCAAAGTCTGAGTTGCGAGGCAGGTTAGTAATAATCTTGCATGTACTGTCATAAGAAATAAATCTAAAAGTAGTAGAAAGTTAATTGCCAGTATAAAACCTGTATTGTGTATGGGATGTTCTGAATAAATCAGACAATATGGCAGGAAGAGCCTCATATAGGTTGTATGTAAATAAAAGGGTAACAGCCTAGCAATAAAGGACTAACTCCTGGACTGCTTGTGTTTACTCTGGTATCATATGGTAATGCAGTGTTGCATTCTCTTAATAGAACTGTTGTATTAAGCACTTTTACCCACACTGTGCTACATAAATAAAATGTGTAGGAATGTCTGTATATGACTGTTGTAATCACAAGGTCATATTGTACAATGTAGGGAGACTTAGACAGAAAACAGTAAAAAAAATGTGCAACAAAACTCAAATAGCACACTCAACTGAGATGTAAACTGTTGCATTTTTAGAAACTAAAACAAAATAAAAAACCACAGTCAAGGATGATAGAAAAAAATCAACTCAAAAAAAGAAATAGCGTAAACTCCTTTATTGTCCGCTTTCGTCGACAGACTTCATCAGAATAAAAAACTTCTGGTAAAACAGCATATAAATAACACTTCCAATCAAAAGTTAATTGAAACAATTAGCAAAGTTAATTAAAAATATTTAAAGACACAGAATCAAGTAAAAAAAGAACTAATATCAGCATTCTTATTAATAGACAAATCTCTGTATTTTAAAAAACATTTTACATTAATTGTATCATTTAAACCAGGATGCACATCAGATCTCAACTTAATTTGCCAAAGAGTCTCCCGTTGTTCCAAATAATTTTTAAAATCCCCCCCTCTAAGGTCAGGATGAACAACTTCTAATACTGAAAATATAAATTTCTTAAACACAGAACAACTAACTGAATGCTTGAATAATGCATTGGTTCCATCCTTTTGACGAATAGCATAAAGGTGCTCCCTAATACAAACTTTTAAGTGCCTGGTGGTCATCCCCACATAAAAAGCAGGACAACCAGAGCACATACTGATGTAAACAACACCTTTTGTGTTGCAATTCACAAAAGATGGTACACCTATGATTTTCTGATGGGTGACAATATTAATGTATGGACCCTCAGATATGTACCGACACATGTTGCATTGATAGCAACAGTGCATACCTTTTTTATCAGTAGAAGTAACAACAGAGTTGTGGTCATTAAATTCTAAAATTTTCTTTAAACTACTGTTGTTCTTTGATACAAAAAAAGGTTTGTCACCCAGCACTTTATATAAAGTTGCCCCTAATAATTATATAAATCCAAGTTGCCCCTAATAATTCTTCAATTTGTTCATAATATTTGCTGGATATACTGACTGTCAACTGTCATATCAAGGGCACAAATCAAATTAGTGTCAACAGTTTTGTTAGAAAAAACAGTGTCAGAACACAGATTTTCTTTAGAAGTGTAATCCAACAATGGCTTATAAACATTGGTGTATTTGTTTTTAATCGCATCGCTAGTTTTTAATAAGTCAGGTCTAAAATATCCTCTGTCTATGAACAAATTAATAATAAATTCTAGCTCACAAACAAAATCACTATATTTTGAAGTCATGCGACTAGCTCTTATAAATTGCCCCCTAGGAATGTTTTTAACAATATGTCTAGGGTGGTTACTTGTATAGTGTAAATAGCTGTTGTTAAACGTCGCCTTACGATAAATACGACTGTGAAATCTTGAGTCTTCAAAATCCCACCAAAGAAGCACATCCAAAAAGTTAACTTTTAGTCCAACACAATCTTTTGTAAATTTAAGATAGCTAGACAATGAATTAATTTCAAAAAGAAACAAGTCAACAGTGTTCAAATCACCTTCAATAATGAAAAACAAATCATCAACGTAACGACAAAAAAAGGAAATGTTGAATTTGTTGCTTAAATGGGGTAAAAATTCATACTCCCACCATGCCATTACCAAGTTGGCATACGCTGGTGCAGCGAGAGACCCCATTGCAACTCCCCTCTTTTGCCTATAATAAGTTTTGTCGAAAAGAAAAAAATTATTCTCTAAAATTATGTCCAAAAAACCACAAATAGTGGATATAACATTACTTGTAAGCCCATAATTCTTTTTAGATAAAAGACAGCGTACAGCTTCAACGCCATCATAATGAGGTATACAAGTATACAAAGATACTACATCAATCGTTAACATGATGTGTTTTTGAAAATCAAATGCTCCACTCTGGGCATACAAGTTTAACTTATTCAAAAAGTGCCACGAGTCTCTAACATAAGAGGCCTCTTTTGTCAAACATGGTCCTAATATAGCGTCAATGACAAGGGGAAATACCTTCAGTTACAGAATGCGGTGAAGAAACAATAGGCCTAATAGGAGGGTTTAGCAAACACTTATGGGTTTTTGGAATCCCAAAAATAACACCAATTCTGGGTTGTTGTACCGTACAAAAATCAAAAACCTCATAATTAATGTCACCAGACATAAGAGCATCATATAAATAAGAATAAATGTGTCGTTGTTTTTGTAAAATTTGATGGAAACTAATACTATCATATTCTTCAGTATTTTTTAGAATTTCCAACATTTTATTCTTATAAAATTCTTGTTCCATGATGACAATATTGCCACCCTTGTCACTTTTCATGAATCTAAGATCTTTACTTAAACTCTTTAAATTGTAAAGAGCTTTTGTTTCTTCAACATTTAAATTTCGATGTGTATGTGATTTACTTTTAAACATCAATTCTAAATCTTGAATACACAGTTCCTCAAACACTTTAATAGTGTGATGTAATAGAGGAGTGAAAGAAGAAGGTTTAATTAAAACTTTGTTTTTTACAGATATATCATTCATTATATAGAATAAATTCAATTTCCTGGTGTATTTTTTAATGTCTACAACAGTTTTACTGTAATTGGCTCTAACGCCAGGGACAAAATTCAGTCCATATCTAAGAATCTTTAACTCAGTGTCTGTAAAATGATGGTTACTTAAATTAATAAGACCAAACTTGTCAACAACAGAATCTATGTTTCGTCCCCCGAAGATCCTGAAGCCAGAAAAGTCTGGCTTCTTGTTAAAACAGTCTGTTTGTTGCTGTAATTCTTCTTGTTGAAAAAAACAGAAGTAGAACCGTTAGTTGTAACTTTAGAAACAGTCCCCACTTTATTCTTAACTTTAACACTACTGTCATTGTTAGAAATAGTGGAAGCACTGTCCTCATTTGCTTCTTTGTCAGCAATGTTCCCAACATCAGGGTTTGGATCAACTGTTAAAGATTCACTACGCTCAATTTCACTAACAGGAACAAAAGAGAACTCTTGTTCAGCCCTCCTGTTAGTGAAAACCTGTTGACCTGCAGGACAGGACTTAGAAATTGCTGAACTATAAGTCCTGTTTTTTCCATAATTTGAATCATGACCATAATTGCGAAAAAAATGTTGATTAGCAGCATTGTTAGTAGCATTGTACCCTTTGTTAGCAAAATTATCATAGGCGGTTTGATTTTGGTACGAGGAAATATCCCGCGCCAATTTGGATTGTTTCCGCCCGATAACTTCGTTAGAATGATGCTCAACTTCAACAAACAAAGAATCAAAAAATTCGGTAAAAGTGTCATCAGAAAACATAACTTTTAAACTAGTTTCAGTGCTGGTAATCTCATCCTTGAGTAAACTCATTTTAGCATTGTTATTATCAATAAGTAATTTGAGTAAACGTAAATCGGCATCATTAAAAAAAGCTACCAAAGTTTCAAAAAGTGGATGGTCGGCATAAACACCGTTAGGACACTTGAAAAATCTTAGTCCCTTAGGGACTATGTTTAATTCAATACAACGTTGAAAATAGCAATTTTCCAAATCTAAAGAGAGGTACCTTTTGAGCAGCCTTAACAGTAGCTCACGCTTCTTGTTTATGTCAACGCTGTTCACTTTTTTCAGATTATTTCCCGAATTGCTAAAAGGATTGTCGGAAGACACAAAAAAATGTTCAACTGAATTATAGCAAACACGCCTGCTTCTGTTGTCACTAAAGTTGGAGCGTGATTTAGCCAAACACTCTTCTTTCTCAACACCGACTGTGTTTCCTAGTTCGATAACAGTATCCATCTCTTTGTATGCTTCTACGGGACTGGAGGCATTCACCACAGTTCTCCCATCGCGATAACACTCACGCTCGCTGCCACGCTCACCAGATTTGGACACTAGAAATTTTAATGAATTCTGTATATCCACCAAGGTAGAAACTAATAAATTGTTAAGGTTAACATTGTTAGGGTTGACATTGTCAGATGTTGGCGTAGGATGAATCGACAAACCCAACAAAGGATCTTCAATTGCCTCGGCCATGGCAAAAGCAAAAACAAAACCACAAATGAATGAACCAAAAACTAAAACAAAATAAAAAACCACAGTCAAGGATGATAGAAAAAATCAACTCAAAAAAGAAATAGCGTACACTCCTTTATTGTCCGCTTTCATCGACAGACTTCATCAGAATAAAAAAACTTCTGGTAAAACAGCATATAAATAACGCTTCCAATCAAAAGTTAATTGAAACAATTAGCAAAGTTAATTAAAAATATTTAAAGACACAGAATCAAGTAAAAAAAGAACTAATATCAGCATTCTTATTAATAGACAAATCTCTGTATTTTAAAAAACATTTTACATTAATTGTATCATTTAAACCAGGATGCACATCAGATCTCAACTTAATTTGCCAAAGAGTCTCCCGTTGTTCCAAATAATTTTTAAAATCCCCCCCTCTAAGGTCAGGATGAACAACTTCTAATACTGAAAATACAAATTTCTTAAACACAGAACAACTAACTGATAGCTTGAATAATGCATTGGTTCCATCCTTTTGACGAATAGCATAAAGGTGCTCCCTAATACAAACTTTTAAGTGCCTGGTGGTCATCCCCACATAAAAAGCAGGACAACCAGAGCACATACTGATGTAAACAACACCTTTTGTGTTGCAATTCACAAAAGATGGTACACCTATGATTTTCTGATGGGTGACAATATTAATGTATGGACCCTCAGATATGTACCGACACATGTTGCATTGATAGCAACAGTGCATACCTTTTATCAGTAGAAGTAACAACAGAGTTGTGGTCATTAAATTCTAAAATTTTCTTTAAACTACTGTTGTTCTTTGATACAAAAAAAGGTTTGTCACCCAGCACTTTATATAAAGTTACCCTAATAATTATATAAATCCAAGTTGCCCCTAATAATTCTCCAATTTGTTCGTAATATTTGCTGGATATACTGACTGTCAACTGTCATATCAAGGGCACAAATCAAATTAGTGTCAACAGTTTTGTTAGAAAAACAGTGTCAGAACACAGATTTTCTTTAGAAGTGTAATCCAACAATGGCTTATAAACATTGGTGTATTTGTTTTAATCTAGCCACTGGTTTTTAATAAGTCAGGTCTAAAATATCCTCTGTCTATGAACAAATTAATAATAAATTCTAGCTCACAAACAAAATCACTATATTTTGAAGTCATGCGACTAGCTCTTATAAATTGCCCCTAGGAATGTTTTTAACAATATGTCTAGGGTGGTTACTTGTATAGTGTAAATAGCTGTTGTTAAGCATTAAGCCTTCACGATAAATACGACTGTGAAATCTTGAGTCTTCAAAATCCCACCAAAGAAGCACATCCAAAAAGTTAACTTTTAGTCCAACACAATCTTTTGTAAATTTAAGATAGCTAGACAATGAATTAATTTCAAAAAGAAACAAGTCAACAGTGTTCAAATCACCTTCAATAATGAAAAACAAATCATCAACGTAACGACAAAAAAAGGAAATGTTGAATTTGTTGCTTAAATGGGGTAAAAATTCATACTGCCACCATGCCATTACCAAGTTGGCATACGCTGGTGCAGCGAGAGACCCCATTGCAACTCCCCTCTTTTGCCTATAATAAGTTTTGTCGAAAAGAAAAAAATTATTCTCTAAAATTATGTCCAAAAAACCACAAATAGTGGATATAACATTACTTGTAAGCCCATAATTCTTTTTAGATAAAAGACAGCGTACAGCTTCAACGCCATCATAATGAGGTATACAAGTATACAAAGATACTACATCAATCATTAACATGATGTGTTTTTGAAAATCAAATGCTCCACTCTGGGCGTACAAGTTTAACTTATTCAAAAAGTGCCACGAGTCTCTAACATAAGAGGCCTCTTTTGTCAAACATGGTCCTAATATAGCGTCAATGACAAGGGAAATACCTTCAGTTACAGAATGCGGTGAAGAAACAATAGGCCTAATAGGAGGGTTTAGCAAACTCTTATGGGTTTTTGGAATCCCAAAAATAACGCCAATTCTGGGTTGTTGTACCGTACAAAAATCAAAAACCTAATAGTTAATCTCACCAGACATAAGAGCATCATATAAATAAGAATAAATGTGTCGTTGTTTTTGTAAAATTTGATGGAAACTAATACTATCATATTCTTCAGTATTTTTTAGAATTTCCAACATTTTATTCTTATAAAATTCTTGTTCCATGATGACAATATTGCCACCCTTGTCACTTTTCATGAATCTAAGATCTTTACTTAAACTCTTTAAATTGTAAAGAGCTTTTGTTTCTTCAACATTTAAATTTCGATGTGTATGTGATTTACTTTTAAACATCAATTCTAAATCTTGAATACACAGTTCCTCAAACACTTTAATAGTGTGATGTAATAGAGGAGTGAAAGAAGAAGGTTTAATTAAAACTTTGTTTTTTACAGATATATCATTCATTATATAGAATAAATTCAATTTCCTGGTGTATTTTTTAATGTCTACAACAGTTTTACTGTAATTGGCTCTAACGCCAGGGACAAAATTCAGTCCATATCTAAGAATCTTTAACTCAGTGTCTGTAAAATGATGGTTACTTAAATTAATAAGACCAAACTTGTCAACAACAGAATCTATGTTTCGTCCCCCGAAGATCCTGAAGCCAGAAAAGTCTGGCTTCTTGTTAAAACAGTCTGTTTGTTGCTGTAATTCTTCTTGTTGAAAAAAACAGAAGTAGAACCTTTAGTTGTAACTTTAGAAACAGTCCCCACTTTATTCTTAACTTTAACACTACTGTCATTGTTAGAAATAGTGGAAGCACTGTCCTCATAGGTTCATAGGTTCATAGGTTCATACTAGGCTATCTGCCCGAGGGCATTTACAAGCCTAGCCCATAGTTTTGTGGCTTACGCCACCCCTTTAGTATGGGGAACTATACCCATTATTTTGCTGTGCCTCTGTTGAGCAGTGACACTGAGGTAATCCCTGGGGTATATCTGCGATCTCCCATCCATTGGTCAAGATTTCTCTTGAACAAGGCCAGCGAGGTGCTCTGCCTCACATATACCGGGATTTTATTCCACAGCATAGGGAGTCTTTGGGTGATGAATCTATCCCTCCAGCACGTCCTATTAATAGCCGTGTCGAGGTTTAAGTCTCCCGCCCTTGTGGCTCTGACGGATCTAGATTTTTGAGGTGAAGCATATTCATCAAATCTGGGTTTGACATGGCCTTGTATGTTAGGCAAAGGTCACCTCTGAGCAAGCGGTGGCGACTGAATAGAGCTGGAGTTCTTTCAGTCGGGCAGCATAGGACAGATGTTTGAGACCCTTTATCCTTTTGGTGAGGAACTTTTGTGGCCTCTCCAGCTGCTGCAAGTGTCGGGTCAGATACATTCGAATGGGGCATTGTACTCAATCATTGGTCTGATGAGTGATGAGTATAGGGAGACTATGACCTCCCTTGATCTAGATGAGAATCCCTTCATGATAAGGTGGGCAATGTAGAAGGTCTTCCTAACTACTTTAGCTACATGGCTGTCGAATGACAGACTACTATCAACCTGGGTCCCCAGGTCCCTGATAACTTCTTCTGTACTCAGTGGATTGCCACCTATTTGGTAGCTAGGGGTAACCTTGTTTTCCCGAAGGGTATGACTATGCATTTTTTGGCATTTAACTTTAGGCCATGGCTCTGGCACCAGTTATCCGTTTCTGTGAGACCCTTCTGAAGGATATCTGTGTCAGATGTGTTTTCTACTATGGCGCCCAGTTTGCAGTCATCTGCAAACTTTGTCAGCCATAACCCTCCTGTGTTTGCTTGTACTTCGGAAAAGTAGATGCCAAACAAGAGTGGGCCCAGGACTGAGCCCTGTGGTACACCACTTGTGACAGGCTTTGAGTCTGACATGGCGCCAGCAACTCATTTGCTTCTTTGTCAGCAATGTTCCCAACATCAGGGTTTGGATCAACTGTTAAAGATTCACTACGCTCAATTTCACTAACAGGAACAAAAGAGAACTCTTGTTCAGCCCTCCTGTTAGTGAAAACCTGTTGACCTGCAGGACAGGACTTAGAAATTGCTGAACTATAAGTCCTGTTTTTTCCATAATTTGAATCATGACCATAATTGCCAAAAAAACGTTGATTAGCAGCATTGTTAGTAGCATTGTACCCTTTGTTAGCAAAATTATCATAGGCGGTTTGATTTTGGTACGAGGAAATATCCCGCGCCAATTTGGATTGTTTCCACCCGATAACTTCGTTAGAATGATGCTCAACTTCAACAAACAAAGAATCAAAAAATTCGGTAAAAGTGTCATCAGAAAACATAACTTTTAAACTAGTTTCAGTGCTGGTAATCTCATCCTTGAGTAAACTCATTTTAGCATTGTTATTATCAATAAGTAATTTGAGTAAACGTAACCCGGCATCATTAAAAAAAGCTACCAAAGTTTCAAAAAGTGGATGGTCGGCATAAACACCGTTAGGACACTTGAAAAATCTTGGTCCCTTAGGGACTATGTTTAATTCAATACAACATTGAAAATAGCAATTTTTCAAATCTAAAGAGAGGTACCTTTTGAGCAGCCTTAACAGTAGCTCACGCTTCTTGTTTATGTCAACGCTGTTCACTTTTTTCAGATTATTTCCCGAATTGCTAAAAGGATTGTCGGAAGACACAAAAAAATGTTCAACTGAATTATAGCAAACACGCCTGCTTCTGTTGTCACTAAAGTTGGAGCGTGATTTAGCCAAACACTCTTCTTTCTCAACACCGACTGTGCTTCCTAGTTCGATAACAGTATCCATCTCTTTGTAAGCTTCTACGGGACTGGAGGCATTCGCCACAGTTCTCCCATCGCGATAACACTCACGCTCGCTGCCACGCTCACCAGATTTGGACACTAGAAATTTTAATGAATTCTGTATATCCACCAAGGTAGAAACTAATAAATTGTTAAGGTTAACATTGTTAGGGTTGACATTGTCAGATGTTGGCGTAGGATGAATCGACAAACCCAACAAAGGATCTTCAATTGCCTCGGCCATGGCAAAAGCAAAAACAAAACCACAAATGAATGAACCAAAAACTAAAACAAAATAAAAAAACACAGTCAAGGATGATAGAAAAAAATCAACTCAAAAAAAGAAATAGCGTACACTCCTTTATTGTCCGCTTTCGTCGACAGATTTCATCAAAATAAAAAAATTCTGGTAAAACAGCATATAAATAACGCTTCCAATCAAAAGTTAATTGAAACAATTAGCAAAGTTAATTAAAAATATTTAAAGACACAGAATCAAGTAAAAAAAGAACTAATATCAGCATTCTTATTAATAGACAAATCTCTGTATTTTAAAAAACATTTTACATTAATTGTATCATTTAAACCAGGATGCACATCAGATCTCAACTTAATTTGCCAAAGAGTCTCCCGTTGTTCCAAATAATTTTTAAAATCCCCCCCTCTAAGGTCAGGATGAACAACTTCTAATACTGAAAATACAAATTTCTTAAACACAGAACAACTAACTGATAGCTTGAATAATGCATTGGTTCCATCCTTTTGACGAATAGCATAAAGGTGCTCCCTAATACAAACTTTTAAGTGCCTGGTGGTCATCCCCACATAAAAAGCAGGACAACCAGAGCACATACTGATGTAAACAACACCTTTTGTGTTGCAATTCACAAAAGATGGTACACCTATGATTTTCTGATGGGTGACAATATTAATGTATGGACCCTCAGATATGTACCGACACATGTTGCATTGATAGCAACAGTGCATACCTTTTTTATCAGTAGAAGTAACAACAGAGTTGTGGTCATTAAATTCTAAAATTTTCTTTAAACTACTGTTGTTCTTTGATACAAAAAAAGGTTTGTCACCCAGCACTTTATATAAAGTTGCCCCTAATAATTATATAAATCCAAGTTGCCCCTAATAATTCTCCAATTTGTTCGTAATATTTGCTGGATATACTGACTGTCAACTGTCATATCAAGGGCACAAATCAAATTAGTGTCAACAGTTTTGTTAGAAAAAACAGTGTCAGAACACAGATTTTCTTTAGAAGTGTAATCCAACAATGGCTTATAAACATTGGTGTATTTGTTTTTAATCTCGTCACTAGTTTTTAATAAGTCAGGTCTAAAATATCCTCTGTCTATGAACAAATTAATAATAAATTCTAGCTCACAAACAAAATCACTATATTTTGAAGTCATGCGACTAGCTCTTATAAATTGCCCCCTAGGAATGTTTTTAACAATATGTCTAGGGTGGTTACTTGTATAGTGTAAATAGCTGTTGTTAAACGTCGCCTTACGATAAATACGACTGTGAAATCTTGAGTCTTCAAAATCCCACCAAAGAAGCACATCCAAAAAGTTAACTTTTAGTCCAACACAATCTTTTGTAAATTTAAGATAGCTAGACAATGAATTAATTTCAAAAAGAAACAAGTCAACAGTGTTCAAATCACCTTCAATAATGAAAAACAAATCATCAACGTAACGACAAAAAAAGGAAATGTTGAATTTGTTGCTTAAATGGGGTAAAAATTCATACTGCCACCATGCCATTACCAAGTTGGCATACGCTGGTGCAGCGAGAGACCCCATTGCAACTCCCTCTTTGCCTATAATAAGTTTTGTAAAAGAAAAAATTATTCTCTAAAATTATGTCCAAAAAACCACAAATAGTGGATATAACATTACTTGTAAGCCCATAATTCTTTTTAGATAAAAGACAGCGTACAGCTTCAACGCCATCATAATGAGGTATACAAGTATACAAAGATACTACATCAATCATTAACATGATGTGTTTTTGAAAATCAAATGCTCCACTCTGGGCGTACAAGTTTAACTTATTCAAAAAGTGCCACGAGTCTCTAACATAAGAGGCCTCTTTTGTCAAACATGGTCCTAATATAGCGTCAATGACAAGGGGAAATACCTTCAGTTACAGAATGCGGCGAAGAAACAATAGGCCTAATAGGAGGGTTTAGCAAACACTTATGGGTTTTTGGAATCCCAAAAATAACACCAATTCTGGGTTGTTGTACCGTACAAAAATCAAAAACCTCATAATTAATGTCACCAGACATAAGAGCATCATATAAATAAAAATAAATGTGTCGTTGTTTTTGTAAAATTTGATGGAAACTAATACTATCATATTCTTCAGTATTTTTTAGAATTTCCAACATTTTATTCTTATAAAATTCTTGTTCCATGATGACAATATTGCCACCCTTGTCACTTTTCATGAATCTAAGATCTTTACTTAAACTCTTTAAATTGTAAAGAGCTTTTGTTTCTTCAACATTTAAATTTCGATGTGTATGTGATTTACTTTTAAACATCAATTCTAAATCTTGAATACACAGTTCCTCAAACACTTTAATAGTGTGATGTAATAGAGGAGTGAAAGAAGAAGGTTTAATTAAAACTTTGTTTTTTACAGATATATCATTCATTATATAGAATAAATTCAATTTCCTGGTGTATTTTTTAATGTCTACAACAGTTTTACTGTAATTGGCTCTAACGCCAGGGACAAAATTCAGTCCATATCTAAGAATCTTTAACTCAGTGTCTGTAAAATGATGGTTACTTAAATTAATAAGACCAAACTTGTCAACAACAGAATCTATGTTTCGTCCCCCGAAGATCCTGAAGCCAGAAAAGTCTGGCTTCTTGTTAAAACAGTCTGTTTGTTGCTGTAATTCTTCTTGTTGAAAAAAACAGAAGTAGAACCGTTAGTTGTAACTTTAGAAACAGTCCCCACTTTATTCTTAACTTTAACACTACTGTCATTGTTAGAAATAGTGGAAGCACTGTCCTCATAGGTTCATAGGTTCATAGGTTCATACTAGGCTATCTGCCCGAGGGCATTTACAAGCCTAGCCCATAGTTTTGTGGCTTACGCCACCCCTTTAGTATGGGGAACTATACCCATTATTTTGCTGTGCCTCTGTTGAGCAGTGACACTGAGGTAATCCCTGGGGTATATCTGCGATCTCCCATCCATTGGTCAAGATTTCTCTTGAACAAGGCCAGCGAGGTGCTCTGCCTCACATATACCGGATTTTATTCCACAGCATAGGGAGTCTTTGGGTGATGAATCTATCCCTCCAGCACGTCCTATTAATAGCGTGGTCGGTTTAAGTCTCCCCCTTGTGGCTCTGACGGATCTAGATTTTTGAGGTGAAGAATATTCATCAAATCTGGGTTTGACATGGCCTTGTATGTTAGGCAAAGGTCACCTCTGAGCAAGCGTGTTTACTGAATAGAGCTGGAGTTCTTTCAGTCGGGCAGCATAGGACAGATGTTTGAGACCCTTTATCCTTTTGGTGAGGAACTTTTGTGGCCTCTCCAGCTGCTGCAAGTGTCGGGTCAGATACATTCCGAATGGGGCATTGTAAATCATTGGTCTGATGAGTGATGAGTATAGGGAGACTATGACCTCCCTTGATCTAGATGAGAATCCCTTCATGATAAGGTGGGCAATGTAGAAGGTCTTCCTAACTACTTTAGCTACATGGCTGTCGAATGACAGACTACTATCAACCTGGGTCCCCAGGTCCCTGATAACTTCTTCTTAACTCAGTGGATTGCCACCTATTTGGTAGCTAGGGGTAACCTTGTTTTTCCCGAAGGGTATGACTATGCATTTTTTGGCATTTAACTTTAGGCCATGGCTCTGGCACCAGTTATCCGTTTCTGTGAGACCCTTCTGAAGGATATCTGTGTCAGATGTGTTTTCTACTATGGCGCCCAGTTTGCAGTCATCTGCAAACTTTGTCAGCCATAACCCTCCTGTGTTTGCTTGTACTTCGGAAAAGTAGATGCCAAACAAGAGTGGGCCCAGGACTGAGCCCTGTGGTACACCACTTGTGACAGGCTTTGAGTCTGACATGGCGCCAGCAACTCATTTGCTTCTTTGTCAGCAATGTTCCCAACATCAGGGTTTGGATCAACTGTTAAAGATTCACTACGCTTAATTTCACTAACAGGAACAAAAGAGAACTCTTGTTCAGCCCTCCTGTTAGTGAAAACCTGTTGACCTGCAGGACAGGACTTAGAAATTGCTGAACTATAAGTCCTGTTTTTTCCATAATTTGAATCATGACCATAATTGCCAAAAAAACGTTGATTAGCAGCATTGTTAGTAGCATTGTACCCTTTGTTAGCAAAATTATCATAGGCGGTTTGATTTTGGTACGAGGAAATATCCCGCGCCAATTTGGATTGTTTCCGCCCGATAACTTCGTTAGAATGATGCTCAACTTCAACAAACAAAGAATCAAAAAATTCGGTAAAAGTGTCATCAGAAAACATAACTTTTAAACTAGTTTCAGTGCTGGTAATCTCATCCTTGAGTAAACTCATTTTAGCATTGTTATTATCAATAAGTAATTTGAGTAAACGTAACCCGGCATCATTAAAAAAAGCTACCAAAGTTTCAAAAAGTGGATGGTCGGCATAAACACCGTTAGGACACTTGAAAAATCTTAGTCCCTTAGGGACTATGTTTAATTCAATACAACGTTGAAAATAGCAATTTTCCAAATCTAAAGAGAGGTACCTTTTGAGCAGCCTTAACAGTAGCTCACGCTTCTTGTTTATGTCAACGCTGTTCACTTTTTTCGGATTACTTCCAGAATTGCTAAAAGGGTTGTCAGAAGTCACAAAAAAATGTTCAACAGAGTTATAGCAAACACGCCTGCCTCCGTTGTTACTAAAGTTGGAGCGTGATTTAGCCAAACACTCTTCTTTCTCAACACCGACTGTGCTTCCTAGTTCGATAACAGTATCCATCTCTTTGTAAGCTTTACGGGACTGGAGGCATTCGCCACAGTTCTCCCATCGCGATAACACTCACGCTCGCTGCCACGCTCACCAGATTTGGACACTAGAAATTTTAATGAATTCTGTATATCCACCAAGGTAGAAACTAATAAATTGTTAAGGTTAACATTGTTAGGGTTGACATTGTCAGATGTTGGCGTAGGATGAATCGACAAACCCAACAAAGGATCTTCAATTGCCTCGGCCATGGCAAAAGCAAAAACAAAACCACAAATGAATGAACCAAAAACTAAAACAAAATAAAAAACCACAGTCAAGGATGATAGAAAAAAATCAACTCAAAAAAAGAAATAGCGTACACTCCTTTATTGTCCGCTTTCGTCGACAGACTTCATCAGAATAAAAAACTTCTGGTAAAACAGCATATAAATAACGCTTCCAATCAAAAGTTAATTGAAACAATTAGCAAAGTTGATTAAAAATATTTAAAGACACAGAATCAAGTAAAAAAAGAACTAATATCAGCATTCTTATTAATAGACAAATCTCTGTATTTTAAAAAACATTTTACATTAATTGTATCATTTAAACCAGGATGCACATCAGATCTCAACTTAATTTGCCAAAGAGTCTCCCGTTGTTCCAAATAATTTTTAAAATCCCCCCTCTAAGGTCAGGATGAACAACTTCTAATACTGAAAATACAAATTTCTTAAACACAGAACAACTAACTGAATGCTTGAATAATGCATTGGTTCCATCCTTTTGACGAATAGCATAAAGGTGCTCCCTAATACCAACTTTTAAGTGCCTGGTGGTCATCCCCACATAAAAAGCAGGACAACCAGAGCACATACTGATGTAAACAACACCTTTTGTGTTGCAATTCACAAAAGATGGTACACCTATGATTTTCTGATGGGTGACAATATTAATGTATGGACCCTCAGATATGTACCGACACATGTTGCATTGATAGCAACAGTGCATACCTTTTTTATCAGTAGAAGTAACAACAGAGTTGTGGTCATTAAATTCTAAAATTTTCTTTAAACTACTGTTGTTCTTTGATACAAAAAAAGGTTTGTCACCCAGCACTTTATATAAATCCAAGTTGCCCCTAATAATTCTCCAATTTGTTCGTAATATTTGATGGATATACTGACTGTCAGCTGTCATATCAAGGGCACAAATCAAATTGGTGTCAACAGTTTTGTTAGAAAAAACAGTGTCAGAACACAGATTTTCTTTAGAAGTGTAATCCAACAATGGCTTATAAACATTGGTGTATTTGTTTTTAATCTCGTCGCTAGTTTTTAATAAGTCAGGTCTAAAATATCCTCTGTCTATGAACAAATTAATAATAAATTCTAGCTCACAAACAAAATCACTATATTTTGAAGTCATGCGACTAGCTCTTATAAATTGCCTCCTAGGAATGTTTTTAACAATATGTCTAGGGTGGTTACTTGTATAGTGTAAATAGCTGTTGTTAAACATCACCTTACGATAAATATGACTGTGAAATCTTGAGTCTTCAAAATCCCACAAAAGAAACACATCCAAAAAGTTAACTTTTAGTCCAACACAATCTTTTGTAAATTTAAGATAGCTAGACAATGAATTAATTTCAAAAAGAAACAAGTCAACAGTGTTCAAATCACCTTCATTAATGAAAAACAAATCATCAATGTAACAACAAAAAAAGGAAATGTTGAATTTGTTGCTTAAATGGGGTAAAAATTCATACTCCCACCATGCCATTACCAAGTTGGCATATGCTGGTGCAGCGGGAGACCCCATTGCAACTCCCCTCTTTTGCCTATAATAAGTTTTGTCGAAAAGAAAAAAAATTATTCTCTAAAATTATGTCCAAAAAAACCACAAATAGTGGATATAACATTACTTGTAAGCCCATAATTCTTTTTAGATAAAAGACAGTGTACAGCTTCAACGCCATCATAATGAGGTATACAAGTATACAAAGATACTACATCAATCGTTAACATGATGTGTTTTTGAAAATCAAATGCTCCACTCTGGGCGTACAAGTTTAACTTATTCAAAAAGTGCCACAAGTCTCTAACATAAGAGGCCTCTTTTAATTTTAGAGAATAATTTTTTTCTTTTCGACAAAACTTATTATAGACAAAAGAGGGGAGTTGCAATGGGGTCTCCCATTGCACCAGCATATGCCAACTTGGTAATGGCATGGTGGGAGTATGAATTTTTACACCATTTAAGCAACAAATTCATCATTTCCTTTTTTTGTCGTTACGTTGATGATTTGTTTTTCATTATTGAAGGTGATTTGAACACTGTTGACTTGTTTCTTTTTGAAATTAATTCATTGTCTAGCTATCTTAAATTTACAAAAGATTGTGTTGGACTAAAAGTTAACTTTTTGGATGTGCTTCTTTGGTGGGATTTTGAAGACTCAAGATTTCACAGTCGTATTTATCGTAAGGCGACGTTTAACAACAGCTATTTACACTATACAAGTAACCACCCTAGACATATTGTTAAAAACATTCCTAGGGGGCAATTTATAAGAGCTAGTCGCATGACTTCAAAATATAGTGATTTTGTTTGTGAGCTAGAATTTATTATTAATTTGTTCATAGACAGAGGATATTTTAGACCTGACTTATTAAAAACTAGTGACGAGATTAAAAACAAATACACCAATGTTTATAAGCCATTGTTGGATTACACTTCTAAAGAAAATCTGTGTTCCGACACTGTTTTTTCTAACAAAACTGTTGACACTAATTTGATTTGTGCCCTTGATATGACAGTTGACAGTCAGTATATCCAGCAAATATTACGAACAAATTCGAGAATTATTAGGGGCAACTTGGATTTATATAAAGTGCTGGGTGACAAACCTTTTTTTGTATCAAAGAACAACAGTAGTTTAAAGAAAATTTTAGAATTTAATGACCACAACTCTGTTGTTACTTCTACTGATAAAAAAGGTATGCACTGTTGCTATCAATGCAACATGTGTTGGTACATATCTGAGGGTCCATACATTAATATTGTCACCCATCAGAAAATCATAGGTGTACCATCTTTTATGAATTGCAACACAAAAGGTGTTGTTTACGTCAGTATGTGCTCTGGTTGTCCTGCTTTTTATGTGGGGATGACCACCAGGCACTTAAAAGTTCGTATTAGGGAGCACTTTTATGCTATTCGTCAAAAGGATGGAACCAATGCATTATTCAAGCATTTAGTTAGTTGTTCTGTGTTTAAGAAATTTGTATTTTCAGTATTAGAAGTTGTTCATCCTGACCTTAGAGGGGGGGATTTTAAAAATTATTTGGAACAACGGGAGACTCTTTGGCAAATTAAGTTGAGATCTGATGTGCATCCTGGTTTAAATGATACAATTAATGTAAAATGTTTTTTAAAATACAGAGATTTGTCTATTAATAAGAATGCTGATATTAGTTCTTTTTTTACTTGATTCTGTGTCTTTAAATATTTTTAATTAACTTTGCTAATTGTTTCAATTAACTTTTGATTGGAAGTGTTATTTATATGCTGTTTTACCAGAAGTTTTTTATTCTGATGAAGTCTGTCGATGAAAGCGGACAATAAAGGAGTGTACGCTATTTCTTTTTTTGAGTTGATTTTTTTCTATCATCCTTGACTGTGGTTTTTTATTTTGTTTTTGTTGCATTTTTAGCACACACAGCCATGGTTTGAATCCTAGCAGTGGTAGTAAGCTGAATACAGAATCATACCCCTCAAATGTACAGATTTTTTCAGAAAGTTCAGATAACTGGATTACATTTCCTGCCTGTCACCCTGTCCGCTGGCAAATCAATGGGATGATCCCAGAAATGTAGGCAGCAAACAATGACATACAACTGATTGTCAGACATCATAACTGCCAGAAATATATCTATAAGAAGAAACCTGTCTCTCTAGCAACTCACCAAAATGTTATGAGAGTAATATGCAAAGTATGTCCCATCTCTACCCCTATGTTGTGAAGCTATGACCAGAGTGTGTGCAGTAACAGAGTGACACGTATGTGCATAATAATAATGCGGAATCTGGTAATATGTGTGGCAACAGTGAGGTAGTGTTAACAAACATTCCTTCCATAGGTCTGTAGGATAAAAAAATTGTGCTTGGAAATAAAAGATTGAAATCCTGGACTGGTACTGTTTAGTCTGGTATTGTATGGCAATGTTAGTGTTGCTGTTTCTCTGAATAATAATGTATTACTCATCACTGTCACCCACACTGTGCTACATAGTAAAACTGTCTAGGAATCCCAGTATAAGACTGTTGTAATTACAAGGTCAGATTGTAAAAACCACGGGAGACTTATAGACAGAAATCAGTGAAGAGATACACAGCAATATCTAAATAGCACATTCAAATATGATGTACGCTGTTTTATTTTTAGTAGACACAGGTATAACTCCTGGACTGCTTGTGCTTACTCTGGTATCATATGGTAATGTAGTGTTTCATTCTCTTAATAGTGCTGTTGTATTAAGCACTGTTACCCACACTGTGCTACATAAATAAAATGGTAGGAATGTCTGTATATGACTGTTGCAATCACAAGGTCATATTGTACAACAGAGGGAGACATAGACAGAAAACGGTGAAAAGATGCACAACAAAATCCAAATAGCACATTCAACTGATATGTACACTGTTGTGTTTTTAGCACACAGAACCAATGTTCAAATCCTGGAAGTGGTAGTAGGCTGTATGCAGAATCATACCCCTCAAATGTACAGATTTGTTCAGAATGTCCAGATAATTGACCCATATCTGCTGCCTGTTACCCTGTCCACCTGGCAAATCAGTGTGATTATCTCTGACATTTAGGCAGCTTTTAATGACATACAACTAACTGTCAGACCTGTAAATATTCAGAAAATGTATATGAGAACAAATCTGTCATTGTCGCAACTTAGCAAAGGTTTATGAGTGCAATTGTCAAAATATGTCCCAGTTCCACCTGTATGTTGTCAAGCCTTGACCAGAGTGTGTACAATAAGACATTGAGAGGTATGCGCATAACATCATTCTGGAATCTGGGAATATGTGTAAAAACAGTCAGGTAGTGTTAACAAACAATACCTCCACAGGTATACCAGGTAAGAGATGTATACTGCAGGTAAAACACAGTGCACATATATAGTTGTCTACAAACATACTAATTTTCAAACTAAGGCCATAGGGTAGTGTAATAATACATGTAAGGTACAGATTACAGCAGTAACTAAGAAAGTAGTGAGAACTACAAGCCTCTACAAGCTAGTAATTTACATCTCTCTACCCCACCATATCTGCAACAATAATCTAAATACACAACTCAATGGGTATGTGTACAATTAAGTCTACTGTTTGGACCTATGACCTATTGTTTGATAAATATTGAAATGTGTTTCTGTTCATGTGCCATGTTGAAATGCACCCACATTGTTGGCATGCTGCCATCAGTGTAACATGCATGCTGTTGTAATGGCCACTGTGGTTCCATATATCCATGTGTTCTGTTTGCTATGCAACTGTTCCATATCTGGTGTTTTGGGTTAATGGGAATTTATATGCATGCTGTCATACCTAATCCTGGAACGTGTTGACTATTACTAACCCACATATGTTTTAAAGTTGCAACACCATAGTACGTTTGGGAAGGCCATTCCCAGTGGACCCAACTCTCCCACTCACCTGGCAGGGGCACTGGGTACCAGCATGTCTGTGACCCACCCAGGGACCTCCTCATCTACTGGATCTGCACAACATTTGGGTGGAACCAGCTCATGGGAGGGATTGCAACCCCCTGGGAGTTGTAGTGGACAGGAAACTGTCACCCATCATCAGGTCCAGGGTCTGGTGCATAGTGAGCTCAACGGGGAGTTTGGAGATCAGCTATGTTAGTTTGAGGGCCGCGTGGCACATTCAGTGGGTCAGCCTGCCCCTCCTACCCAGCCCCCAGCACAGCCATATCCGGGGTCATGAAGGTGCAATTGTGACTGCCCATGGGTGGAGACCTCAGTCCTACTGTTTCCATTTGGGGGCTCATGGGCTTCCAATGTCCAAACATCCCTCCTCATCCAAAGTGTTTACCCTCCACATGTGTCATATACCACCCCTGTATGCTGTCTTGTCTGTCCTGTCTGTCATCCTACCCAACCTACCTCCCCAAATATACCTAATATCCTTCCCCAACATCCCACTCTAACCTTAAAAAAAGAAAAAAAGGGCATTTTGTCCCTCCCAAAAAAATCTCGCCTCATACATAGCTGTCCATTTTGAATAGGTGTCCACTGGACACATGTTATCTGATCTACCTGGCTTCACAATATATTATCGTTGTCCTCACCCCTCTCTCAGGGGTTTGAGTGTCCAAATCTACCTCCAAATGCAGTGTACATGTACAGCTGTTGCTGTAGAAGAAATGGGCAGCTATGGACCTTCCCTAAACCCGTCCTGCACATTCCAGGTATTTTCCCTACTGCCTTTCCCTCTTTGTGCCCCTTTTTCACCACTTTCCTATCAACCCTTTTTCTTTTCTTTTAAAGAAATTAGTATGGGGGTAAGCAGGAGTAAGCACTTTTAATTAGCAGTAAGCAGGTTTAAGTCTGCTTGCACAGAGGTAAGCAATGTCTACACAGGATAAGCAATTTAGAGGCTAACTGACTGTAAGAACACATATGCACCTACAAATTGTATGCATCTCAATCAGCATCTGCACAACTAACACATCTGTGTGATACTGCATTTGATTGAACAGGTAATATGTCACATATCAGGTTTGTGCAATGTTAATATATGCAGTAATGTGGCCCCATGGCAAATCCAGGAAAAAGGTAGCATATCAGTAAGGGTGTGTACACTCCCCATAGCCATGGTAAGGTTTGAAGGTTGTCAGTGTAATTGTATTTTATTGCTCATACATGCACCACTGATGATGAGATCTGTAAATCAGACATCAGGCATTCACAAATGACATCTGTCCACATATCATCCCAGGTATGTGTCGGACGAACACATAGGGCCTGTAAGCAGCAGAGCAAACATAAATGACACACATATACACATTCAGAAATGGTGTGTACACCTGCGAGGTATGGTGCACAGTAAATGCCAGGGTGTCGAACAGGTGCATAGCAATACTGTGTACATGGGTGCAATGTTTTCCAGGGTAAAGGGCATCACCTACTAACACAACCCATGCATCACAGAGATGTATAATCTTGGTAACAGGAATTGACTATAGCTGCACTGCATGCTGTTGAGTGCCATATGTCATGCATGTTGACAGATGGGTAATGAGAGATCTGTGTGCAATATTTTTGTGCAACCTCACCTGTAAGTGTGTGTGTGTGGGAGGGGGATTTGTCTGTAAGTGCTATCTGGTGGAGTGGAGGGGGGTTCATGTATGTAGAATGCGTGTATGTATGGGTGTGTGTGTTTGTGTCCATGTATACACATGCGTGAGTGTGGGGTTGTTCATACCTCTCAACTTCCCTTCAAAATTGTGCAGTAGATGGACATGGACAGACACATTAGACACCAGGAATACTTTTCTGAAATGTAATCAGAGGACAGCTGATAGTACAATAAAGTCTGCAGCATGAAAGATACATTGGGAGGGAAAACTAGACACCAGGGATACTTTCTTAATTGCAATTAGCAGAAAGGTGAAAGAATACCCACGTATGCAGTATTAAAGATGCATTGGGGAATTACTAGACAACACCAGAGAGTTTCCAAATATTACTGTAGTCCACATAAAAAGTTAATAGAGCAAAATATCTTGCATCTACTGAACAATAGTTAAGTATGAAACTCCACTGTGTGACGTTATTGACTTACTGTAGTAGTCCATAACATATGGAGGCCATGCTCAAGATATCTGGACAAAACCAGGGTGAACACTTGATGACATCAGAGAGTCTTTGAAAAATGACTCCAATCAGGTTAAAAAGTTAATGGAGTAAGAGGTCATGTTTTGTGATCACTTTTTTGAGCAATTAGAAGAATTATACATTAATGATTGGTATTATTTACTGTAATTATTCAAGACTGATGCAGGATTGGGAAAATAAGAGAAAAAACTAGGGACATTCTCCAAACTCAGGGACAGGTAAGTAGGATGGTAGAATGTCATGGTGTGTGTGTGTGTGTGTGTGTGTGTGTGTGTGTGTGTGTGTGTGTGTGTGTGTGTGTGTGTGTGTGTGTGTGTGTGCGTGTGTGTGTGTGTGTGTGTGTGTGTGTGTGTGTGTGTGTGTGTGTGTGTGTGTGTGTGTGTGTACTGTTAAGCAATGACATACAGGTCTTAAAGTGTGTTTCTTGTTTTTCCCCTCACAGGTGGTAAGGTGGGTCAGGGTCCCTCCTGCAGGCAATCTGATGTTGGTGTTCATATAGACACTGAAAATGATGATAGGTGTGTTGAGGCACAGTCGGGGTTGTCACGGGATGAAGCTGCACCATCGTTTGAAATCCCACTGTTATCCACCCCATTACCACACACAGTCACAGTGCCTATACATACCCCATCACCAGTGGCCATAGCTGAGGGACAGTTAGCAGTTGGTGGGATGGGAAAGGACAGTGTGGTATCTATGGCACATGTGTCTGGACACAGCAGCCATAGCTGGATGTCTGGCGGGATACCACATAGACAGATGTACAGCGGTGCTCGTTGGAGGGCTGCTGGTCATCTTTTTCAGGCCTGAAGAGGTGGAGCTACATAAGCAGATAGAAGCAATGCAGAATAACATTTTTGATACATATTCTGTGGATATTATCGGTGACAAGTTGGATGTTATTTTTGAGAATATCCCTGCATATGACAAGAGACTTTCAAATGTCAAAGCCAAGAAGATTCAAAGGGATAAATCCGACTTTGCAAATGGCAATGTTTTCTCTTGGTCCAGAGAGAGACCAGTAATTCATTCATCTTCACAACGTGTCATAGGAAGTGGGCAGATGCCTGAGACTGCTCGCACAATTGTCTCAGGACCTGCACACTGACAACAGACATCTTACAGTCCCATTGCTACAGGGAGTGCATCAAGTTTGATGTCTGAACCAAGTACTAATAGTAGTACTACAATCAATGTATTGAACAATACAGATACTATTATAGCTGCCCCTACAAACAATGAAGCTCCTGTTAGACAGAAACAGACACTTACACCTCAGAACAATTCTCTGAGGAATATGAGAGTTTCAGCTGTATCCAGTACAGCTGAAGCATCTTTTTTATTGAAGGATCTGCTACCGATACAAGACAGATCCAGGAATCAGTACATGAATCCCAGGATTTGGTGCCTCCAGAGCAAAGAAGATGTATCGAGAAATGGAAAGAGAATGAAGCAGATCTTGTGATTAATATTTCATCTGCTAAGCTGACTAGAACACAGATCTCTGTTTTAAACAAAGGGCTAACATTTGTTCCAGCCCAAAGAGCTGTCTTGACAGCAGATCTTGTGATTAATATTTCATCTGCTAAGCTGACTAGAACACAGATCTCTGTTTTAAACAAAGGGCTAACATTTGTTCCAGCCCAAAAAGCTGTCTTGACTGATGTTTTATGTCACCTTAAGATGTTTGGTAGAACCCTTACCCTTAAAACTATATTTAAAAACAATACAGGGAATGAAAATATTTTTAAAAAACGAAGCATGTTTGTACCTTCTACTAATCCTACCGTAGATTTGTTTATAGACATATGTGAAAAGCAGTTAAGACAGAAATTTACTGGTAAACAGAATGATTGTTTTTTTCAATATGACATATTTTGAAAGGCAGTCCCTAGTTGAGTTAAAAAATATGAAGAGCATTGAGTTAAGACCAGCCGACAAAGGGGGATGCATAGTTGTGTTGGATAAGGATATGTATCTATCTGCTATTATGGATTTATTGGGAGAGACTGACACATATATTTCTTTGTCAGCAGTGGTACTGAAAGGAATCATTGAAAAAGTGGAAGTTTTGATTTTTGACCTTCTATTCACTGGTTTAATTTCAGAACCATTGTTTGATTATTTTAAGGTGGAAAATCCCACTATCCCCATATTATATGGCCTCCCTAAAATACATAAAAGTCTGTCAAAACCACCAATGAGACCTATAGTATCCAGTAGAGGCTGGATTACTGAACCTTTATCAATTTTTGTAGAAAAAAATTTACATGTGGTTTTAGACAAATGCAAGACCGTATTATGAGATACAAAAGATTTTTTGTCTCAGCTAAGTAATTATGTTGATGTTATTGCAGGACCGTGCTTCTTTGTCACCTTAGATATCGCCTCTCTCTCTTTACTGTCATACCGAATGATTGGGGGATAGAGAATGTTAGACATACTACTCACACATAATGCATCCACTGACAAAGTTCACCTTCTCTGTACCCTCTAAGAAATTATTTTGGAGAACAATGCTTTTGTTTTCAATGACGTTTTTTGTTTGCAAAAAGTTGGAGTGGCTATGGGCACAGCTTGTGCAAATAGCTATGCCAACCTAACGTTGGTTAATTGGGAAAATCAGTACATTCTATCCAATGACAGGTTTGGCACTTTGATTAGATGGTATACGTGCTTTATGGACAATATTTTTTGCTGTGGCAGGGCCCTGAAGAATCCTTGCTTGAATTCTTTCAGTATATAAATGGAGTGAACACTTTCTTGAAATTTACCTATAAATATCCCTCTACTCTTGTAGAGTTCTTAGATGTACAGATCAGTAGGGATGCCCTATATTCCATGTCCACAAGTGTTTATAAGAAAAGTGTCAAAAGAAATAACGTTCTACACAATAATAGCATGCATCCTAATCATACCAAATTAAATGTGCTTCAGAGGCAAATTTTCCATATCATGCGTCTACACAATGAGGATCCACAGTTAGAAAAGGTACTTATCCTACTCAAGGAAGAATTTATAAACAAAGGATACAGGAGAGAAGTCATAGAAACACAAATACTTGAAGCTTGGACTGAGAGGGAAGGCAGATGTAAACCATATTTTAGTATCAATCACAGTCCTACCTCTGCACAGACTCCTGAACAAATTGTTGATCAGAGTCGAACCCCTATGAATGTTGGCAATAAGCTTAGGATGCCTTTGACCTATGCTAGCAACATCAGCATGGTATGTGATACTATCAGTGCCAAATGGGATATTCTTCTAAATATACCTGAACTACAAGGAGTGATTGGAAATAAGCCTGATTTTACATTTAGGAACAACAAATCTCTCAAAAATCAACTTTGTTATAGACCATTGAATCCTCCTAGCTATGCCCGATCTGACAGAAAGGGTACCTATACCTGTAGAAGGTGTATGGCTTGTATGTGCATACATACTGGGGGTCATTTCCTTCACCCCCAACTTGGTTTCAATATTGACACCAGTTTTTATGGGGATTGTCAGACCAAGAATCTGGTATACTTCTGTTTCTGCAACACTTGTTTTTCCTACTATGTAGGTAAGACAAACAGGGCTTTCAAGGATAGGATCCTTGAACATTTGAGAGACATTAGAAATGTGAAAGTATCCAGTGCTTTAGCTATGCATGTTAATGAGACAGGCCCCAGTCATAAGTTCAAGTTCTTTGCCTTAGAGTTAGTGCATGCTAATATTCGAGGTGGTGATCAATCAAACAAGACTGAATCCATAGAACAGAAATGGATTACTCAGCTACAGGCTGACAAACCCCTGGGCTTGAACAGCAAGGTATCAATAAAACCTTTCCTTAAAGCAGGAGCTCTGAAACATCATTAGCCCTTGCTGTTAATATGATAAAATCAACTTTTTATCATGATGTTCTATGACTATATTTATATCTCTCAATTATGCATTTGGTAGCATATGCATGTCATACAATTTCACACACCATTTTATTCTTATTTTTGTTAACTATACATTTAGTATCAGGCAGTTTTTACTAATACCATATAATAGCCATACTGGTTCAACTACTTCTGTCTTGAGACTTTCAACAGATCAATTGCTTTGTTTTTTTATTATTGTCTATGTCGATATAGCAAGGAATCAGCATGATTTTTTAGACATTTTACTATGAATTGCTGCTTTAATAAATGCTGCTACTTATTTGTATAATAATCTGTTTTTATGTATGTATATGTATTGTGTTTTTAAGGCTGCAATAGTTTAATAGTGTTTAACAGTGTGGATGTGAGCTGCTTTCAACTGTCAGCACTAAGCAAGTTTATTTTGCACTACAATATGCATTTTAAATGCACTAACCTTTCCCTTCCTTCCAGACTTGTAATTGATTGGCTGCTGTAGCATTTAAATAGTCTGTTACATTGTGTTTAACATGGTCTAATGAAGCGGAGTTTGTTATCCGTGAAAGCGCTTACCTGTTTGTACTTTTTAGAATAAAAGAATCAACAAAACAAAGCAAAGATCATATTTGCCGTGTTTGGAACCTCTGTGGTTGTTTTTGCGGCTACTATTCTTTTCTTTTGTAGTTCCTTTATCAGAAACGAGGTCTCTGTTGTATCTCATATACTTTCTTAATTGCAATCAGCAGAAAGGTGAAAGAATACCCACGTATGCAGTACTAAAGATGCATTGGGGAATTACTAGACAACACCAGAGAGTTTCCAAATATTATTGCAGTCCACATAAAAAGTTAATAGAGCAAAAGATCTTGCATCTACTGAACAATAGATAATTATGAAACTCCAGTGTGTGACCTTATTGAGTGACTGTACTAGTCCATAACATATGGAAGCCATGCTCAAGATATCTGGGCAAAACCAGGGTGAACACTTGATGACATCAGGGAGTCTTTGAAAAATGTCTCCAATCAGGTTAAAGAGTAAATGAAGTAACAGGTCATGTTTTGTGATCACTTTTTTGAGCAATTAGAAGAATGATACATTAATGATTGGTATTATTGACTGTAATTATTCAAGACTGATGCAGGATTGGGAAAATAAGAGAAAAAACTAGGGACATTCTGCAAACTCAGGGACAGGTAAGTGGGATGGTAGAATGTCAGGGTGTGTGCATGTGTGTGTGTGTGTGTGTGTGTGTGTGTGTGTGTGTGTGTGTGTGTGTGTGTGTGTGTGTGTGTGTGTGTGTGTGTGTGTGTGTGTGTGTGTGTGTGTGTGTGTGTGTGTGTGTGTGTGTGTGTGTGTGTGTGTGTGTGTGTGTGTGTGTGTGTGTACTGTTAAGCAATGACATACAGGTCTTAAAGTGCATTTCTTGTTTTTCCCTCACAGGTGGTGAGGTGGGTCAGGGTCCCTCCTACAGGCAATCCGATGTTGGTGTCCATATAGACACTAAAAATGATGATGTGTGTTGAGGCACAGTCGGGGTTGTCACGGGATGAAGCTGTACCATCGTTTGACATCCCACTGTTATCAACCCCATTCCCACACACAGTCACAGTGCCTATACATACCCCATCACCAGTGGCCATAGCTGAGGGACAGTTGGCAGTTGGTGAGATGGAAAAGGACAGTGTGGTATCTATGGCACATGTGTCTGGATGCAGCAGCCATAGCCAGATGTCCGGCAGGGTACCACATAGGCAGATGTACAGGGGTGCTCATTGGAGGGCTGCTGGTTATCATGCCCCTGGCATAAGTGCCACATATGGTGCCACCAGACGCATGTTTCAGGACATCATGGAGGTGCAGGCATGTATGGAACAGTAGACCACACAGGCTCTGAGGATGCAGAGGGCTACTCATTCAGCTGTTACTGACAACATCTGTGATCTTGCAGGAGCCCTGCATTATGTTTCAGAGGTCATGGATAGATGGTTGGGTGAGATGGTGGGAATCCTCAACCGTGGAATGTCTGTGCTTGAATATATGGTGGGAGTGGTGCGACGGCCACATGGTCATAGGCCAACAGCTAAAGGTCGGAGTGGATGTGGCAGAACACAGAGCCGCTCCTGTAGTGGCAGTACCAGTCCCAGCACTGCAGAGGGTGCACTGTCCACACCACACCTCAGCAGGCCATGTGCTTGTGGCCCTGGCTGGTCCAAAGAGGGACCCGGATCCAGCAGACATATGTCATCATCAGGGGAGAGTACCATATTGTGGCTTGTACCTGGTGGTGCCTGTGTAACCCCTGGCAGGCACAGTTCTCGTGTCCATGACCGGTGAAGGTGAACTACACACCCTGCCAGGTATGGTCTTTAGTTATCCAACAAACCCCTGTATAGGCCAACCACATGGCAGAACTGTGTGCATGCATACACACACACAATACCAACACAGCTAGGGAAACCCCATACCTACACACACCACATCACAACAGCCCAATTAATAATTAAACCCCCTCACTTACACACATGGTGTCAAACTTATGGCTCAGCCTAGGTCTCTGGCAAACCAACAACACACCCTGTGCTTATGATGATACCTGTCACACATCTCTGTCATCCATAACATCGAGGCAAGGACAGGCTAATATGGTTCTGATGCACAGGGTGACTGTACTATGGTGTACCAATGTAATGCTGTGTAACATGTTGCCAGCAGTAAAGTTTAATGCTTACATGTCAGGAAGTGTGGCTGTCCAGCCATGATGCATTATAGTTGTTATTAACACTGAGTGATTGTGGTCACCATAATGTATTATGTTTGTGTTGTAGATGTCCATGTGTCAGCAGGATGATGGACTGCTGTTGTATCGTACAAGGGGTATGGCACTGTGGTGACACCTTGGCTATGCCATATCCTGGGTACAGGTGAACACATGTCACAGGTCTGTATAACAGTTACTGCATGTGCCACATGGCTGGTAGGTCTGGGGTGGTGTATACAGCTGAGTGCATGGTGGCTGATGTCAGCAGCCCTTCTACAGTGGACAATGTTAAGTGTGCTGGGTGGTACACACCACATGTTTGTGGATCACACACACAGATGCTTTAGTGTTGATGTAATACACAGAGAATAAAGTACACTTGGATGTATGTACCTGTGCAAGGAACCCATTTTAGCCTATGTAATTTCACCAATACAGAAAAGGCACAAAAACACACTGGAAAATAAGCAGTCTGCTAGTTTAATTTCATTGACGATGGTACTGGCAGGGTATATGTCCCCTTCCCCAATGTAATGCAATCCTCAGCTCAATAAACATAGGTGTGCTTGTGTGGGTGTCACAACCGTACCCTTTGGAGGGCGAGAGGTGCTGTAGAACTGCAGATAGTGTGATAGACTACTTAACTTGTTAACATGAACTGTACAGTATTATGGCTAACTAAGCGGGGGGATACACTCAACAGTAACTGCAATGATGGTGGCTGTGTCCACAAGAGCCACACCCAGGTTCATAGGTTCATAGGTAGTAGGCTATTGGCCCTAGGGCCTATATAAGCCTAGCCAAATGGTACCCTGGCTTTTGTCACCCAAGAAAATTATTTTTCTGTGCCTCTGTCAAGCAAAGCCACAGAAGTGATCCCCGGGGTGAATTTCTTATCTCTCATCAAATCATCAAGATTTTTATTGAAGATTGCTAATGAAGAGCTTTGTTTGATATAGATAGGTAGTTTGTTCCAGAGTATGGGAAGTCTATCCCTCCAGCATGTTCTATTTATTGTGTTGACAAGGTTTAGGTCCCTAGAGCATGTAGCTCGGAGGGATTGGGATTTCTTTAAGTGGAGCATGTCCAACAGCTCTGGGTTTGACATAGCTTTGTATGTTAGTCAGAGATTGCCTCTGAGTAGGCGATATGCAACAGCGTAAAGCTGGAGTTTTTTGAGACGGTCTGCGTAGGGCATCTGTTTGAGGCTGGTAATCTTCTTTGTGAGGTATTTCTGTGGCCTTTCCAGTTGTTGTAGATGTCTTGTGAGGTACATACCAAAAGGGGTGTTGTACTCTATAATGGGTCTAATGAGTGATGAGTAGAGTGGAACAATGACCTCTTTTTTTCCCTGGATGAGAAACCTTTTGTGATGAGGTGTGCCATGTAGTAGGATTTCCTGAATACTGTGGCAATGTGATTATCAAAGGAGAGACTACTGTCCACCTATGTCCCAAGGTCTCTTATCACACTTTTGGTGTTAAGTAGACTACTGCCTATGTGGTAGTTCATGGGTACAGAGTTTTTACCAGAAGGGATTACAATGCACTTTTTGGCACTGAGCTTGAGGCCACGGCATGACACCAGGCATCTGTCTCAGTGAGGTCCTTTTGTAGGATGTCCACATCATTAAGAGTTTTGATTATGGCTCCTAGTTTGCAGTCATCTGTGAACTTTGTTAGCCAAAGACCTTCTGTGCTAACCTGTACTTCAGAGAAGTAGATACCAAACAGGAGAGGACCTAGGACTGAACCCTATGGTACTCCACTTGTTACTGGTCTGAAGTTGGATTTAGAGTCTACTACTTTCATAGTGTGGATTCTGTCAGTGAGCCAGTTGGCAACCCATCTTGTAACATATAGATTTATACCTAGTTTAGTGAGTTTATCTATAATTCCAGAGTGGGGGATGGTGTGGAAAGCCTTGGGGAGATCTAGATAGGCTGTGTGGACCACCTTATTCTCATCTACGGCTTTGGTGACCACTTCAAAGAAGTCTATCAGGTTTAGGACTCATGATCTGCCTTTTATAAACCCAAACTTGGTAGGGTCTAGAATTTGGAGATTACCAATGTCGTTGTTTATAAGATCCATGATGATACATTCCATAGCCCTGCAGACCAGGCTCATCAGGCTAATGGGGCAGTAGTTCCTGGGGTCCGTGGTGGCTCCCCCTTTGTGGAGTGGGATAACCATTGCTGTGTGCCATTCAGTGGGCACAAAGCCTGAGGTGACACTATGATTGAACATGGTACTTAGGTGGTGTGCCAGTTCATTTTGTAGTTCATGTAGAATGCAACCTGGGATGTTGTCAGGTCCCATGGATATTGTGTTCTTGGCTTTGGAGAGTATGTTTTTTACCTGTGCATTCTTCCAGTATATAGATGGGCCCTTTAGGGGGGTGAGAGTGGGGTAAAGTTAGCACTGAACCTATCTGCCAGGATATTGGCAATATAAGTTGGTTCTGTATATTTAGTGCAATTGTGCTGTAACTCAGAGCAGATCTGAGTGTTGCCATTGAGATTCTTGGCATAGCCATAGAATGCTTTGTGGTTGTCTTTAGAATCAGTGGTGATTTTGTTTTCGTAACAAGCATTGGAGGATTTTATGAGGGATCTCAGCTTCTTACTGAGGCTGACCACAGAGTTCCTCCAGTCATGGGATTCTACTCTTTTTTGCAACAGTTTCTTTCTTCTGTTGCAGAGTTTGTTTATGGCAGGGGACCACCAGATTGGCTTCCTTTTTTTGGAGGATAGCATCTTGGTTCTGTTAGAGATTGCATGATCCATGCACTCGTTAAGTGCTTATAAAGTGCAATTGTATAGGATTCAGCAGTCGTACCTCTGTTGTCCATCAGCATGGGTTTTGTGAAGTTTGCCACTTCTGTCTTAAGAAGCGTGAAGTTGGCCTTGGAGAATTTTTTTTATGGTGGTTTCCCTAATGGGGGATGGGGGTGGGATGTGGATGTCTAGGGTGATTTGCTTGTGATCGGATCTGACAAACAAGTAATGGACAAAGCGGACTGAGGCAGGCAAAGCAGCACACACCAACAAGAATAAAAAAAATCTCCTTTAATATTGTTTAGCGCTTTTCGTTTGAGACTGTGCTCAAACTTCATCAGACAAAATGTATTCACAAACCACAAGTATAAATACTGAACAAATTCACAGCTCAAATGAGCAATAAAAGCAATTAAACAATTAAAAACAATTAAAAAACATTTAAAGACGGTGACATCATTAAAAGCATAAAGAAATGCTCAGTTCGATATCCAACTTACACACCACCTTCAACTGCTAAATAGGTGAAATATAACAATTTAAAGTATCAGTTCAACAAATTCTCATGAATATAAAAAAGTAGTTAATGATCATAACTAAAAATCAAACATGGAACTACCTTAATAAATTTTTAAGTTTTAAAATACTACTAATAGAACAGCATTCATTAAGTCCAGGGGTATTATACGCATTTAATCTAACTTGCCACATAAGTTCTAATTTTTCCAGCTTTATTGGAGTGGGGCAACCCCTAGAGTCCTCACTGATCTGGTCTATTATTATGAATTTAAATTTATGGTCCAGGTTAAAACTGACATGCTTAGCTAGAGCATTCTCAAGTTTATTCTTCCGAATTGCGTAAATATGTTCATACAGACGGTCACAAAGACGTCTCTCCATCTTCCCAATGTAAAATGATGAACAATTCCGACATTGCACTAAATAAACTATCATTTTAGAATTACAATTAACTCGACATTTCAAAAAGTATTGATAATTTTGTATATTAAATATATTAGATTCAATTACGTACTGACAATAGTTGCAAGACTGGCACTTAAACATATCAGGTGTTTTTGGGTATGTGCATTGACGTTGTTCCAATAAGGACTTTAGATTTTTTGCCCTCCTATAAGTCACTACTGGTCTATCACCAACTTTGTTAAAGATACTGGTGTCACTTTTAAAAATGGCCCAGTTTTTACATAGTATTCCATAACAAAACTTGCTGTTAATACTGTAAGTAGTGATAAAAGATGGCACTTGGAACATAAGTTCACAAGATGTATTAATATCGTCGACCGTGACATTCAAGAAACTACTCTCCCGTACAACTTCTACATTATTAATATTTAATAATGGTTTAAACAACTGCCTAGTCCTTTTAGACACCACTTCTTCCATAAGTTCATTAATCATATTCTCAGGGTAGCCTCGGTGGATGAACATACTTTTTAACACACAACATTCGTCATGAAAGTCACTGTCAAGAGTAGAAATACGGGCTGCCCTGACTAACTGACCCTTCACTACAGCTCGCTTTTGGTGCAGAGGATGACAGCTAGAATAATGCAAAAAAACATTAGAATATGAACTTTTTCTATAAATCTTAGCTGTATAACTCTGAAGTAGATGATTTTAGATAGTAAAATATCTAAATAAGCTATAGACTCAGTACTGAAAGTAGATGTAAACTTAAGGAATTCTGTGGTACCATTAAGATAATAAACTAGCATATCACTAATGGCTAATGGAGGAAGTCTGAGAGAGTCAGATGAAAGCGCTTAACCCTCTGTATTGACTGTTTGTATTTTTCCAGTTCGTGGAACGCATTTGCCAACGTTTCAGTGTGGAAGTTTTTTATGGAATAAAATTTGTTTTACTACTACCCCGTCATCGGAGCATTTGTGGTGGGGAAGTTACACCAGCTAAGTTATTCTAAGTCAGTTTGTGGTTTCCTGTTCTGACCGAGCTTAATCTATATATGTGTGTGTGTGTGTATATATATATATATATATATATATATATATATATATATATATATATATATATATATATATATATATATATATATATATCTATATATATATATACATACATATATGTTTGACATATGTCCAAAACATATAGTGGAGTCATACCTCAGCAGCAATTGTATCGCAACCTCTTAGTGCAAGGATATGTCATGTAAGTATTGCAGGTATAAATGTAGACTGTTGCTACTGTAACAGGGGATGTCATAACAGAAATGTTGTGTGTGGGAAGTCACTTCTGATATTGACATGTATGCCATCAGTTACTGACAGACATTATAAGATCATCATAGTGCAGTACCACATATATCACAGTAATGGTCCTGTGGAATACAGCAGAGATATGACCAATACATGTGGACAGTCTGACACACTCTGGTCTGTCCACAGGTATACAAAGAACCTCTTAGTGCAAGACGTGTGGACCAAGGCAGACAAAGTGGATGTTTACAACCATGTAAATGGGGATATCACGTAAATACTGGAACAGATATGCTCACACAGTTTATGCATTCACACACTCCTGTCTGTCCTGACTCATAATAACCGAAGGAGCAGAGGTCACAAGCCCACAAAGCACCCACTAGTTAGTGTCATACATCTCTACAGCATCCCACTGCTTTGTCAGAAATACACAACAAGTATGGTGGCCTGGCAGCAGTACATCTGACAAATATCTGGACATAACATCACACTGGGTAAGTACAGTGAGCTGCTTGGCATGACACATGGCAGTGTGCAAACTACAGGCAGACTGCCACAACACTGGCCTGCATTTCTTATGGGGAATACACATGTACCTGTAAATATAGCATGCTTTACAGGCATGTAACAGCATGGAGTAACATACACCTGTGTGAAAGCGCATACCCACAACCAGTCTGAACACAGCCACAGCCACGTATGGTAAGCATGCATAATTTTACAGTATATGGACTGTGTGATCAGCACCATTCTCAGATGTGGTACTCACACACTAACCCTACATATACTGGGACAATACACAGTGTATTCTGATGCTTAATTGTGGTATGGGACATGAGTGGGTTTGGCCCTACAAACATGTACACTGATAGGGTACCATACACTGGTGCAGCATACAACATCAGATAGAACAGGACCAAGAACAATGACATCTACCACAGTCTGTACACAGGCCAAGGTACATATTCACAATACACACTCTGTCGATAATCACCATATGTGCACAGACCTCACTACTGCACACACTACAATAGAATATCCAGGTGTTGTCCTCAAATATAAGCCCTACTATACATAACATGTCTAGCAGTCTGATATCTCACTGGCTTGTTATCAGGTATGATGTCAGTAAATAATGGTGTACTGAACATATGCACCTCTTACTGCATGACATATGTACAAAGGTTAACAGAGTTTTGGCTGGAGGCACAAACACAGGGCCAATATTGATGTGAAAAACTCATACATTTACTTGTGTAACAGGGTTTGTTGTGACATATATCTTCTGAGGGATATGACGTCAGTAACTCACATGGCTGTCACCATGTACTGACTGCAATCCTCAGAGTATGCTACTGCATTTCTAAATATAGGACTTCTGTGAGTAACACAATACATGTAAGACTCCAAACACTGGCCAGTCTGCAGATAGCTCTACAGATGAGAGTTTCCTCAACCACATAACACTGTCATTACAGGTATTAAATCATGTCCACACAAACCCTGTTAAACCAACATTACTTCAAATGTAGAAGAGCCAGACTTACATTCTGTCCTCATGTCTGGAACATCCCCCTCCTATTTGTTGTCCTGTCTCCACACTGTATGTTGTAAGATGTATATCCCACTACGCTCTGTGTTGTTTGCCAAATACCGACATGAAGTCCTGCTCACAGTGAATGAAAAGGGCCAACACCCACATGATGTTCCTAGTTATAGGAGTATGTTTCCATGCAATTGGCTATGGCAATGTTACCACAGCTGTTCCACATGCAATCAGCTACTGGGGAACTGCAATTCATGCATAGGCCATCAGCTGATCATGAGCATCACTTACAAAACACAATCTGCTGCCTAAGCAAAGCAGGTGTACTTTTCCACATCCACCAGAGAGGAAATGAGAGAGACGGACAGAGACAAAGTAAGAAAGGAAGGGGGTAGGAGCTAAGCATGTTTGTCTCACACGCTTACCAGTACAAGATTTCAAACCCCTGCCTTACTTTGTATTGCTATTCTACTTTTATGCAGTTATTACATGCACCACAAAGTGTACATGTTGGAGAGCTGTCCAAACGTATCTTTGAAGGTGAGTGACATCAGCAACAGTGATAAAGGAGGGATCAAGTAAGTATAGTACATGTGCCTGTCCACAAACACAGGTGTCAAAGAAGACACAACCACGGTCTCTCAGTGACTCACACACATTATCACAGTTTGCAGGGTCAGGATTAGAATTCCTAATGAACCAGTTTGCTACACTACAGTATTACACAGGTATCACATGCACCACAGAGGTTATCAGGCTGATATATGGGCAAAGAGTATGCCAAGGTGACTGACATCATAAGGCATGCTTCTGTAGGGCAATGGGAGGTGTGAATGGCTTCCAAATATTTAATCTCCACACACACATAGACACAGATTTGCCAGTACTGACATGTATGGGTATATTGCTTCACAGCTGTGTAGTGGTTGACTGTGCCAGAAGGCTGTACAAGGCTAGACAAAGGGTATACCTTGGCATCAGTACACACAACAATGATCTGCAGTGTGGTTCAGGGGTGTAGTCCCTGAATTGGCCCACACAGGTGGGTATTGTATTCACCATCCACTCATCTGGGTTACTATTGTTGGTGGCCAGTGCTGGCAATGCTTGCCATGTATGTGTTCCATATTCCATAACATGGATGGTGTTTGGGATGTGCACATGTCCCACATGCATGTTCTGTGACATGTGGAAGTGTACCTGAGGTGTCTGGGGCATGTTGTGTGGACATATTGTTATAATCTGATGTGGCATTCCTGAACTCATGTGGTGAGAACTGGCTATGGAACTGAGGTTGATCCTGCACCTACACTGACAGCATTATACAGGTATTCACTGGTGTTAGTGGCATCTGTCCATATAGGGCTTGTGTACAAGGCATGGCATTTCCTTTGTGGGTTACATTTGCTGACTCTACAGTTGTTGCAGGCGTCCAGTGGGTAACATAGCAAAGGATCACTGTAAGCAATTAGTTGCCTATTGTAGGGATGGAACAAGGTGCCATGTCCTCTGTAGTCCACTGCAATCACACCATGGTTACTATTTGTGGGCAATATGCAGGAAACCATCAACATAGTGGTTGTTGCCTAGCCAAGTGTGTTTGTGTATGACACATGGATGGAGTGTGTTCTTTGGGTATTACAAGGGTTGCCTACATTGTTCCCCAATCCATAATGTCACATGTGGGTGTATGGATTGTCTATATCAGCCTCTCTGCTGTTTGACATCTGTTGTCCTTGTAAGGTGGACATTGTGACATATAATAGGTCGTCAATATAAGAAATTTGCAAAACCTGCCCAACAATGAGTCCTGTTATTACACAATCACAGCTAACTCCACACAGGATGCTGACGACAAACACATCCACACACACACACACTTGAGACTGCTGAGTTTCAAACCCCTACCTCGCTATGTATTGCTACTACAGATTACTGCATGTATCGCACGTTCCATGGAGCTTATAGGGCTAGACTTTCCCCAAAGGTGTATTTCAAGGTGAATGACATCAGCAGGCTTGCCAAAGTAAGGCAATGGAAAGTGTATTCACTGTGAATGGCCTCAAAAGCATTGACCCCACATACACCCACATAAACAAACATACACAGAGCCTCACAGTTGCCATGTCTAGGATACGAACTCCTACTTTTCTAATACATCACATGACAGCATTACACAGTTATAGCATATGCCACAGAGCTTATAGGAGTATGCCTTCACTAAATGTGTATTTCAAGGTGAATGACATCAGCAGGCTTGCCAAAGTAGGGGTAGAGCAATGTAAAGTGTATTGACTGTGAATGGCCTCAAAAGCATTGATCCCTACACACTGACACACAAACACACACACACACACACACACACACACACACACACACACACACACACACATACACACACACAGTCTCACAGTTGCCATGTCTGGGATGAAAACTCCTACCTATCCAGTACATCACACTATAGTGTTACACAGTTATAGCATGTGCCACGGAGCTTAGAGGACTATTCCTTCCCCAAAGGTGTATTTCAAGGTGAATGACATCAGCAGTTTTGCCAAAGCAAAGCAACGCAAGTGTAGTGACTGTGAATGGCCTCAAAAGCATTGATTCCTACACGCACACACAAAGTCTCACAGTTGTCATGTCTGGTATTAGAACTTCTACCTAACTAGTACATCAAACTATAGCATTACGCAGTCATAGCACACACCACAGAGCTTATAGGGCTATTCCTTCCCCAAAGGTGTATTTCAAGGTGAATGACATCAGCAGGCTTTTCAAAGTAGGGCAATGGAAAGTGTATTGACTGTAAATGGCCTCAAAAGCACTGATCCCTATGAAGATAAACAAAGAAAAAAGGTGCAAAGGACCCCAAGACAGGAATCCACAACAAATGAAAAGGCAAATAGGTCCACCACAGGAAAAGAGTCACAATAAGGCTAAGACCACAGAAAAACGTGTAGGAAGCAATTTAATCCACAATTCCACGACTGAGCGCTTTCGCCAGAAACCTGGTATCATCAGAGTCATAAACAATTAAAACACACCCAGCATGTTCTTATATACAATAAAAAACACCACCAATTAATCAATTGTTGTTCCTTAATTGGTGAAACATCCTTAAAGGTAAACTGGACAAAAACCAAAAGCTTTTATCAAAAGTGTATATATATATATATCAATTCATTGATGTAAATAAATAAAAATTATGTATATATACATAACAATGAATAAATGTATATAAAAAATTCCTAATATCTTGATAACAAACATAACCTAACTAAAGATGTAATACACAATATGTAAAATAAAATGAATGAATCTACAATATATTATATAGAATAAATTCTGAATATAATAATATGAATAAAGTTAAATACCCACAAACAATAAATGTTTCACAAACACAGTAATATTGTTCAATATATGAACATAATATAAAAAACTCAGAAGCTTAGTATTTCCATACATAAAACTAATCAATGTAAATGAAACAATATAATAGTTACATATTATTGTTGCAGCCTTCAGAAAAAAATGTGAAACATTATATTAGACAGTCATCCAATGAAATAAAATCTAATCTAAATAAAATTAGATCTATATTTTAACAAGGGTTTTAAAGAAATACTTTCATTGATCCCCGGGTGTTTAGTAGCATTTAGCCTAATCTGCCATTCCATTTCCCGGAGGGCAACAAGATTGTCAACATCTCCAAATGTGTCAGATTTAATTTTGTCCACTATAAAAAATAAAAATTTTTTGAATTCATGACAAGTTCTACTGTGTAAATAAAGGGCATTGTGGTCATCCTTTCTTCTAATGGAACCACAATGTTCCCTAATTCTCTCTTTTAAACATCTTGTAGTCTTGCCCACGTAGAAGGCATCGCAAGTCATGCACGATGCAACATATACACAAAACTTGGTGACACAGTTGCATCGCCCAGGACATTCGATAGAACGACTAAAGCCTGCCACCGTGAGGTTGGAACCTACTGCTACGTATCTGCACCATTTACAATTGCCACATTTATTCATTTGTGATCTTACATATTTATCACTTTTTCTCTCTAATATTTCCTTCAAGTTGTTTCCCCTACTGAAGACTATTACAGGGGCATCACCCAAAATAGATTTTAAACCTTCACTTAGAAAATACTCCCATAACATTTTTACATTTGTACAGATTTCTAAAGAAATGTCGTTGTATTTCAAAATAAATTTAGGCCTTTCTTTGTCCATACACACATTGTTGTCCTCACTATTAAACCCATGTGGAACTATGTCCTTAATCCCTGTTTTCAAAATTGGGGAGTATTTACTTCTCCTATTTTTATACACCTCCTTTTTAGTTCTAATTAGTAGTGTCAAAGGATGTCCTCTCTCCAAGAAAAACCCATTGAGTGTATATATCTCTTTCTTAAATTCCTCACCATCACTGATCAACCTAGAGAGACGAACCATCTGACCTTTGACCAAACCCCTCCTTTGATGCATAGGATGGCAACTGGTATAATGCAGCATAGAATTAGCATAACTGGGTTTCCTATATATATTACTTACAAACTCCATTTCATTCTTAGAAATCCTAATATCCAAAAAATTGGCATGGTCACTGTTCCACTTGTAGGTAAATTTAAGGAATCCAGAACAGCTGTTAATATAGTCCATGAATTCCTTGACACTATCCTCACTACCCTTCCATAGTATGAGTAGATCGTCCAGAAATCTGTTATAAGATAAAATGCTGTTCTTAAATCTGGAATTGAATACATACTTCTTTTCCCATGCTAAAAGAACTAAGTTAGCATACACTGGGGCGCATTTAGCACCCATTGCTACCCCAGTCATCTGTTTGTATCTTTCACCTTCAAACATGAAAAAGTTGTTATTAAGTACCAGTTCCATAAGTCCATAACAAATTTCCAATTTATCCATGTCAAATTTCCTATTTGAATATAGACTGTCATAGAAAAACTCTAAACCCTCCAAGTGGGGAATTACTGAGAAAAGATTGACAACATCAATGGTTAAAAAACCAAAATTACCAAGTTTCTGAAAAATCAATTGAATTCAACCTCTCTAAACAGTGCCATGAATCCTTCAGTATGTGTTCAACATCTGTTAAGGCTTTCTTACAATGAAAATCTACAAAGGCTGCCAATGGCTCGGTCTTAGAACCCTTTGCTGAAATGATAGGACGAAACTGAAGAAAGTCAGTCCCCTTGTGAGTCTTAGGTATGCCAAAAAATTTTGGCATATAAGGAAACTTCACAGCTAAAAAGTGAAAGTCTGCCTCATTAATCACTCCCTGGTATAAGGCGTCTAATAAATACATGTCAATTTTCTGGTATGCTGAATTAATCTCATGGATCGATACTCTAGTGTACGTGTTGTCATTATTTAAGATGGACATCATCTGGCCAACATAATCCATGTTGTACATGATGACCATCCCTCCACCCTTGTCAGGTCTCATACATCTGTATTGACCCGTTGATGTAAGTTCCTTAAGTACTGCCCTTTCACTGTTAGTCATATTATCCACATAGGTGGCCCTTTGCAAGCAAAGTCTCCTAAGCTCATATTCTACCATTTTTTCAAAGATGCTAATCTCTTTGTTAGTAGGTGGCATGAATGTACTCTTCCTCCTTAGTGTATTGGAGCAGTGCAGCCCATTGGATATAATACTGTTAGTACCTGATGTATGAAAATAAAGTTTCAAGTTGATTTCCCTCGTAAATAGCTTGAAACTTTTCAATACATGAGTTACATCCAAACCAAAACTTGGTACAAACTTTTCCCCCTTGCTAAATAGTTTAAAATAAGATTCATTCATAGTTAAATCAGTGTAATTGTATATAATATACCCCATTTCCTTTTCAATACTGTGTTTCATTCCCTCTTGTGGAATGGAAACCATATTGTTAACACTACTTAATTCGACATCATTATTACTCAAATTAACTTCCAAATTTCCTGTCAATGTTTCATTGACACAATCGTTTTCATTAATTATAGGAGCATCAACATAAACCTCTTTCATTGAGGCATCAAAACAGGGTTGTATAACTGGCAAAGTAATACCTAATTGATCTTGTTCATTGATAATAAACTCATAATTACACTCAACTTGCCTATCACCAGTAATCACTTCCTGCTGGTGAGTTTCCAAAATGTTAACTTGTGAAAACAACCCAACTCCAACATTGCCAAAACAATCAGCGTTATCGTCGTCAAGTGAAATTAAACTTTTGTTATTAAATTCATCATTTATATTAGTACTCAAATTGGTGTGTATACATTCACTTACAGATGTACTACATAGCCCTTCTTTACCCCCCTCATTAACTGTAGAATTTTGAAAGCTGGAAACAGTTGGTAAAGAAGAGGAAGAATTGAACAGAGCATCAATGTCATCACATAGGGAAAATTGAACGAATAAGTCCGAGGTAAGTTCTGGAGTAAAAGAGATCAGCGGTAATTCATTCCCCTCCTTCCTGGACTTAGTCGTTGGGGTTGACCCTGATCTTTCCCCTTGTTCAATAGTCTCTCGGACCTCCGTGGTAGTTCCGGTCCGTCCAAAAAATCATTAACATCACCCCGACCTTCATTAGAACACTCCCCGTTATGATTTTGGAACTCGTGTCTAACAGGGGTTTCATGCTGATAATGAAATACCTTACGTCCCAGTGGGTATGCTGTTCGTGTTTTGTATGCATAACAATCCCTATCTAACTTTTTATTTTTAACGGCCTTGTTCTTATACACAAAATTGTCTACATTCTTGATCACCCTCTCGTAGTGGCTTTTGTGCTGAAAAAATAACAAGTCTTGTGTAATATTGGCATCCAAGTTCACTATTTCTTCTCGCAACTTTTTCATTTTAATTTCATTATGCCTTAATATAATATCTAATAAATCCATACCTGTCCTTTGGTATAATTCAATAAGTTCTTCATAGGCTTTGGAGTCAGTCTCGATTCCCGTGGGTAATTTCCAAACCCGTAAACCCATCGGAATCTGCCCCATTTCTTTTGATTTGGCGAGAAACAAACTGTCCAGTTGTACTGCACGGAACTTGGTGCAAATCTTCTCATATTTGAAAATCTGCTCACGTAGCGTCAAAGGCTGTTGGTTAATTTGACCCACGTGTAACTTAGTATGCAAACCACCACTTACGTCCAAAGTAGGGGTTTCTAACCATGCGCAAATATTCCGTTGCTGGGTGTTGTAGTCCACAGTCCCCAATGTTGGCGGTACTTCCGTGTTAAAATTACTGGCACCATTCGAATTTCCACTCGTATCTCGCCTAACGGCACCACTGTACGTAGCTATAGAATTAACCCTCTGCCCGGGTGTGATGTCACTAGGGGAATGTAATGTGTACAGCTCCATCTGCGTCTCCGTAGGGCTGTTAATAGGAGTTACATCATCTTTAGCCTTCTCCTCCTCATACAAATGTACCAGTTTGTTTAACACGGTGGTTAATTCTTTGAGCAGTGCTTCCATGTCCACAATAATTCTTGCCAAGTGCTCGAATTCCACGGTTGACCAAACAATGAAAAAAAGTGCAAAGGACCCCAAGACAGGAATCCACAACAAATGAAAAGGCAAATAGGTCCACCACAGGAAAAGAGTCACAATAAGGCTAAGACCACAGAAAAACTTGTAGGAAGCAATTTAATCCACAATTCCACGACTGAGCGCTTTCACCAGAAACCTGGTATCATCAGAGTCATAAACAATTAAAACACACCAAACATGTTCTTATATACAATAAAAAACACCACCAATTAATCAATTGTTGTTCCTTAATTGGTGAAACATCCTTAAAGGTAAACTGGACAAAAACCAAAAGCTTTTATCAAAAGTGTATATATATATATATATCAATTCATTGATGTAAATAAATAAAAATTATGTATATATACATAACAATGAATAAATGTATATATAAGCTTTTGGTTTTTGTCCAGTTTACCTTTAAGGATGTTTCATCAATTAAATTGCTTCCTACAAGTTTCAAAAGAAATGGGGCAGATTCCGATGGGTTTACGGGTTTGGAAATTACCCACGGGAATCGAGGTTGACTCCAAAGCCTATGAAGAACTTATTGAACTATACCAAAGGACAGGTATGGATTTATTAGATATTATATTAAGGCACAATGATATTAAAATGAAAAAGCTGCGAGAAGAAATAGTGAACTTGGATGCCAATATTACACAAGATTTGTTATTTTTTCAGCACAAAAGCCACTACGAGAGGGTGATCAAGAATGTAGATAATTTTGTGTACAAGAACAAGGCTATCAAAAACAAAAAGTTAGATAGGGATTGTCATGCATATAAAACACGAACAGCATACCCGCCGGGACGTAAGGTATTTTATTACCAGCATGAAACCCCTGTTAGACATGAGTTCCAAAATCATAACGGGGAATGTTCCAATGTAAGTCGGGGTGATGTCAATGATTTTTTGGACGAACCGGAACTACCACGGAGGTCCGAGAGACTATTAAACAAGGGGAGAGATCAGGGTCATCCCCAACGACTAAGTCCAGGAAGGAGGGGAATGAATTATCGCTGATCTCTTTCACTCCAGAACTTATCTCGGACTTATTTGTTAAATTTTCCCTATGTGATGACATTGATGCCTTGTTCAATTCTTCCTCTTCTTTACCAACTGTTTCCAGCTTTCAAAATTCTACAGTTAATGAGGGGGGTAAAGAAGGGCTATGTAGTACATCTGTAAGTGAATGTATACACACCAATTTGAGTACTAATATAAATGATGAATTTAACAACAATAGTTTTATTTCACTTGACGACAACGCTGATTGTTTTGACAATGTTGGAATTGAGTTGTTTTCACAAGTTAACATTTTGGAGACTCACCAGCAGGAAGTGATTACTAGTGACAAGCAAGTTGAATGTAACCATGAGTTTAATATTAATGAACAAGATCAATCAGGTATTATTTTGTCAGTTATACCATCTTGTTTAGATGCCTCAATGAAAGAGATTTATGTTGATGCTCCTACAATTAATGAAAATGATTGTGTCAATGAAACATTAACAGGAAATTTGGAAGTCAATTTGAATAACAATGATGTAGAATTAAGTAGTGTTAGTAACATGGTTTCTATTCCACAAGAGGGAATGAAACATAGCATTCGAAAGGAAATGGGGTACATTATATACAATTACACTGACTTAACCATGAATGAATCTTATTTTAAACTATTTAGCAAGGGGGAAAAGTTTGTACCAAGTTTTGGTTTGGATGTAACTCATGTATTGAAAAGTTTCAAGCTATTTATGAGGGAAATTAACTTGAAACTTTATTTTCATACATCAGGTACTAATAGTATTACATCCAATGGGCTGTACTGCTCCAATACATTAAGGAGGAAGAGTACATTCATGCCACCTACTAACAAAGAGATCAGTATTTTTGAAAAAATGGTGGAATATGAGCTTAGGAGACTTTGCTTGCAAAGGGCCACCTATGTGGACAATATGACTAACAGTGAAAGGGCAGTACTTAAGGAACTTACATCAACGGGTCAATACAGATGTATGAGACCTGATAAGGGTGGAGGGATGGTCATCATGTACAACATGGATTATGTTGGTCAGATGATGTCCATCTTAAATAATGACAACACGCATAATTAGAGTATCGATCCATGAGATTAATTCAGCATACCAGAAAATTGACATGTATTTATTAGACTTATATCAGGGAGTGATTAACGAGGTAGATTTTCACTTTTTAGCTGTGAAGTTTCCTTATATGCCAAAATTTTTTGGCATACCTAAGACTCACAAGGGGACTGACTTTCTTCAGTTTCGTCCTATCATTTCAGCAAAGGGTTCTAAGACCGAGCCATTGGCAGCCTTTGTAGATTTTCATTGCAAGAAAGCCTTAACAGATGTTGAACACATACTGAAGGATTCATGGCACTGTTTAGAGAGGTTGAATTCAATTGATTTTTCAAAACTTGGTAATTTTGTTTTTTTAACCATTGATGTTGTCAATCTTTTCTCAGTAATTCCCCACATGGAGGGTTTAGAGTTTTTCTATGACAGTCTATATTCAAATAGGAAATTTGACATGGATAAATTGGAAATTTGTTATGGACTTATGGAACTGGTACTTAATAACAACTTTTTCATGTTTGAAGGTGAAAGATACAAACAAATGACTGGGGTAGCAATGGGTGCTAAATGCGCCCCAGTGTATGCTAACTTAGTTCTTTTAGCATGGGAAAAGAAGTATGTATTCAATTCCAGATTTAAGAACAACATTTTATCTTATAACAGATTTCTGGACGATCTACTCATACTATGGAAGGGTAGTGAGGATAGTGTCAAGGAATTCATGGACTATATTAACAGCTGTTCTGGATTCCTTAAATTTACCTACAAGTGGAACAGTGACCATGCCAATTTTTTGGATATTAGGATTTCTAAGAATGAAATGGAGTTTGTAAGTAATATATATAGGAAACCCAGTTATGCTAATTCTATGCTGCATTATACCAGTTGCCATCCTATGCATCAAAGGAGGGGTTTGGTCAAAGGTCAGATGGTTCGTCTCTAGGTTGATCAGTGATGATGAGGAATTTAAGAAAGAGATATATACACTCATTGGGTTTTTCTTGGAGAGAGGATATCCTTTGACACTCCTAATTAGAACTAAAAAGGAGGTGTATAAAATAGGAGAAGTAAATACTCCCAATTTTGAAAACAGGGATTAAGGACATAGTTCCACATGGGTTTAATAGTGAGGACAACAATGTGTGTATGGACAAAGAAAGGCCTAAATTTATTTTGAAATTCAACGACATTTCTTTAGAAATCTGTACAAATGTAAAAATGTTATGGGAGTATTTTCTAAGTGAAGGTTTAAAATCTATTTTGGGTGATGCCCCTGTAATAGTCTTCAGTAGGGGAAACAACTTGAAGGAAATATTAGAGAGAAAAAGTGATAAATATGTAAGATCACAAATGAATAAATGTGGCAATTGTAAATGGTGCAGATACGTAGCAGTAGGTTCCAACCTCACGGTGGCAGGCTTTAGTCGTTCTATCGCATGTCCTGGGCGATGCAACTGTGTCACCAAGTTTTGTGTATATGTTGCATCGCATGACTTGCGATGCCTCTACGTGGGCAAGACTACAAGATGTTTAAAAGAGAGAATTAGGGAACATTGTGGTTCCATTAGAAGAAAGGATGACCACAATGCCCTTTATTTACACAGTAGAACTTGTCATGAATTCAAAAAATTTTTATTTTTTATAGTGGACAAAATTAAATCTGACACATTTGGAGATGTTGACAATCTTGTTACCCTCCGGGAAATGGAATGGCAGATTAGGCTAAATGCTACTAAACACCCGGGGATCAATGAAAGTATTTCTTTAAAACCCTTGTTAAAATATAGATCTAATTTTATTTAGATTAGATTTTATTTCATTGGATGACTGTCTAATATAATGTTTCACATTTTTTCTGAAGGCTGCAACAATAATATGTAACTATTATATTGTTTCATTTACATTGATTAGTTTTATGTATGGAAATACTAAGCTTCTGAATTTTTTATATTATGTTCATATATTGAACAATATTACTGTGTTTGTGAAACATTTATTGTTTGTGGGTATTTAACTTTATTCATATTATTATATTCAGAATTTATTCTATATAATATATTGTAGATTCATTCATTTTATTTTACATATTGTGTAGTACATCTTTAGTTAGGTTATGTTTGTTATCAAGATATTAGGAATTTTTTATATACATTTATTCATTGTTATGTATATATACATAATTTTTATTTATTTACATCAATGAATTGATATATATATATATACACTTTTGATAAAAGCTTTTGGTTTTTGTCCAGTTTACCTTTAAGGATGTTTCACCAATTAAGGAACAACAATTGATTAATTGGTGGTGTTTTTTATTGTATATAAGAACATGCTGGGTGTGTTTTAATTGTTTATGACTCTGATGATACCAGGTTTCTGGTGAAAGCGCTCAGTCGTGGAATTGTGGATTAAATTGCTTCCTACAAGTTTTTCTGTGGTCTTAGCCTTATTGTGACACTTTTCCTGTGGTGGACCTATTTGCCTTTTCCTATGAAGATAAACAAACAGGGGTGGCTTGTGCTATAGGACTGCAATACTGCAGCCCCCCCCCCTCCTGTTGAAAAAAAGAGGAAAATAAAACAAAACCAAAATCGCAAGTCCTGGAACTCCACTCATGTGTACTGGAGTTCCTGGTAGTAACAGAACTCCAGACTGCTGTGTCAGGCAGTCTACATAGGGGAGAAAGGCATCTCTACCCTGCAGCTTAGAAGTTTGTGCAGTGATGACTGAAGATAACAGAAGGACATTGGACTGCATCCTTTGCAGTCTGGAGCCTCCAGCCTACTCTTGTGGGGAAAACCAGACAGCCAGGAGAACTGGAAACCAGCTGTTAGCTTTTGTGGACTGAGGAGACTGCTTTTATTGTGTAGCGGGAACGAGGAGACTGGACCTAATTCTGGACTGCTGCTTTATAGCCACTCCGCAACTGAGGAGACTGCGTGCAACCAAAGAGACTGCATTTTAGCTGCTATGGTACCTTCAGGTAGGGTAACTAATTCAGGACTGCTGCTTTTTAGCTGCTCTGTGACCGAGGAGGCTGTGTTTTAGCTGCTATGAGTTCTTCATGTAGGATGTGCATGTGTTTGTATGTGTGTGTGTGTGTGTGTGTGTGTGTGTGTGTGTGTGTGTGTGTGTGTGTGTGTGTGTGTGTGTGTGTGTGTAATGCCCCAGTTGCTATATACTGGTGGCTAGACAGAACACATGGGGTGGGTAGAGAATATCTCAGGCTTGAACCCTGTATCTGGGTGCAGGTGGCAAGAGCATGCATTCCCTACTCACCACCATTTGTAAAAAACTTGCAGATTATTGTGTCATATTTGCTCTGTTCCTCATAAGCTATGTGATTTCTGTATGTTTGTTTTTTCTTGCAAAGTCAATAGTGCAGTGGTGCACTGGTAGCATTGTTGCCTGACAGCTACAGATTATCTGGTTTGATTCTTGGCTGGGGTGCCTTCTGTGTGGAGTCTGCATGTCCTCCCATCTTACAAAGACATGTGTCTTGAGTGTTTCTCCCTGGGCTTCTGCTGAAAATTAGCTTTAGTTCCAAGTCAGACTTTCCTGGTTAAGAAATGTTAAATAAATAAAAATAACAGGCATCTGAATTTCAGACTTCATGTTCTTCAGAAAGGACATGGTAACACAAAACCGTTTATATTAGCAATTTTCTAAGTTTATAACATGGATATTTGAAATTTGTCCCTGTTTTTGGGACTGTATTCCCCCATTATTGGTTTCATCCAGGTTTTATGTGCTAAGGTTGAGAACTATGGTGAGAACTGAATTCAATGAATATGTTTGGGGGCTGTATTCCCCCATTATTGGCTTTGTTCAGGTGTTTTTTGCTAAAAGGTTGAGAGCTATGGTGAGAACTGAATTCACTAAATGGTAGCCATTTAAGTTTCATTCTTCCTCTCTTTCACAAAACAGCTGATTTGGGATAGTGGTATGTTGCTCTGACTGTTTTGCATAGGGTCCCCAGGGTTCAAGACTTGGCAGTGAAATGTATGGTAGAAACACAGCATTTTATTCTAGCAACTTTCCAACATTATACAAGCAATGTTTAAATGTGTCCCTGGTATTTGGGCTTTTGTCCCCCCAATACATTTTGGCTTTTTCCAGATTTCTTGTGCTGCAAAGTTCAGAGATACAGCTGAGTGTCAAGTAGATTTTACAAGAAGCTAAGAGCTGCAGGGGAACAAAAGTTTAGTGCTGCTTATGCTGAGTCTGCTTGCATTGTTTATAGCACAACAGGTAGTGTCCTTGCTTTTGATGCAGAAGGCTGTGGGTTCTACTCCCACAGTAAGTAGATGCATTGCTGATACTGTACTATGTTGTAAAAGGGTGGATGCTGCAGTGCTTTTTGGCAAATATACCTAGTAACTATGAACCTGTTATCAGTTTGCCAGCCATTCCCTATTGCAATGTTATTACCTTATCATTTTTTAATGCAACATAGGCAATGTATTCCTCAAGGGCAACAGGCACTTTATTTGTAGATGAAACAATGACATAAAGTTATTTGCTAGCAGCAACCTCTTCATTAGTTACAGATTTCTTTAATGTGGAATTATTTAGATGACTTACTTCTTCAGAGATTGTGCATATTTACTGATACTGGTGGACTGCAGAAGTTTGAGTAGACTTTTATGATGGAAATGTTCTGAATTGGGCAGTTTTGTCATTATTGGTGCATGCATTTTGTTTCATTGTTTACTGGAAAAATGCTCAAAACAATAAATTTAAAATGCCCTCTAACAACTGTACTGTATTGTACAAGGAATATAATTTAATACAATCAAGAAGGTGTATCAAAGAGCATGTGTATGTTTTGTGTTCAAGGGGCCTATGATTTGAAAACAGCCCAAAGTTAATCTTCATTTGTCATTGGCAAAATGTATTTTCTTTGAATGTGCGTTTCAATGCTGTTTCAATGAATGTGAGTTTCAAGGGCAGAAAAGTTTTAATGCTAAGTCTATTTTCATTGTGCGACTGCATAGCTTTGTTTAGCAGATATCTATTAGTGTTTGTGCTGTAAAATGCAAAATAAAACTTTCAAATGAAATCCAAATCATCGCAAAAGTAAAGCAGTATGCACATTACAGTGTTTATGGTAAATTGGGTGAAATAACCAAAGAATGGGACATTGGAATGGCTGTAGGGGGGAGGCTCCATTCAACCATGATTTTGTGAGGTGGGAAGGGCAGCAAACTCAAAGGCAGCCTCGGCTGAACTATACCTCTCAAATGTCAAGATTTTTGCAGAATGAATAGATTTTTGCTTCTTATTTTTGGTTTCTTCCTCATAAAATTTGTGGTTTTCTGGCAAATCATTTAGGAATGAAGTCAGTAAATAATGAAAGACATTGAGTTTCAGACGTCATAACCTTCAGAAAAATGCATGCTAAAGCAAGACCTGCTATTCTATCAACTGTCTTAAGTTATATACAAGAGCAATTTTAGTACTGTTTGTATGTTCCCCCAAAATATTTTGCCTCATCCAGATTTCCTGCATTAAGAGGTTGACAGGTACATGCAAATAAATCGCTTTATAAAATTAAGAATATCCAAACCTCTCAACTGTCCCCAGTTTTGGCTCAAAATGTTGCTCTCCCCTAATAATCCCTCCACAAAATGGCAATTTTGGAAGAAAACGTGGAGGGTTTACAATTATAAGTAACTGCAATGATCATCGTTATAAATTACTTTTATTTCAGAAATGCATGTAGATGCTCTTATTTTGTCAGCTGCTCAAGTTAACAGTACTAATATTAAAAAGGTGTCTCTTCCTTGACAGGTTCCCAGCTGTATTGTGTGGCAATTGTATATTTTTGCATTACATTTTTGGTCTGTTTTCCATAAAATTGTGGTTTTCTGGCAAATTAGTGGCAAATCATTAAAGATTGAAATTAGAAAATAATGGCAGACATTTGAGTTTCAGATTTCATACCCTTCAGAAAATTCATACTAATGCAAGACCTACTACTATTCTATTATCTTTCTAAGTTTATAAGAGCAATATTTAAAAATTGTACTTATTTTTGGGCCTGTACCCCACTTTTATGTATGGCTTTGTCCAGATTTCTTGCTCTGAGGTTGAGAGGTATGAGTGTCAGAGCCATCACGGTCAGCCAGAGACAATTCAAATTGTGACATACTTGTAGTACCCCACTCCTCATTGTAGTGGCTCTGGATGTGTCCAAGCAAGGCAAGGAGCAGTTATACAGTGTAAGTGTGCAGAGTACTGCCCCATCCAAGGTAGACCACAAGTATGACCATGGCTTTTCATCCGTCCTTGATTTTGCAAAATGTTCTGGTTTTCTGTCATATTTTATACTGTTGATTTATGCTTCTTATTATTCAGAAAATGCATGCTGTAACAGTACACTGTTGCTCTGTGTTTAAGTAGCAATTCATTAATGACCATCAGATAAGCTTGTTGGAGATTGTAAGATTAAAGTAAGCTTTAATAAGCATACTGCTAAATATTTACCAACATTGAAAGGCTTTTTGTTGTTGCCATGCAGAGAATATTTACATAACTAGATAATGTATAAGCCTTAGGTATTGAAATGCATATGACAGTATTTGTAATAAAGGACAGGATTACAGTATTTTCAGAAATCATTACATTTGTTGAAGATTTGCAGTCATCTTTGCAGGCTTTACCCGTAAACTAAACAGAATGCCAGTCTATCATGTGTTGTCCATAACTTGTGCAGTAATCCTTTAAGCAATTTATCTTGAGCTTGTTTCTTGTTTGCAATTCATGTTTTGCTTTGATCATGTCTTCCCCATGAAACAAGTAGATAGTTGTCAGACAGCAGATCTTTCTTGGATAAGAAACATTTTTGCAAGTGGGGTATCACAGAGATTGCTACCTTCAGCATGCTACTTGGTAATTTTATAAAGCTGAATATAAATTATAATTAGAACTGCAGTGCAAGGAGATGTGGTTCGTGAGTGCTGCTTGTTTTTTTATACTTAATTTTGACTGGCATTCCAGTAATGTATTTAAAAAGTAATTTATTTTTTCATGCCTCACAACCTTTGTGTCTCCATCTAGATATTACGTTGTCATGTAGCCAATGCATTGAAATATTTTTTTCTTCTATACTTCATTTTGACTTGATTGGACTCTCATAATGATGGCTTGGCACCCACGGCAGCGTATTTAATTAAAGTTCTAGTTGTGGTTTTGAGCATTACTCCACCCCTTTCTATCTGGCCACATTCCTTCCCAATGATCACACCCATTCATTTGTCTCCTGCAGCCCCCTTTAATTTGAACTCATCAGCCACCACTGTAAACAAACACACACACACACAGAGTTTCACAGTTGCCATGTCTGGGATTAGAACTCCTACCTAACTACTACCTCATACTATAGCATTACGAAGTCATAGCGCATGCCATCATACTTATAAGGCTACTTTTTCCCCAAAGGTGTATTTCAAGGTGAATGACATCAGCAGGCTTGCCAAAGTAGGGCAATGGAAAGTGCAGTGACTGTGAATGTCCTCAAAAACATTGATTTTTACACACACAGAGTCTCACAGTTGCCATGTCTGGGATTAAAACTCTAACCTAACTAGTACATCACACCATAGCATTACACAGTTATAGCACATGCCACAGAGCTTGTAAGGCTACTTCTTCCCCAAAGGTGTATTTCAAGGTGAAAGACATCAGCAGGCTTGCCAAAGTAGGGCAACGGAAAGTGTATTGACTGTGAATGGCCTCAAAATCATTGATCACTATACAGACAAAAACACACACAGAGTTTCACAGTTCCCATGTCTGGGATTAGAACTCCTACATAACTAGTACATTACACTGTAGCATTATGCAGTTATAGCATGATCCACGGAGCTTATAGGGCTTTTCCTTCCCCAAAGGTGTATTTCAAGATGAATGACATCAGCAGGCTTGCGAACCTAGTGCAATGGAAAGTGTAGTGACTGTGAATGGCCTCAAAAGCATTGATCCCTACACATACAAAGTCTCACAGTTTCCATGTCTGGGATTAGAGCTCCTACCTAACTAGTACATCACACTATAACATTACGCAGTTATAGCATGTGGTGGACCTTATAGGGTTTTACTTCCCCAAAGATGTATTTCATGGTGAATGACATCAGCATGCTTGCCAAAGTAGGGAAATGGAAAGTGTATTGACTGTGACTGGCCTCAAAAGCATTGATCCCTACACACGCACACACACACACACACACACACACACACACACACACACACACACACACACACACACACACACACACACACACACACACACAAACACACACACACACACACACACACACACACAAAGTTAGATAGTTGCCATGTATGGGATTAGAACTCCTACTTAATTAGTACATAACACTATAGCATTACGTAGGTATAGCATGTGCCATGGAGCTTATAGGGCTAGCCCTTCAGCATAGGTGTATTTCAAGGTGAATGACATCAGCAGGCTTGCCAAAGTAGTTCAATGTAAAGTGTATTGACTGTGAATGGCTCAAAAGCATTGCTCCCTACACAGATAAACACACACACACAGTTTTACAGGTCCCATGTTTTTGATTAGAACTCCTACCTAATACATCATACTATAGCATTACACAGTTATAACATGTGCCACAGAGCTTATAGGGCCACCCTTTCCCCAAAGGTGAATTTCAAGATGAATGACATCAGCAAGATTGCCCAAGTAGGGCAAGGAAAGTATAGTGATTATGAATGGCCTCAAAAGCATTGATCCATAAGCACACACACACACACACACACACACACACACACACACACACACACACACACACACACACACACACACACACATACAAACACACACACACACACACACACACACACACACACACACACATGCACACACACACACACACACACACACACACACACACACACACACACACACACACACACACACACACACACACACACACACACACACACAGAGTCTCACAGTTGTCATGTTGTCATGACTTGGATGAAAACTCCTACCTATCCAGTATATCACACTATAGCGATATGCAGTTATAGCATGCACCATGGAGCTTAGAGGACTATTCCTTCCCCAAAGGTGTATTTCAAGGTGAATGACATCAGCAGGTTTGCCACAGTAGGGCAATGCAAGTGTAGTGACTATGAATGGCCTCAACAGCATTGATTTCTACACGCACACACAAAGTCTCACAGTTGTCATGTCTGGGATTAGAACTTCTACCTAACTAGTACATCAAACTATAGCATTACACAGTCATAGCACACACCACGTAGCTTATAGGGCTATTCCTTCCCCAAAGATGTATTTTAAGGTGAATGACATCAGCAGGCTTTTCAAAGTAGGGCAATAGAAAGTTTATTGTCTGTAAATGGGCTCAAGAGCACTGATCCCTACAAAGATAAACAAACAGGAGTGGCTCGTGACATAGGAGTGTGATACTGCAGCCACGCCACCTGTAGAAAAAAAGACGAAAATAACACAAAACCAAAATCATGAGTCCCGGAAGTCCACGCACGGGTGCTTGGAATTCCTGCTACTCTCAGAACTCCTGACTGGTGTGTCAGGCAGCCTGGATAGGGGAGAAAGGCATCTCTGCCCTGCAGCTTAGAAGTCTGTGCGGTGATGACTGCATATAACAGAAGGACACCGGACTGCATCCTCTGCAGGCTGAAGGCTCCAGCCTACTCTCGTGGGGAAAACCAGCCAGCCAGGAGAACCAGAAACCAGCTGTTAGCTTGCACGGACTGAGGAGACTGCTTTTACTTTGTAGCAGGACCGAGGAGACTGGACCTAATTCAGGACTGCTTCTTTTTAGCCACTCCACAACCGAGGAGACTGCGTGCGACCAAAGAGACTGCATTTTAGCTGCTAAGGGACCTTCAGGTAGGGTAACTAATTCAGGACTGCTGCTTTTTAGCTGCTCAATGAATGAAGAGGCTGCATTTTAGCTGCTATGGGACCTTCATGTAGGGTGTGCATGTGTGTGTATGTGTGTGTGTGTGTGTGTGTTTGTGTGTGTGTGTGTGTGTGTGTGTGTGTGTGTGTGTGTGTGTGTGTGTGTGTGTGTGTGTGTGTGTGTGTGTGTGTGTGTGTGTGTGTGTGTGTGTGTGTGTGGGTGTGTGTAATGCCCCAGTTGCTATATACTGGTGACTAGAGAGAACACATGGGGTGGGTAGAGAATACCTCAGGCTTGAACCCTGTAGCTTGGGTGCAGGTGGCAAGGGCCTGCATTCCCTACTCACCACCATTTGTAAAAAACTTGCAGATTATTGAGTCATATTTGTTCTGTTCCTCATAAAATCTGTGATTTCTGTATGTTTGTTTTTCCTTGCAAAGTCAGTAGTGCACTGGTAGCATTGTTGCCTGACAGCTACAGATTATCTGGTTTGATTCTTGGCTGGGGTGCCTTCTGTGTGGAGTCTGCATGTCCTCCCATCTTACAAAGACATGTGTCTGGAGTGTTTCTCCCTGGGCTTCTGCTGAAAATTGGCTTTAGTTCCAAGTCAGACTTTCCAGGTTAAGAAATGTTAAATAAATAAAAATAACAGGGATTTGAATTTCAGACTTCATATTCTTCAGAAAGGACACGGTAACACAAAACCGTTTATTCTAGCAATTTTCTAAGTTTATAACATGGATATTTGAAATTTGTCCCTATTTTTGGGACTGTATTCCCCCATTATTGGCTTCGTCCAGGTTTTATGTGCTAAGGTTGAAAACTATGGTGAGAACTGAATTCACGGAATATGTTTGGTGGGCTGTATTCCAACATTACTGGCTTTGTCCACATGTTTTTTGCTAAGAGGTTGAGAGCTATGGTGAGAACTGAATTCACTGAATATGTTTGGGGGCTGTATTCCCCCATTACTGGCTTTGTCCATGTGTTTTTTGCTAAGAGGTTGAGAGCTATTGTGAGAACTGAAATCACTGAATATGTTTGGGGGCTGTATTCCCCCCTTATTGGCTTTGTTCAGGTGTTTTGTGCTAAAAGGTTGAGAGCTATGGTGAGAACTGAATTCACTAAATGGTAGCCATTTAAGTTTCAGTCTTCCTCTCTTTCACAAAACAGCTGATTTGGCATAGTGGTATGTTGCTCTGACTGTTTTGCACAGGGTCCCCTGGGTTCAAGACTTGGCAATGAAATGTATGGTGGAAACACAGCATTTTATTCTAGCAACTTTCCAACATTATACAAGCAATGTTTAAAATGTGTGCCTGGTATTTGGGCTTTTGTCTCTCACAATACATTTTGGCTTTTTCCAGATTTCTTGTGCTGCAAAGTTCAGAGATACAGCTGAGTGTCAAGTAGATTTTACAAGAAGCTGAGACCTGTAGGGCAACAAAAGTTTAGTGCTGCTTATGCTGAGTCTGTCTGCATTGTTAATAGCACAACAGGTAGTGTCCTTGCTTTTGATGCAGAAGCTGTGGGATCTACTCCCACAGTAAGTAGATGCATTGCTGATACTGTACTATGTTATAAAGGGTGGATGCTGCAGTCCTTTTTGACAAATATACCTGGTAACTATGAACCTGTTATCAGTTTGCCATCCATTCCCTATTGCAATGTTACTACCTTATCATTTTTTAATACAACATAGGCAATTTATTCCTCAAGGGCAACAGGCACTTTATTTGTAGATGAAACACTGACATAAAGTTGTTTGCTAGCAGCAACCTCTTCATTAGTTACAGATTTCTTTAATGTGGAATTATTTAGATGACTTACTTCTTCAGAGATTGTGCATGTTTACTGATACTGGTGGACTGCAGAAGTTTGAGTAGACTTTTATGATGGAAATGTTCTGAATTGGGCAGTTTTGTCATTATTGGTGCATGCATTTTGTTTCATTGTTTACTGGAAAAATGTTCAAAACAATAAATTTAAAATGCCCTCTAACAACTGCACTGTATTGTACAAGGAATATAATTTAATACAATCAGGAAGGTGTATCAAAGAGCATGTGTATGTTTTGTGTTCAAGGGGCCTATGAATTGAAAACTGCCCAAAGTTAATCTTCATCTGCCATTGGCAAAATGTGTTTTCTTTGAATGTGCATTTCAATGTTGTTTCAAAGAATGTGAGTTTCAAGGGCAGAAAAGTTTTAATGCTAAGTCTATTTTCATTGTGAGACTGCATTGCTTTGTTTAGCAGATATCTATTAGTGTTTGTGCTGTAAAATGCAAAATAAAACTTTCAAATGAAATCCAAATCATCGCAGAAGTAAAGCAGTATGCACATTACAGTGTTTATGGTAAATTGGGTGAAATAACCAAGGAATGGGACATTGGAATGGCTGTAGGGGGGAGGCTCCATTCAACCATGATTTTGTGAGGTTGGAAGGGCAGCAAACTTAAAGACAGCCTCGGCTGAACTATACCTCTCAACTGTCAAGATTTTTGCAGAATGAATAGATTTTTGCTTCTTATTTTTGGTTTCTTCCTCATAAAATGTGTGTTTTTTTGGCAAATCATTTAGGAATGAAGTCAGTACATATTGACAGACATTGAGTTTCAGACGTCATAACCTGCAGAAAAATGCATGCTAAAGCAAGACCTGCTATTCTATCAACTGTCTTAAGTTTATACAAGAGCAAATTTTAGTACTGTTTGTATGTTCCCCCAAAATATTTTGCCTCATCCAGATTTCCTGCATTAAGAGGTTGACAGGTACATGCAAATAAATTGCTTTATAAAATTAGGAATATCCAAACCTCTCAACTGTCCCCAGTTTTGGCTCAAAATGCTGCTCTCCCCTAATAATCCCTCTGCAAAATGGCAATTTTGGAAGAAAACATGGAGGGTTTAAAATTATAAATAACTGTAATGATCAGAATTATAAATTACTATTATTTCAGAAATGCATGTAGATGCTCTTATTTTGTAAGCTGCTCAAGTTAACAGTACTAATATTAAAAAGGTGTCTCTTCCTTGACAGGTTCCCAGCTGTATTGTGTGGCAATTTTATATTTTTGCATTACATTTTTGGTCTGTTTTTCATAAAATTGTGGTTTTCTGGAAAATTAGTGGCAAATCATTAAAGACTGAAGTTAGAAAATAATGGCAGACATTTGAGTTTCAGATTTCATACCCTTCAGAAAATTCATACTAATGCAAGACCTACTACTAGTCTATTATATTTCTAAGTTTATAAGAGCAATATTTAAAAATTGTACTTATTTTTGGGCCTGTGTCCCATTTTTATGTATGGCTTTGTCCAGATTTCTTGCTCTGAGGTTGAGGAGTATGAGTGTCAGAGCCATCACCATCAGCCAGAGACAATTCAAATTGTGACATACTTGTTGCACCCCACTCCCCATTGTAGTGGCTCTGGCTGTGTCCAAGCATGGCAAGGAGAAGTTATACAGTGTAAGTGTGCAGAGTATTCCCCCATCCAAGGTAGACCACAAGTATGACCATGGCTTTTCATCTGTCCTTGATTTTGCAGAATGTTCTGGTTTTCTGTCATATTTTATACTGTTGATTTATGCTTCTTATTATTCAGAAAATGCATGCTGTCGCAGTGCCCTTTTGCTCTGTGTTTAAGTAACAATGCTTTAATGACCATCAGGTAAGCTTGTTGGAGATTGTAAGATTAAAGTAAGCTTTTATAAGCATACTGTTAAAGAATTACCAACATTGAAAGGCTTTTTGTTGTTGCCATGCAAAAAATATTTACATACCTAGATAATGTATAAGCCTTAGGTATTAAAATGCATATGACAGTATTTGTAATAAAGGACAGGATTACAGTATTTTCAGAAATAATTACATTTGTTGGAGATTTGCAGTCATCTTTGCAGGCTTTACCCATAAACTAAACAGAATGCCAGTCTATCATGTGTTGTCCATAACTTGTGCAGTAATCCTTTAAGCAATTTATCATGAGCTTGTTTCTTGTTTGCTATTCATGTTTTGCTTTCATCATGCATTCCCCATGAAACAAGTAGATAGTTGTTGTCAGACAGCAGATCATTCTTGGATAAGAAACATTTTTGCAAGTGGGGTATCACAGAGATTGCTACCTTCAGCATGTTACTTGGTAAGTTTATAAAGCTGAATATAAATTATAATTAGAACTGCAGTGCAAGGAGAAGTGGTTTGTGAGTGCTGCTTGTTTTTTTATACTTAATTTTGACTGCATTCCAGTAATGTATTTAAAAAGTAATTTATTTTTTCATGCCTCACAACCTTTGCGTCTCCATCTAGATATTAAGTTGTCATGTAACCAATGCATTGAATTATTTTTTTCTTCTATACTTCATTTTGTCTTGATTGGACTCTCATAATGACGGTTTGGCACCCAGGGCAGCGTATTTAATTAAAGTTCTAGTTGTTGCGGTTTTCAGCATAGCTCCATCCCTTTCTAGCTGGCCACACCCCTTCCCAATGACCACACCCATTCATCTGTCTCCTGCAGCCCCCCTTTAATTTGAACTCATCAGCCGCCACTGTAAACAAACACACACACAGGGTTTCACAGTTGACATGTCTGGGATTAGAACTCCTACCTAACTACTACATCATACTATAGCATTACAAAGTCATAGCATGTGCCATGGTGCTTATAGGGCTACCTTTTCCCCAAAGGTGTATTTCAAGGTGAATGACATCAGCAGGCTTGCCAAAGTAGGGAAATGGAAAGTGAAGTGACAGTGGATGGCCTCAAAAGCATCCATTTTTACATACACAGAGTCTCAGAGTTGCCATGACTGGGATTAAAATTACAACCTAACTAGTACATCACACTATGGCATTACACAGCTAAATCATACTGTCTCCCCCTTTTTTCAGGAATCCCATAAATTCTGATATTATTCCTTCAAAATCTGTTCTCTGAGTATTCTATTTTCCCCAGACTAAGTTTTGTTTCAAAAGAAATTCAACATTATTCTCATTTTCAAGTAATTTTCTTTCAAAATCGGACATTGCCTCTTCTATACTCGAGATTTGTGATGATTGCTGTTTAAGAGATTCACTCAGCACTTCAAATTGTTTTTTACATTCTTCTTTAAATTTCCCCATTTTGCTTTCTAATGTATCTGTCTTTACATGTAACTGACTACTGTACTTAATATAGCATGTATGTCTTTTTCATAGTACTATCATGTACACTGGGATTAGAGTGGGTCATTCTGAGACAATTAGTTTTTTCTAGATTTTTGACAGGAAAAAGCAATTAAAACAGTTTCAAACTTATTTTTTATAATAAACTTTTCAGTAGATGTTCAACTATAAATCCATCAAGTTTTGAAATGTTCTATTTGAGTTTTTTAGTAAAAATCTTGTCAGAGATGTTAAAATGAAGCACAGCTAAAACATAATCCTCATAACTGCTCACCATCTTGACCACATACCTGACTATTTAGTGTTTGCGATTAACAGAAGACGATTATTAAACTTTTATGTAGTAATGAGGAATGATTTTAAATGACACAACACATAGCAAAAATAGTCCTTATTATTTTAAACTTGTATATAAAATTATATTAATTATTTGTAAGTAGCTTTGGGCTAGGTTTTGATTAGATTTTAGGTATTGGTAGGTAGAGAGATAATATAGTAGTTTTTCTATTCAATAGGCAGAGTAGGAACTTTGGACTACATGGTAGGTTGTGATTTATTAGTAATTTATACAGTTATAGTCATACCCCAGGATTCAGCAAGCTCTGCACGGCATGCAGGAATATGGCAGGAGCTGCTGGAGGTAATATGGCCGTCGAAAGATCCAGGAACAAGCTCCCAGGATGTGCACGAATGCTCCTGCACTATTCCTGCACAGACACAGCTCCTGTATGCAAATTACCCCATTTGCAGGTGAAAACCACACAAATGAGGTGAATTTGCGATCCAGGAAGCTGGCAGCCATCCATGCAGAACTAGTGTAACTTGTAGAAATGTACTCAGTAACCGAGTACATTTCTGCAAACTACAAAATGGTGCCAAGACAGCACCAAATAAAGGGTGTATATAATGTGTAAAGCATGCCAATGGCCATATTTTATTTATTTTATTTATTTATTTTTATTTTATTTTATTTTACTTTGTTAACCAGGATAGTCCAACTGGATACACGTCCATTTTCAGTGAAGGCCTGGGGAGAAAAGCTCCAAAGAAACACATATGCAGGGCATACAAATATATTTTACATGTTTCTAGTATATTCAACCAGACAATATAAATGAGCACACATTATTAATTCCTACACAGATACATATATAATGATCAGTGCATATGCAAACAATAAAGTATGTTAAATATCTATCTAGATTCACATCATGCATCTGAATGTGGTATTGATAAGACTAAAACAGTCCGATCAGGAGATTATGTGTTTAAGGCAAGAGTTATAGCAGGAGTGGAGTAGAACTGAAGTTAGTCTGGTGTAGAGCAGGGACATAACCATTTGTTGCTGAGATGGCCTTTGATAGATTTCTTAAATTTGGATAGAGAAGATTCCAGGGTAATGGGTGGAGGCAGGGAGTTCCAAATGTTGGATATATAAGATGAGTAGAGGGAGTCACAGGCATGGTTGTGTGATCTAGTAACTCTTAATAGTAACTTATCTGTGGAGCAGAGTTGCCTAGGACAGGAATACTGCTGAATTAGGTTGCTTAAAGATGGTGCTTTATTTGGGTGGGAGAGCAGCTTAAAAGTAATGATAAGTTGATTGTAGATTAATAAATTTGGCAGTTCAAGCCAGTCCAATTGTTTTAGGTTATGACAGTGATGGGTTCTAATAGATGAGTTATTAGCAAATTTGTCTATTTGATTATAGCAGGTTGCCAGTTTGCTGGTTTCTGTTTTGGATAGATTTGTTAGGATTGGGGATGCATAAAGTAATGTTGAGAGCAAGTGAGTACGAGCAATTGGGTCCTAGCAGTATGGGTCAAGTAGGATTTGTGTTTGTAGAGACTACCTAGCTTTCTGTGAGTGTTTTTAATAGCTAGATTAATGTGGATATCAAACTTTAACTTGTTATCAATGGTGACGCCTAGTAGTTTTGTGTGTGATCCGGGTGTGATAAGTGTACCATTTTAGAGTGAATATTGAAAGTTGCAGTAAGGCTGGTATTTTGTGAGGGGTGAAATAGCAGGATCTTGATCTTTTTGGGGTTAAGAATGAGGCCATTGCCAGTAAGCCATTTTTCAACTGAGTTGAAATTATCCTGGGTTTTATTGTGTAGTTCTTGCAGGGTTGAGGCACTGCATATTTTAGTGGAATCATCTACACATTGGATATGGCTGGTGCTATTTGTTGCTGAGTGGAGACTGTTTGTGAAAATTGAGAATAGCAAGGGACCCAGTATTTATCCCTGAGGTACCCCAAGAGTGACTGATAAAAGTGGAGACAAGTTATTGTTCCACTGTACTGCTTGTTGCCTGTCCCTAAGATAGTTGTCGAACCAGGAGATTGATTGGTTGTCTAATCCTAGGTTTTTGAGGTGGCAGATGAGTTTGTCATGGCTAACCATATCAAAGGCTTTTGATAGGTCTAAGAAAAGGGCAGAAGTAAGTTTACCATTGTTCCTGTTATGGTTTATGATATCTGTGAATGCTAACAGAGCTGTGGTGGTACTATGACCTGGACAGAAACCATGTTGAGTTGGAGATATGAGTTCCTGATTTATAAGGTGGGACATAAGTTGATGGTGGATGCATTTTTCTAATATTTTAGCCAGTGGAGATAGAAGAGCGATTGGTCGGTAGTTGGACATGTCATAGGAAGTGCCACCTTTATGAAAAGGTATGATATAGGCAGTTTTCCAAATCAGGGGCACTGTAGCTTCAGTGATTGATCTATTGATTAGTATAGAAACTGGCTCAGCAATTTCTGCTGCTGCCAATTTTAGAAATTCATTGGGGAGGGAATCTATTCCTAGTGTTGTGGGTTTCAGCTGGGATAGTAGTTTTCTTATGTAGGAGGTTGGGGTGGGTTGCAGTTTAAAAGTGGGCATGTAGTTAGTAGAGGTGGGGACACCTGTTGTAGTGACAGTGAGATATTGTTGGGCTAGTGCTTGTACAGTTTCAGTAAAGAATGTATTGAATGATTCGGCTATGTTATCTTTTGTTAAACCTGATGTTGGGGGAGGGGTAATGGTTTTACCAGCGTGTAGTAACTTGTTTAAACCTGCCCAGAATTTCTTAGGGATATTCATGTGTTGGGTTTGATGGGTATTGAAGTAGTTTCTCTTGTCTTTGCTAACTAGTTTTTTGGTTAGATTCCTAATCTGTTGGTAGGCTTGCTGTATAGTAGGGCTTTTATTGGACATCCAGGTTGTCCAGGCTCTATTTCCTTCAGCTATTTTTGCCTAGTTTCCCTAGTTAACCATGGAACTGGTTTTGACTTTACTCTAGTAGTTCTTGCGGAGGCATGTCTATTTAATATATCTAAGAAGATGGAGTTGAAGTGTTGAAAAGCTTCATTTAAGGGTAGGTGATAAAGGTCAGACCAATTATATAGCTTTAGTTCCTGTCTGAAGTGAGTGAGGTTAAAGTGTTTTTTGTTTCTAATTTTTTGAAGTATAGAACTTTGGGGGTGATGGGAGTTGTATTTAAGTAAGAAAGTAGTTTGATGGTCACTCAATGAGTCTAGAAGGGTTCCGGCTAAGTAGGAACAGGGTATTTTATTTAGTAAGATCCAGTCTAATAGGCTTTCTTTTTTACTGTTTTTGACTATTTTGGTGGGATGTTTGATTACTTGAGAGAAGGTATGAAGATTGATGTGGTTAGTGGGTTGTTCAGCAGAGCATGTGAGCCAGTCTATATTAAAGTCACCTAACACAATTGTCTCTTGAGGCATGGATTGAGATAGCCAGTGAAGGAATGTATCCATGATAGAGATGTTATTGCCTGGTGGGATATATCCTGTTACTAGGTTGATGGCTTTTCTGTTACTTATTTTAAGCTTAGCTAAGAGAATTTCTGCTTTTTCTAAAGGGGGTGTAGTTACCTCGAGTTTAGTTATGGATAAACTATTTTTGTACAGCAGGGCAATGCCTCCACCTTTTTTACCTAGTCTGTCTTGCCTAAGTATACTATATCCAGGTGGTAGGATCTCGGTATCTTGGGTAGATGGTTTTAGCCATATTTCTGTTATACTGACTATATCAGGGGAGTATTGAGAGATTAGAGTGTGTAGTTCATGTGTTTTGTTGTTTATGCTTCTAAAATTTAGGTTTAGGAGGAGCAGACTGTTTAATGGCCTGGAGTTAAGTTGTGCTGACTTGGGAAGCTGATGTGAATTGGTCAGAGGACATGTATTGTTAGGTCCTGGGTTTGGGGTGGATATCACCAGCACTCAGGAGTTGGTGATGGACATTATGCATTAATTATGCTAGTTTTTCTAGTATAGTATAGTATTTTTGGGTTGCTGTTGATTTAGGGTAAGAGGTAAAGAGTCTAATATGGCTATAGCTTACAGCAGTAGTATTGTATAAGCTAGGGTTAATTGCTAGGGAGTAAGTAGATAGGATGAGAGAGAAATTGGCAGTGGCTTTATGGGGGTGTGGGAAGTTGTCCTGTTCTGGGTAGTTGTAAGATGTAGTGTGATAGGCACATAATAAGGATAGTAGTGACATTTGCAGGAGGAATGTCTTCATTTGTAAAGAAGAGGTGGTAATTGGTTGGATTTGTAGGTGTGGTTTGTTTGAGTAAATGTGGGGTGGGAGGGATATGGATTGGTTGTTGGGTGTGTGTGGGGAGTGGATAGCTATGTATAAATGTAGTTGATGTGGGGGTAGGGTAGGGTAGCGGAGTGAGCCCGAGCATATAGAGGGCGAACGGAGCAAGGCCAACCTGGCTGATGGAGGCAAGAGTCTGAACAGAAACAATCAGCAACAGCACTATCCTGTGTAATGCTGGTTCTGATATATATGGCCATTTGGCATGGAAAACAGTTGCAAAAAAAATTAACTTTTATTTTATTTTTTTGGCCGATATTTGCAGTTTAAGTGTAAGGCAGTGGTGCAGAAATGGGATCAGCTGGAAAATAAAAGAAAAACCCTAAATAAAGCTTTCCCTGTAAAATCACAATTTTGTTATTATAGTCAATGGCAGGCAGAAGACAACGAGGCCAGTGATTAGTGGTTGCTAAGGGGGAAGGCTCAGTGTGAGACTTGTAACTAGGCATTAGCAGGCAATTCTGTGCAAATGAGGGGAATGATACTGAATCACATATTTCCCCTCATGGCTAGCCTGCACCTAACCATGTAGGTGCAGGAAGACCATGGTGCAAGCCTAAGTGCTAGCTGATATCATAGAGGGGGGTGTCAGGCATACTGTAAGCTTAGTGGAGCCCTGTGGCTCAGGTTTGCCCAAAGCTAAGCAGAGCTAAAGAAGGGGGTGTGTCTGAAGCTGCCAAGCACACTTTACACTGCCTAAATGGGTGTGTGCACCACTCACTGGGTTTAAACCAAAAAAAAAAGTAAACAAGGAAATAGCAGCTCCGTTCACATCTGAGCACTATATTTGTGCAGCACACCTCTGGGCTTAAACAGGAAGGCAGTGGGAAGGGAAAATAGCAGTAGGAAGGTAATCAAGGAGAACTAGCATAGCTGGCAGGTGAAATGTGTCAGAATCAGCCAATTACACAGGTAGAAGATGAGCCCAGCACACTACTATAAACTATGCAAACACCTTTCCCCTCTTGTGTTTCCCACAAACCCTACACCACCGGTGTACACAAATGGGGAAATTTTACCTAACAAAAGCAACAAAATGATAGGGGCTGCATTAGTTCTCATAAATCAACATGGGGAAGAGGCTGAGGGTGATGAGGATGAAAATGCTGATGACCAACCCACAGTGAGGAGAAGGAGAAGAGTGTACAGACCCAGGGTAACCTACCAGGAGCTACATGAGCTGGAGATAGTGGAGCGCTATAGGGTGGACAGGGACCTCCTTCAGAAAATTGTTGAGCTGTGCTGACCATGCCTCACACACAGAACCAACAGAGGGGAACTCATCCCAGTGAATACCAAGGTATGTGTAGGCCAAAGAATACTAGCCACAGGTACCTTCCAAAGGCCAACTGGGGATATCATGGGGATCTCACAGGCATCAGGATCCAGGGTACTCCACCAGTTCCTGGATGCCTTGTCAGCACATGCCGGTGAACACATTTATTTCCTCAACACCCGTGAGGCGTTGACCAGCAATATGCGTCTCTTCCACCAAATAGCAGAATACCCTGAGGTAGTTGGTGCTATAGACTGTACGCACATACACATCAAAGCACCACCTGGTGAGTGGGGTAGGGTCTACATCAACCACAAGGGCTTCCCCTCCATCAACTGCCAGGTCATGTGAGATGCCCAGGGCATTATAATGAATGCATGTGCTGGCTGCCCTGAAAGATATCACAACTCCCACATCTGGCATATGATGCAGCTGTACCAGAGATGTGCCAATGGGTATGTCCCTTATGACCACCAAGTGGGGGATGCTGGGTATGCACTAAAGCCGTGGCTGATAACACCCATCAGAAATGCACACACACCTAAACAAGAACTCCATAATGAGGCACATGCACAGACCAGAATCATAATAGAGCATGTGTTTGGGATGCTCAAGTCACGGTTCTGGTGCCTGGACATACCCGGTGGAGCCTTGCAGTACTCATCAGCTACATTTACCCAAATTTTCATCGTATGTGCCATGCTACACAATATGATCCTGTGGAAACAGCTGCAGCAGGAACAGTGTGAGGCAGGGCCACACAGCCCCCCACCATTGCCAAGCCATGCACAGGCACAGAGTGACTCAGAGAAGGGACAACATGAGCCTGCCACAGTAGGCAGGAGGATGTGTGCCCAGTATGCCCAGGCCTTGGCAAAGAGGCAACACATAGCACATACACTGACATGGTAGGAACCCAGGGAATGACACCTCTCTCTGACTCGCACATACAGTAAAAGGGATGCCAAACATGACACTACCCATGGTCAACCATGTATAGGGAGTGTACTATGTGCATCCATCATAGTCAGCCCTACAGCACCATCCTCAATACTGGCACAGCCACAAGGTAAGTCACTCTCCCTATCAATTGCTGAATGGAGTAATAGGTTTTGTTACTTGTACCTATGGTATGGATGTGAGCATTCAAGGGAATCGGGTGGTCGAATGGGATGCCAGCAGATAGTAGACACCTATATTGGCAGCATGAAATCTGTAATAAATACTGTTGTCACCATAGTAGCCAGTACTAGACAAGGTGACAAAACCTACTGCAGGAAATGTGGTGGGCCAAATGTATGTACATTGGACACACACATGCCAGTCAGTAAGGCTTACATGCCCAACAACAGTCTCAGCTAGCAGGACAGGCATAGACAAACACAAAGAAAGGACATGCTAAGGCCTCTGATTGATGGCTATGGAGAACAGCCCCCCTCCAGACCTACACAGGCAGACTACAACAGGTCAGGCAGTGGAATGTTAGTTCTGAAGGGTACGAAGTCTGAAACTGAAATGTAGGTAAATAAAACCTAAGAACTGTAGTACACTGATATGCCTCTAGTCTGCATGATAGGTCAGAATACAGAATGAAATGGAGTACCTGAAATACCAGTACAGTCATAGCAAATGTGTACAGTTGTCAGGTGTACCCCCCCCCCCACCATCATATGTAGAAATGTAGTAACATGTATGTGTAGGTATGATAACTGTGGAGCACAGATTACCTGAGCTGGCCAAAGTAACAGGATATATTGTAGCACATGTACAATATTCAGAGCTGTGGGTGTTAGGTTGAAGTGTGTTGTATATTGTGTGAGAGTGGTCAGCATGTAGGCATGGTGGGTTTTGTCCTGGTGACCATTGGCCAGTACTGTCGATGACAGGGCCAAGTTCTCACAACTGCAGTGCTAAACACAATGCATCCCAGCAAGACACATTCCAGCAGTAAGCCGTAGTAATTGTTTGGATGTAATATCTATCACCATCTGAAAGATGGACATGTCATGAATGTGGGCCCAGACATACAAACAGTACACAGGTGGAAGTACCCTAGACAGACAGTGTATAAAATGTTACTGTCAAATGGACACACCTGTTGGGTTTTACAAACATGTTAGCAGCACATTAGTTGGGTTTGTTGCATGGAATATCGATGTTGTCTGGCCAAACACTGGCAGACCACAAAGCTCATAGGTATGAAGTATTGAGAAACTGCTGATGTCCCTGCACAAGCCAGCATAAGTGGAATGCCCCACATATATCTTTTGAGTCAGCTGCAAGTAGTTTCCATAGCACACATGCACCCAGCTCACCCCACCATCAGCCACAGGTACCTCACAGGTCATATCCCTGCTGCTGGGTATGAGTACAATATGACGCTTCACCTCCGTATGGAAATAGCCACAGAATGCAGCAAGGTGAAGAGGTTTCCCATGCAGGTGTGTGTCCCTATCTGTAAGCAGCACCATGCCAGCGCCCACACAAATGGATTAATAATGACAGAAACTATTGACATTAACACCTTGCACACCTACCATGTCACCCCAGGGGAATATAGTGGCATGCAGCCTGAGACTGTAGGAGCGAAACAATGCACCAGCCTAATACAGATGGCCTGCATCATTACTAAATATCCTACAGTTTTCTGTCAAAGGTCTGTGTCTCACCTGTACTGCCAGTGTATGTTATCTCATGGACTCCCAAATAACAACATAACACAGTCCACAGAACCCAAATGCAAGGCCATGGTGACAAATCCCAGTAACATGTCCACCATGTCCTACTGCATGAACTGTGGACCAACCCCAAAATACTGCTGGGATGAAGTGATAACTATAGGGAACTTATCAGATGTTTGCATAATGTTTGCAAGAGGATAGAATAATGAGGGGTAGAAGCATGGACGCCATGGAATGTGTGAAGTCTGAAACTCAGATGATGTGCACATACTATCCCTGCCTGCAAACACAATAATGGGTGGTTACAAACCTGTTTTTAAACTACAATGTGAAGGGGTAATGACCAGAAATATGTGCCCTGCCTCTTGGTAACCTGTGTGAATCTGTACAGCTGTGAGGTATGGCCACAGCAGGATATGGCCATACTGTCACATCAATGGATATACAAGCATGGGATCCTCAGCCACCACTGTACCAAGGTGCTGAACCATTTGCACAGACCCATCAGCAAGTGTCTGCAGCTTCCCCTCCAGAATTGCATGATTGTGCAAGAATATGTTTGCTGCAGACCACAATACTGGACACAGCTTCATTCACCCTATGTTCCCCAGGAATTTACTACAAGCAAATATGTATACTGAACAATAGTTGATGACATAAAACATCACAGTATAAAACATGACATATGTCTGAATATCTCTGCTAACACCAAAACCATGTAGCAGAAGCAGCACAGACACAATTACCTACAGTAACCCACTATCCTTTGCTCATTTGGACCCCATATTGTCAACCAATCTACAGATGTCCTACAGAAACAGGTTTCTAGCTGTAGGTGTCGAACACAAAAGCCTGCACTGGAGTACAACCTACCTGGAATGGATACACACATTCAATACAGAAGGTCATACTGGGCAGGCTCCCACACTTAGAGAAACAAAGCCCATGTCTGACGACAAAATAATGAAAGGTCATACTGGGCATGCTCCCACAGAAATGAAGCCCATGTATGGCAACAACAGTGGACTATACATATCTGACAGTCACAGATGTTTGTGCACACACTCCACACTGCACACCAGTCATGCTTTGCACACACATTGGATAGGAATACACACATATATCAAAGGACAACACACTATAATAAGCCAAACTTATACATAGATGTGTGGAAGAGAGTGACAGACAGTGACAAAGAGCCTCCCATCATGAGGCCTGTCCCACCCAGCACACATCCAATTGGATAAAAACACATGATGTGCAATTGTCAATCACTGTAGACATTTCCCTCTGGTATCCCTCCACACTATAGTGTCTGTCTGCTTGTGATAATTGTAACATGACTGTATAAGTCATTATTCATCTAGCAGTTGTATACACATACTTGTTAAATTTAAGCATGTGTGTGCCTGAGTGTTGTATATCTGCTTCCAGATGAATGGTTTATGGCCCATGCACACACACTGCACTTCCCATTGCTCTACTTTGGCAAGCCTGCTGATGTAATTCACCTTGAAATACACCTTTGGTGAATGAGTAGCCCTATAAGCTCCATGGCACGTGCTATAACTGCGTAATGGTATAGTGTGATGTACTAGTTAGGTAGGAGTTCTAATCCCAGACATGGCAACTGTGAGACTCTGTGTCTGTTTGTCATTAATATCCTGTGTGGAGGTAACTGTGAGTGTGTAATAACAGGACTCAGTGTGGAGCGGGTTTTGCAAAATTCTTATATGGTGGGCCTATTATATGTCACAATGTCCACACACACACACACACACACACACATATATATATATGAGGTGTATTCAGACATCAGGTCCACACTCTCTAACTCTCCTTCCTGCACAGCTGCACTGTTCTGCCTTGCTACAACACAGACAGGTGCCACATGTGGACACAACCTAACATTAGGGGGGTATATATAGGGATAGATTTCAGGTAAGCCTCTTATACATCTATGGCATTTGTGCTTGCTACATTACACATTAACATGACTGTCCTGCAAGAGGTGAGCTCTGGAACTTATGTTTCCATCATAACGGCATTACTTCCACCACCAGCTATTGGCAACACTAATATACATGTCTTGCAGTACACAACACACTCTATGATGGCTTACATCCTGTCAGTCAGGGTTGATCTGTACAGTTGGCAGGTATGGCCCACTGCCCAGAGGGACAGACACTATTGTCCATAGCAGTTGTTCAGCTGGACATCATTAAAACAACAACACCTGATGGCACATATAAATCATTCCACATAATCTATCCCATTATTATGGACCAAGTACTGCATTCAATTACATGCATATATGCTTCACATACCTGTTGTGGGAATGTTGTCTGTTCTGGATACAGTCTGCTGAGTGGATGGATGTGTTTTTTTTTTTCTTTCTCTCTCTCTCTCTCTTGGTCTTGCTCCACTAAATGGATTGAGCTGCTTTGAATAGATTGCAGCTTGGATTTTGTAGGTGATGCACATGATCAGGTGATGGCCTCTGCACCAATCAGTGTCCATCACTTGCTACCTGTATGCAGCCTGCTGTGTAGTACATCCAATTGCCACTGTCATGGCAACCCACTACTATAAATTCCTACATCATGTGCGTGTGGTCCCTTTACCTTTCCTGTATGGAGGACAGCATTCCTGTGTGTAGGCAGCAGTATTACAGACAACAGGTAGCAATACCTCTTACAAGAGGACCTGCAGACTCAGGCCAGCTACATATTTTTATAAGGTTTCAGACCTACAGACAATGTGAGTAGAGTTGATATATGCATTGTATACCACTAGTGTTACAGGGTTCGTGTGTATATACTAGTTTAGCATGGAATGTAGTCTGTCTGCATAGCTCTCAACTGTGGACCTATCCACATGATGGTCAGAGGATTGTCTGTTATGTTTTGTTTGTCCACCACACAGGTTTTGTGTCAGTTATATCACTGGCATTCTGTCTGTTGAGTGCTATCAGTACATGGTTACATCCATTTGTGTTTCTGACTTCATATTCCTGACTAAGGGTATGTTGCAAACTATCCTCTAATACCAGCAAAGTTTTCAGTGTATAGCAACACTATTGCAAATATGGCCCTATGCTCTGGCCTCTGGCCTCCACCTATATACCAGGCTTTGTCCATATGACATGCAGTAAGAGGTTGTTATGTAGTGGCCTGTGATTATGTCATGCTGCCATTTCTGCCATCATTCCAGTGATGTTGTGGTCCACACACATATTGTTTATAGGCTACAGCTGGACAAAATATGTGTGCCCTTCTGCAAGCCAAAGGTCAGTGCATGTAACACTGTTATATGACCCTGTAAGTCAGTCTTTGGGTGAGGGGTATGCACCATATATAACCTAGGCTGTTACAACATGTGAGGGATATCAGTAGTAAGCCACCTTAAGGTATATGGCTGTACATTTTTATACATTTCACCTTGGTAACATTGGTGGCCTAGTGCTTACTGTCATACAGACTGTTCTGTTTGTCAGTGTGATAGTGATGTTTTAAGTTAAGCATTATGTAACAGATACAGCCCCATTGTGACAACGTAATTCTTTTCCCCCTAGGAGTTGAGAACAGAGTGTAATTGGAGGCTGAAGAACTACATCAACATTACTTACTGTTGATTGATTTTTATCCTCTGGCCCAGTCTTTCTTTACTGTTGTACTACTTGAAGGCCTTGGCCTGGAAAGCAACATATGTTATGCTTTCGGATTACTGTATAAAATGATCTGCTTGAGAGTTGCATTACTCAGTTAGTATGTATTTGAAACACCTAACAGCTATGTGACATGGCATATACAATTGTAATAGTACACAAATAAACATTTCATATGTATGCAAACCTGTGTGTGGTGTCATATCCTTTGACTTCTCTGTGGGTATATGTTTCATGCAATAATTGGCTTTTATATGAGAGTATCATACACTGTCCATTTTAAAACATGGCAACTGTAGGAATACTGGGTGTTCAATATGCTGTGCACCCTCTAAATACGTATCTTCCTATACATATCTATACATAGTAATATATGCATATGTGTCTGCATGTGTATATACATATATATCTATATAAATATAATATATATATATATATATATATATATATATATATATATATATGTGTGTGTGTGTGTGTGTCTGCATATATGTGTGTGTGTGTGTGTGTATATGTATCATTGGAATGTTTATTGTTTCCCTACGGTAGCCAGACTGTACTGCATGATATGATACGGATACCATCCTGACATCATACAGGTGGGATGGATTACTGTTAACTTCTTGTGGCTATGTTGTGTAGGGTCCTGGGTATGGTACTTGCAAGTGTTGTTATTGTGTTGTAAGACAGATCTGTTTGGCTGTGGAGGAGGGGATGATATCAATAATTACAAGAGGTTCTTAGCTTGAGCCCCCTCACCCCCATTAACGGTGTCTTTGGTCATATATGTTTTTGTTATGTTCTTTATATTTATGGATACATATCTGTATATATATATATATATATATATATATATATATATATATATATATATCTGTTTACATACATATATTGCTCTATATATATAAATACATACACACACACACACACACACACACACACACACACATACATCTACATGTATAAATATATTTCTTGTACTGTTGAATGACTTTGCTGGATGATATGTTTGTGAAAACATTGGGGTTATGTATATTTGCCATGGCTTAGTGGTAAATCACTTTGGCCATGGTGTCCAAAGTCCTGGTTTTGAGACTTGCAATGACTGGTTATTTTGTTGCTGGGCAGAACAAGGGCCATTCGATACAGCGTAATTAAGGCACTTTTAAGCAGTTGTAAGCAGGTTTGCGTGGGTTTGCCCAAAGGTAAGCAATGCTAACTTCCAGTTAAATATGTTTGTAGTTAGTTAGCCTCTAAATTGCTTATCCTGTGTAGGCATTGCTTACCCCCGCACCAACAGGCTTAAATCCACTTACTGCTGCTTAAAAGTGCTTACTCCCGCTTACCTCATGCTAATTTCTTTAAAAGAAAAGAAAAAGGGTTGATAGGAAAGTGGTGAAGAAGGGGCACAAAGAGGGAAAGATATTAGGGAAAATAGCTAGGGATGTGCAGGACGGATGTAGGGAAGGTCCATAGCTGGCCATTTCTTCTACAGCAACAGCTGCACGTATACACTGATTTGGAAGTAGATTTGGATACTCATACCCCTGTGAGAGGGGTGATGACAACCTACGGTAGCCAGACTGTACTGCATGATATGATACGGATACCATCCTGACATCATACAGGTGGGATGGATTACTGTTAACTTCTTGTGGCTATGTTGTGTAGGGTCCTGGGTATGGTACTTGCAAGTGTTGTTATTGTGTTGTAAGACAGATCTGTTTGGCTGTGGATGAGGGGATGATATCAATAATTACAAGAGGTTCTTAACTTGAGCCCCCTCACCTCCATTAACGGTGTCTTTGGTCATATATGTTTTTGTTATGTTCTTTATATTTATGGATACATATCTGTCTATACATATACATATATATATATATATATATATATATATATATATATGTTTACATACATATATTGCTCTATATATATATATATATATACATACACACACACACACACATACACACACACACACATACATCTACATGTATAAATACATTTCTTGTACTGTTGAATGACTTTGCTGGATAATATGTTTGTGAAAACATTGGGGTTATGTATATTTGCCATGGCTTAGTGGTAAATCACTTTGGCCATGGTGTCCAAAATCCTGGTTTTGAGACTTGCAAAGGCTGGTTATTTTGTTGCTGGGCAGAACAAGGGCCATTCGATACATAGTAATTAAGGCACTTTTAAGCAGTTGTAAGCAGGTTTGCCCAAAGGTAAGAAATGCTAGCTTCCAGTTAAATATGTTTATAGTTAGTTAGCCTCTAAATTGCTTATCCTGTGTAGGCATTGCTTACCCCCGCACCAACAGGCTTAAATCCACTTACTGCTGCTTAAATGTGCTTACTCCCACTTACCTCATGATAATTTCTTTAAAAGAAAAGAAAAAGGGTTGATAGGAAAGTGGTGAAGAAGGGGCACAAAGAGGGAAAGATAGTCGGGAAAATAGCTAGGGATGTGCAGGACGGATGTAGGGAAGGTCCATAGCTGGCCATTTCTTCTACAGCAACAGCTGCACGTATACACTGATTTGGAAGTAGATTTGGATACTCATACCCCTGTGAGAGGGGTGATGACAACAATAATATGTTGTGAAGCCAATTAGACCAGATTACATGTGTCCAGTGGACACATGTGCGAACTGGAAAGCTATGTATGGGGCGAGATTTTTTTTGGTGGGAACAGATTGCCCTTTTTTTAAGGTGAGAGTGGGATGTTGGGGAGGGATAGTAGGTATATTTGGAGAGGTTGGTCAGGTAGGATAACAGACAAGACAAACAAGACAGCATACAGTGGCGGTATATGACATGTGGGGGATAAACACCTTGGATGGGGGAGGGTGTTTGGACGTCAGAATCCCATGAGCCCTCTAATGGAAACAGTCAGCTGAGGTCCCCACCCATGGGCAGTCACCACTGTACTTTCACGGCCCCAAAGATGGCTGTGCTGGGGGCTGGGAAGGAGGAGCAGGCTGATCCTCTAGATGTGCCATGCGGCACTCAAGCTGGCATAGCAGATCTCCGAACTCCCTGGGAAGCTTGCTATGCACCAGACCATGGACCTGACAACAGGTGACAGTACCCTGTCCAATCCCACTCCCAAAGGTGGTGCAGGACCAGTGGATGAGGATGTCCCAGGGTGGGCCCCATATGTGCTGGTGCCCGGTGCCACATCCAGATGAGGTAGGAGAGGTGGGTCCTCTGGGACCGGCCTCCTCAAACGTGGTATGGTACTTCAATTTTAAAACATATGTGGGTTAGTAATAGTTAATACATTCCAGGATTAGGTATAACAGCATGCATAGATATCCCCATTAACCCAAAACACCAGATATGGGACAGTTGCATAGCAAACAGAACACATGCATATATGGCACCACAGTGGCCATTACAACAACATGCAGGTACACTGATGGCAGCATGCCACCAATGTAGGGATATTTCAACATGGTGCATGCATAGAAACAAATTTCAATATTTATCAAACAATAAGACATATGTCCCAACAGTAGATTTAATTGTACACATACCAATTCAGTTGTGTATTTAGATTATTGTTGCAGATATGGTGGGGGGAGAGAAAGATATAAATTAACAACTTGTATATCCCTGTAGTTGTCATTACTTTTTTAGTCAGTGCTGTGATCTGTACCTTACATGTATTATTACGCTACCCTATGGCCTTAGTTTGGACAGTGGTTGTAGGCAACTATATACCATAACTGTGTTTTACCTGCAGTATACACCTCTTACCTGGTATACATGTGGAGGTATTGTTTGTTAACACTACCTGACTATTTCTACGCATATTCCCAGATTCCAGGCTGATGTACTGCACATACCTCTCAATCTCTTATTGCACACACTCTGGGCAAGTCTTGACAACCTGCAGGTGAAACTAGGACATATTTTGACTATTGTCCTCATAAACCTTTGGTGAGTTGCTACAATGACAGGTTTGTTTTCATATACATTTTCCAATTATTTACAGGTCCAACAGTCAGTTATATGACATTAAATGCTGCCTAAATGTCACATATCATCACACTGATATGCCAGGGGGACAGGGTAACAGGCAGCAGATATGGGTTAATTATCTGGACATTCTGGACAAATCTGTACAGTTGAGGGGTATGATTCTGCATACAGCTTACTACCACCTCCAGGATTCGAACAATGGCTGTGTCTGCTAAAAATAAAACAGTGTACATCACAGTTGAGTGTGGTATATAGACACTGCTGTGTAGCTCTTTTCTGATTTCTGTCTATAAGTCTCTCTTGGTTTTACAATCTGACCTTGTAATTACAACACTCTTATACTAGGTTTCCTAGACAGTCTTATTATATAGCACTGTGTGAATGACAGTGATAAGTAATACCTTATTATTCAAAGACACTGCAACATTAACACTGCCATACAATACCAGACTAAACAGTATCACTCCAGGATTTCAATCTTTTATTTCTAGGCACAGTTTTTGTATCTGTCAGACCTGTGGGGGGAATGTTTATTAACACTACCTGAATGTTGCCACACATATTACCAGATTCCACATTATTAATATGCACATACGTCTCACTCTGTTACTGCACACACTCTGGTCATAGCTTCACAACATGGGGGTGGGGATGGGACATACTTTTCTTATTACACTCATAACAATTTGGTGAGTTGCTAGAGTGACAGGTTTGTTCTTATAGGCATATTTCTGACAGTTATGATGTCTGACAATCAGTTGTATGTCATTATCTGCTGCCTACACTTCTGGGATCCTTCCACTGATTTGCCAGGGGGACAGGGTGACAGGCAGGGGAATTATGCCAATTATCTGGACTTTCTGACAATATCTGTACAGCTGTGGGGTATGATTCTGCATACAGTTTACTACCACACCCAAGATTCGAACCATGGCTGTGTGTGCTAAAAATACAACACGTCACATCTCATTTGAGTGTGCTATTTTGTTTATGTTGTCGACCTTTTCACTGTTTTCTGTCTAAGTCTCTCTAAGTTGTACAATATGACCTTGTGATTATAACAGTTGTATACAGACATTCATACACATTTTATTTATGTAGCTTAGAGCCGTTGTGGTGCTGCGGTAGCATTGTCGCCTCACAGTAAGACGTTGTCTTGTTCGATTCTCAGCTAAAGCGTCTTCTGTGTGGAGACATGTGTGAATGGGCGTACCTTCGTTAAAGGTTGTGCACCAGGGCCGGCAACTCAACAGGTAAAAATCTACTGCCAGTCATTAGCGGACCGGAGTTCCGCTGTGGTAACCCCTAACCGGGAAAAGCCGAAAGACACACAACAAGTGTGGGTAGAAGTGCTTAATGCAACAGTACTATTAAGAGATTGCAATACTACATTAGCATATGATACTAGTGTAAACACATGCAGTCCAGGAGTTAGACCTTTATTGCCAGGCTGTTACCCTTTTATTTACATACAACCTATATGAGACTCTTCCTGACATATTGTCTGGTTTATTCAGTACATGCCATACACAGTGCAGGTTTTATACTGGCAATTAACTTTCTACTACATTTAGATTTCCTTCTTATGACAGTATATGCAAGATTATTACTAACCTGCCTCGCGATGCAGCCTCTGCAGCCTACAGGCATGGGCTTCCAGATTCACAGCCCACTCATCTGTCACTGTCAAAGACATAAGAGGAATATTTGGCCATACCTATCTATAATATACATGAGCTGGCAATTATTAAACAGGTAGTAGGATGAGTACTTACACACGACTGGAACATCACCCAACTGCCTAGCTTCTTGGATCCACTGATCCAAGAGCTCCCTCTTCCTCCGTTTCAGGTTGGCATAGTGATGCCTGACCTGCTCACCATTTCAAGGGATGCCAGTGGCACTGGTGAGGTCAGGGGTGAGATGATCCCAGGCTTCCGCTTTATATTGGGAACCCTGGTACTAGCCCTGAAACAGTCTCTGTTCATGGTCTTTAAAAAGGAGTCCCACCATGGCTTTGGGCTCCTTGATGCCCCAGCACTGCACCTGGAAATGCGATCCTTCTCCCACACTGGCCATAGTGCCTACAGGAGGAAGCTGCAACCAGTTATGAGATGTATTCCTGCCTGTGGGGTTTAAATACAGCTGATTTCCCACACTTTGCCATGATTGGATGATTTTGAAAATGCTAAGCTATGGGAAAACCTGCTTACTTAAGGTTGGCATTGCTTAAAGGGGTATACCAATGGGCAGATTAATTTAGCTGGCCTACACATTGCTTACACCTAGTAAGCAGGTTCGTGCAATGCTTAACTTTGCTTATTTTTAAATCCGCACACTATTTGATGTTTGGCATTGCTTTATCATTCATTACATGTTATATATTTGTTTAGTAGCCATGATTCATGTGTACGTACACTGTATGAGGTTCATTGTGTTTATTGGGGGATTTCACCACTTTATTACAATGACATCTCACATCTGGACTTAATACAGTACTCCAGTTAACATATTTATGTTATGTAGTAGGTTATACAACATAAAACTGTATATAGATTCCTTTCACATGTAAATTGTGATTTTGCTATTGTGAGGATCTGTTTGGGGATACCTCAGTTTTATGTACTGCTGTGATGGATAACTGATTAGGTGCGTTGACTATAGTGTATAGGGTCCTGGGTTCAAGACCTACAATCGCTGTTTATTTTGTTGCTGGGCAGAGCAGCAGCTGTTGGATACAGAGTGATTAAGGCACTTTTAAGCAGTTGTACATGGGTTTGCATGATGGAAAGCAATGCTAACTTCTGGTTAAATATGCTTACGGAGAGTTAGCTTCAAAATTGCTTAACCTGTGTGTGCATTGCTTACCCCCACACAAACGGGCTTAAACCCACTTACTACTGCTTAAAACTGCTTACTCCCCTTTACCCTTGCACTAATTTAGACAGAAATGAAACATGGGTCTTGGGAAAGTGGTAGATTTAGACAATCTATGGATTTATCATTTATTACACAGTATACCTTCACTTAGTATCCCTGATTCATGTGTACATATACTGTATAGGGCACTTGTGTTTATATGTGGATTTTACTACATTATTACAATGACACCTCACATCTGCACTGAATGCAGTACTCCAGTTTACAAATGTATGTTATTTAGTATGTTAAACAGCAAAAAAAATGTTCATAAAGTGATTTCACATTGAAAATGGAATTTATTACAGGGTGAATTGAACCAGGGATGGCTGCTGGTAAAGTGAATGCTCTGACCACTACACTATTGCAGTACTGCTTTAATTGCCTGTATCTTGCAATTTATCTTCTTGTGCTATTTAAGCTACAGTATGCGTAGCTAAGCAAGGGGCAAACCCGCTCACCTACAGTTAAATTTAATATGTTTGATAAAAAAAAATTCTCTACTGTTATTTTCTCTAGGAAGGGACAGGTTTCCCTTATTGCTGTGGATTCTTGCGTACATCTGCACATTTGGCAAACATCCTAGCAACCCCCTCCTAACCTCTCAACCTCTTCAGGCAAACTATCTGGACAAAGCTTGACAAATTGTGGTACAACTATGGAAATATTTTCATTATTGCTCTCATAAATTTGGAACAGTTGCTAGAGTAACAGGATTTGTTTTAAAATACATTTTCTGATGGATTTTGGTGTCTGAGACTCATATGTATGCCATTATTTCACAACTTCATTCCTGACATCATCCCGTGATTTCCCTGTACAAATGGGGTACAGGCCAACTGTATGGGCAACAAATCTGGACATTATGTGATGATTTGTACAGTTGGGAGGTATGCAACCTCCTATGAGCATTCTCGCTCATTGTTATTGCTGAATGGCACATCCTGAGTGCAGGGGTGTGCGTATTGTGAAAGCTCTGCTCTCAGACACACTCCCTGCACTCGTCCACGCCCCATGTCCATTTAGGACCAGAGGCAGTGCGTCTTCATTACTGTGCATGGCGCGCTGCCATGCTGCTCCTAAATGGTCATTTCTGTGCAGGAATAAGCTTTTCCTCTGCATGGTACCTTAATGAAGACTTGTCTTTGTTTTTGTTATATACAGGTTTTATTAGTTTTGTCTATAGAAAGGAAGAATTCATAAAAATGTGGAATGTTAAGATATTGCTGGAGGACTGCATTAGAGTCTAATATACAATTAAATCAGTTTGATGGATAAGTCTGTCATATTATATTTTTAAAGAAATATTTTAAATACATAGCATGGATAGTTTGAATCTGTTATCTATTGATGTAAATTGATTAATTAATGGCAACAAAAGAAAATCATTAATGAGATATCAAAAATTAAATATAGGAGACATTATATTCTTGCAAGAGACTCACTCACTAGATAAAATATGCAATGTTTAAATAACTTAAGTTATGAAATGTTATCATCTGCTTCTTTTAACAGAAAGAGGAGAGGAACTGCTATACTTTGGAATAAATCTGTTATAATGCCTAAGGTAATTGACTACATTAATGATCTCAAATGAATCTATACATTTGTAAAAGTAAGGTCTTTCGGCTTTTCCCAGTTAGGGGTCGCCACAGCAGAACTCCGGTCCGCTAATGATTGGCAGTAGATCTTTATGTGCTGACTTGCCGGGCCTAACGCACAACCTTCAATGAAGGAATGCCCATTCACGCATGTCGCCACACAGAAGACGCTCTAACTGAGAATCGAACGGGCAACGTCTAACTGTGAGGAGACAATGCTACCACAGCACCTATAATTAAATATAATGGCAAATTCTGTACAGTAGCTAATTTTTCTGGATCCTTGGAATAGGTGAAAGAATGGCTAAAGATCATTTAAAGTTTGTACAAAGTCATTGGAAGGGTAGTTTAATTTCAGTAGGAGATTTTAACTGCATACCTAGTATATAATATAAAAGTAAAGAGAAGAAAGCTAAAATACTGGCATCGGCTAAAACACTAAACAAACTGATTAGCAATAATAATTAAGTCAATTTAATAGTAAAAGCAGTAGATAAATCATTGTTCTTTACTCATTATTCTTATTTGCATGTGATGCAAACTAGAATTGATAGGATTTAGTCCTCTCCAGATTTACTTAATAAAGTAAATTATTTTAAAAGTAATCCTTGTCCTTTATCTGATCATAATGCATTAAGTGTTAATTCATTAATAGATACATGGAAATTTCTGATTATTTATAGAATTCCAGTATAAATGATGAATTAAAAAAAATAAGAGTTGTCTTAAGGAACAAACTGAGAATATTTTATCTTTTAATAATAATAGTCAAGTTACTAAAATCATACTTTGGGACACCTTAAAAATGCATATTAAAGATAAACTGGGAAGAAGTGCTAGGATTAAAAGAAATAGTGGGATAAAGAGTTATTAGAAAGAAGATGGAATACACAAAGCAAGGTTTGAACAACAAACAAATAAACTAGATAATACTGAAGTCATTAACAAGTTAATGACAAAATATCAAATAGTTTTAACTCTTAAAATGAAGATAGCTTTAGAAAAAATAGAACCAAATTATTTGATGACTTCAAAAATCTACATAGATTAGATAATAGAAGTAAGATATTAAGCAAAAAGTCACAAATCAATAATATCCGAAGCCCTCACACTAAGTTTACTTCAGACATAGAAGAAATGCTTAATAGTTTAAAAAATCCATGAGAATCTTAATAAAGAAAAAATAATAATTGTGATGATTACAGAATTGACAAGTATTTAAACAAATGGTTTACTAATAAACTTAATGGCCAACAAATATCTCTGTTAAATAAGACTAGTACCGTAATAGAAATTAAAGAAGTTTTATAATAGTAAAAAATGATAAAGCTCCAGGTTTAGATATTTAATTATTAAATTATATAGTCTGCTTCCATTAAATATTTTAGAATTACTGAGTGATGTTTTTATGACAATTCATAGTGACAAAATAATTACTCCCTTATGGAAATTTTCTGTAATCTCACTTATACTTAAACAAATACTCTCTATATATAGATCTATTTCATTATTAAATATAGATTATAATGTATTTACTTCTGTCTTTGCTGCAAAATTAAAAGAAGTATAATATATAATTAATAAAGATCAAACAGGATTTATAGACAACAGGTAAATACATGATCATATAAAAAACTAGTAAATATCTTAGATATAGCAAAAGGAATGAACAAGAAATAGGCCCTAATTAGCTTAGATATTGAGGAAGATTTTGATTTTGTAGATTAGAACTACTTGTTTAAAAGTTTAGAAACCTTTGCTTTTCCTGAACAATTTATTGGATTAGTAAAAAAAAAATGTATAGAGTCTCCAAAGCAAATGTTAAAACTGGATCTCATTTCTCAAAAAATCACTTTAAACAAAGACACAAAGGAACGGTGTCTGTTGTCCTCTCTGATGTTTGCATTAGTTTTTGAACCCATAGCCAATAATGCAAGACGCAATGGAAAAATTGATGGATTCTAAATTAACAAGGATTGTCAATCTAAAGTATAACTTTTTGCAGATGATATTTTGGTAACTATAGGGGGCTTGAATTATTCAATTGAAGTGTGTGAGGTTGGCATAATGCATATGGTAATTACTTTACAAATACAAGGTGCAGGGTTTGATTTTTCACATAGGGTAATTAGCTAGGCTTAAAATGGCCCAGAAGGGCAGTTAGCTTAGACTAACCTATAAAAAAGTTTAAATATATGATATGACCCAGAAAATCCATATCAAGTATTTAAACTTATGGGAAACATTCACCATCCAACCTGATACCATATTCATGGTCAGATTTAATTACCCCACTATTAACTGGGAATCCTATACAACACCAAATGTACAGACACAGAGATTCCTGGAATTTATAAACACAATCTCCCTGGACAAGATTGTCACTACATCAACCAGGGGTACAACCATACTGGATCTCGTCCTCACTAATATGGGAGATTGCTGACCCCCCCCCCCCCCGTAATGTCTTCACTGAAAATGTCAGACCACAAAATTGTCTCTTTTGAAGTAAAATTAAAACCTAGGCCCCCAGCTACCCCTGGAATATTCGGAAACTACTCTAAGGCTAACTTCATGCTATTGAGTGATGACCTAGCAAAATTCCCAGCTCTCATAAACACTGAAAGCACTGATGCCTATGCTGAACTGTTCACGAGAGCCCTATACAGGCATGTTAATAGCTGCACAGAGGCAGCTGTACCCATCATGAAGAAGTACAGAACTTACTGAAAAAACATGCCAGCCTGGTGGAATCACAAAATCAATAGGCTGTATAACAGAAGGAAGAAATCGTGGCAGAAATTAGGAGGTGCAGCACCCAGCAGGATAAAAGCACTTTCATCAAAATAAACAAAACTCAGAGGACAAATAAAGTCAATCAAAGCCAGATTTGAAGTAAATTTGGACTCTTAGGCCAAGGATAACTACAAGGCATTTTTTAGCTATATCTGCAACCTCCAAGGTAATACGCAATTGTCTGCAGAGCTCATTGTAAATGGAGTCACCTATATTGAGCCAGAAGATATAGCAAACCTATTGACTGACAAATTCAGTTCCAAATTTACCCCTCTCTTCCCCTCAACCTTCTCTCAGGAAATAACATTAAGTATACCTCCCCCTGCTCTCACTAGGGAACAGGTCCTTAATGCTCTCTCCAAGGCCATGAACACATCATCAATTAGAACTGCATCAGTTAGGCCCAGGCAATATCCTAGGATGCCTTCTAAATAGCATGAAACATGACGTATCAGGCCCTTTGGAAATTCTATGCTACTGTAGCTTCCAAACATGCTTCATGCCTCATGAATGAAGAATGGGAACAGTTATCCCTCTACACAAAGGTGAGCCATCTACAGACCCTGGAAACTACAGACCCATAAGTTTCACTAGCCTCATGTACAAAGCCATGGAAAGAATTATCATGGAAATAATCAATAATGACATAGCCAACCTACAGACACTGGACCCAACCCAATTTGGTTTCATCAAGGACAGATCATGCCTATTCAACCTGTTGGACTTCTTTGAGAAGGCCAGCAAAGCAATGGATGTTAGGAAAATTGTTCACATTACCTACCTTGTCCTGGCCAAAGAATTTTACACAATACCCCATTCAGGCATTGGTGGCAAACTCAAGAGGTTAGGTACAGACCCTTATGTCACCCAGTGAATTGCCAGCTGGCTCATAGACAGGACCCAGGACCCAGGAACTTAGAACTGGGGAGTCCATCTCTACAAAGGACATGCCACAAGTAAAGTCCCTCAGGGATCTGTCCTGGGACAACTCTTGGCATTTATTAATCTGAAGTCAAGACCAATGTTAGTGACCTCTGGATGATTACATTTGGAGATGACTGCAAATTAAGAGCTGTCACTGAATCACACACTGACACAAATGTTCTCCAGGAAGGGCTGACACTGACAAATAACTGGTGTCAAAGTCAAAGACTTAAACTAAATGCAAAGAAATGCATAATAGTATCCTTGGGAAAGTCATCTGCCCCTGGTAACTATCATATTGACAACACTCCTCTAAGAGTTGACCCTTTAGTCAGGGACCTGCGGACACACATACACAGAAATCTAGCCTTTGACCATTACATGTCAATAGTAGTGAGGAAAACAAAGGTATGACATCTAGGTCCAAAAAACCTGTTGTTCTACTGTATTTGGCATTCATTAGACATATAATTAAGTACAATGTCCCCTTTGGTATGTATCTAACAATGCATACCCAACAATTAGAACATACACAGACATTCCTCACTAAAAGAATACAAGGTATAAGTAACACGTCCTATGCAGACCACCTCAAGGCCATATCCCTGTATTCTGTCTCCTACAGACTGTTGAAGGGAGACCTATGCCTGGCATACAAGGCATTGCCAGACCCCACTCTGATGGACCTCCTGCTTATCCTCTAAACAAACAGCACCAGTATTACCCATTCTAAAGATGTAAACCTTGCCTGTGATATAAATGGGACCTGCTGGAGAAACATGGTATGTATCTCAGAGACTACCCTTTCTCTGGAACAGGCTCCCATTGCATGTGAAGCAGAGTTCCTCCCTAACCCAATTCAAGTGTAAACATGGACAATTGGATGGGGAATAGGAATTCCAGCCCTGGTTTGGCACCTGTCAGTAATGGACACAGGCTGCCTGTAAATGATTCATCTTCCAGGCCCCTGCTTGTAAATTTTTCATCTCTCAAGCTCCTGCTTACACTTGTCAGTGTACCCGAACTTGTCAGAGATTTGGGATGCATGGTTAGGCTTAAAAAGACCCTTGTCGTTGTTAGCCTAGTAAACACTTATGAATCTATGAACCTGTGAGGAAATTGAAAAGTTTCAAGACGTATTGCTGCTAAAATTTACTAATAAGAAAACTTAAACTTTGGGGAACTAAGATGGCTGCCGTCCTGTAAGCAGTGCTAGACCACAGCTTAGCAATTCACCTAATGTTTTTCTAACAGCAAGTACTGAGATAAATACCTTCTTAATCAATATTGAGGAAGATCATAAATAAAAATAATACCTTTGCATCGGGAAAAGCAATAAACTCCGGGGAAACCAAGAATCCAGAGGATTGAAGCAGATAAGACAAGCTCTCTGTGCCACATGTGCCTCTCCGGACATAACTGGTACTAGGCCAACACAACTCTGGAACAAAATAGAAGAACAAATAATAAATATACCACAAGAAGCACAGCAAAAATGCCACAGGAAGCAGAGCAAATGGAAAGCCAAACCACTAAAGCAAAATTCTCAACAATAGCATCCCCTGAAAAGGACATTACGTCTAAGAGAGCCAGAACTAATAAATCACAGGAGGCCAACAAATCTGCAACTAAAAATAAGACAGAATCTTCCAACCTAGATGAGTTAAGAGCAGCACTCCAGTCTATACAAGCTTCAATACAAGATCTTTCTATCCAGCTTCAAATATTTGGAAAATCTATAGAAAAGATTCTTACAAGGATGGACAAAATAGAAACAAAAATATTTGACCAGGATGATAAGATAGAGACTGTACAAAAAGAAATCACTTCTAACACAAAATCTATACAAGAGCTACACATGAAAATAATAGACTAGAAGCCAGATTGAGACATAATAACATTGTCATAAGGGGCATCCCTGAATCCATTGAGCATAACAAGATTCCAGAATGCTTAACTGCAATCTTCACACTTTTTCTAGGTAATGATTTAGAAGCTAAACAAATTACGATCGAAAGAGCCCATAGAGCCTTGAGGTCTTCTCCGGTACAAAGCAAGCCAAGAATCACTTATGCCAAAATACTTAATTTTCAACATGTAACTAAACTACTACTAGCGGCTAAAAGTAAAAAATATGTAGACTGGAATGGAACAAAGATATCTCTGTCACAAGATTTACCTCCTCAGATAAAACTTCAAAGACAAAAACTGGCTCCATTCTGCGCATTTCTTATTAACAAACATGTAAAATTCCAGATGAAATATCCCAATACATTGGCTTTCATATTCCAAGGAAACAAATATTCACTTAACAATAACACTGAAGCCGCCGCTACCTTCCTGAGAATCTTTAAAGTTAATCCGGAGTTGGAACCAGGCAAGTAATAATGAGATAAACAAACGTTAAATAGAAACAACAAAGCTATTGATTCCACACATTAGAAATGGTATAACCAAAGTCCACTCTTCTTACTAATTTTAGCTCATTGTTCCTACCTCGAGTCAGGTTGAGAGACTAAATATCCAGGCCTTACTCCACTACGATGCAGAAGGGACTTAGCAAACTACTTGTATATTCATACAAGAACTATAGATCAGAGCACTATACACTTTGACCTTTATTTCCCAGGATCCTCTGTTTTTTTAAAGCTACAACACCTAATTCATCTCAACCAATTCCAGGAAGTGTATAGAACTCTGCTAACGGAAGAGTGTCCGAGATCCAATCTAACATCCTAAAATGGAACCCAAAGCGATCAAGACACAGCGGAACTTCACAGAGGACATAAGAGAGCAATCGATTCGTGGATTTTGCTGGTCAAACAGTAAATTCAAGAGGATTAAACTGCAACAAGTTGAGTCAGTTCTGCAGGCACAGTAATGTATAATTTAACTTCTCCTGTTTTATCTGCATTTAGGAATTAAATGCAAAGGGGCATCTACGATAACTGACATATCATGAATGCAAATAGAAACTCTGATAGATTTATAGGCAGTCTATATTTCACGTCATATATGATTTTTTGGCAATAAACAGACTCTTAAGTTGTGGCAGGACTCTGGACTTGGTACTCATTAGCATGATTCACGAATGCATTTGTTTTTGCAATACTCATTTTTAAAAAATGTATAAGAGTATCATAAGACATCATATATAGTGGATTTTAGCCATAGTTTTGATCCAGAGCAACTGAATAAGCACTAATTACTTCATTTTAATGCTGCTCGGGTGAAGACTCTGTTAAGATGGTTTTTAGGCTATCGTAGTCCTGTAGGAAGATGCCGGGATTTCTGTTGAGTACTTTATAATTGAGACTAGTTAGTAAAGATGTAACTTGAAACTTATGGGCATTAGCGATGTAGGGATTTAGCATCGCACTACAGGTTTAATGGATTTAAGATGCTTAAATGCATTCTTGTACACGGCTAACTAGAAAAGATCCTGTACATTTGCAGGTAAGATTTGAAGATACTATGTCACATATACGGAAAAGAGGTCAGGAATACTATATAAAACTGGTTAAAGCGGTTTCGCTTTTATTGCTGTATTGTGCTGGTTCATCAAATATTAAATAAAGGGTATCATACTAAGTGGCGCATGAGGTTTACTCAACTGGACACAGTTTCCTAGAGCACAGGAACATTATTGCATTGAAAATAAATACACACTCTCCCTTCCAGCATTAACTGACTAATTAAATCAGAAATTGGTGGATTAGAATTACTGGTCTTGTGAGGGTAGGATCAATGTATATTTTGATTTATGAAGATATAATCTCACAGACTACATGTAAAGATCTGCAGGGGCATATTTCAAGTCTCAATATACCTAGCCATAATTCTGGCGGTAATTTTTATTAGACTTGGAGGAAGATTCCCTAGGATCTGGGTAGGTTAAACTAGAATGTCATTGTTTTGATGTTTTTATAAGTGAAATCCTTACCAATAATGGGCTCAGTTTTTCAAGAGTTAGAAATAGGTGAAATATAATGGAAATGGAATAGCTCTATATTTCTTTTGTAGGACAAAGAATGTACAACGCTTTAAGGCTACAAACTAGAAAAAACTATACTAATGATTTAGTGTTACGAAAAGTTTTTGTTTATAATGGGTTTATAAATATAAAAGAAATAACAACTCATAAAATATCATTTAGATCTCACAACAGGTAAATAGGAGCTAAGGTATGTGTGTCAGAATTAGTATAGTAGGATAGGTCAGCTTTTGACGCTTGGTAGAGATAGGTTTGTGGAGATGGGTTACATCTCAGAGTTTATTAGCAAATCGTGTAAAATAATATGGATAGTATCTTATTACATGCTAACACGTTTCATTAACACAGATATCTGTATCCCATACTCTTATGGGTCAGGTGATATTGTGGATAGGCACGGGAATAAGACAGGAAGAGCATCTCATCTTCGCCCTGAAAAAAACCTTTTGCTTCCTAAGGTTCAATTCATACATACTTTGATGTATATAAAATATAAGCAACATAAATATGAGATAAAGATTCCATGTGGAGACTAGCTTCATGAAATGTTAAAGGGTTGCAGGTAGAAAAAAAAAGGAAACCTTTTTTACACATAATTTATAAAGCCAACTTAGACTTTATCATGGTGCAGGAAACCCATATGTTAAAGGAGTAATGGAGTAACATTAAAAAAAAAATGGATCAAAGCTGTTATAAACGTAGGAAATAAAACTAATAAAGAGGGGGTGGCAATTATTATTAAAAAAACATTCCATCATGATATCATAAAACAGGGCAGTGACCCAGATGGCAGGTGGTGTTATTTTGTTTCCAGAATAAGTTATTTAACCAAACCAATCCTTATAATTAATATTTATGCTCCTTGCATTTCTCAACAGAATTTCCTGATGGACATTTATAAAATTCTAACTTCCTTTCCCAATCATTACTATATTATAGGGGGCGATTGGAACTCCATTCGAGACCCAGAAACTGACAGAACCAATACTAAATCCAAATATAACATACAAGCAACGTTGATAATAGCGGAAATCAAATCAGATTTCAATTTATTTGACTTATTTTCTCTTCAAACGCATCAGATTTCCAATAATAGGTTTACCTTTTTCTCTCAGTGTTACAAAAGTTGGTCCAGGGTGGATTTCTTCCTGATTTCTGACATTTTTCTTGAATACAGCTTAGCGGTACATACGGAACCTAGATTCTTTTCAGATCATTCCAGAATTACACTGACCATTGATTGGATAACAAAATACACCCCGAAAAATAGATATATAATGTGGTACATAAACTCTAATTTACTTAAAAAAATTATATTCTTCAAGAAATAGATGCACTACTTGACAAATGTATACAAAGTTTGTTTAAAGACAAAACGCCGATAGATATTAAATGGGCTTCCACGAAGGCAGAGATCAGGGGCATATTAATTAATAAATCAGCATTTCATAGAAAACAAGCTCTTAGCAAAGAAAAGAGTATTATGAAGGAATTAACGAAACTGGAAGTTGAATTACAACAGAATTATTCTAGGGAACTGGATAATAGAATTTCACATCTACAAGAAAACCTCATGGCAATCCAGGCCAAATCCCTATTGTTCCAGGAAATTAAAAATATTGCCAACTACTCAGAATGGGCTCAATTCCCTTTCAAATTTCTAGCAAGGTTAATTAACCAACATAAGCCTATACCATTAATATCGGAGATTACTTTCCAGGATAAAAAATTTAACAACACACAAAAGATAATTAAAGTATTTGAGAGTATATACACTGACTTGTATAGCCCCCTTCCACACTCATATTCCGACCTAGAATTAGATTCATTCCTTGGCCGATTGAATTTCCCTATAATCAGTAAAGAACAACAAGAACACTTAGCTGCTAACTTTACACAAAGAGAGATTATTATAGCTATTAAAAGTTTAAAAATTAATAAAGCCCCAGGACCGGATGGGTTCTCAGCGGAGTTGTATAAATGTTTCATTCCTAAAACCTCCACTATTCTATATAATCTATTTAATCATATTACACAATTTGGAATTAGGGATCCTCACTTGAACGCTTCCAGAACTGTTCTCCTTCCCAAACCCAATTCAGACTTGAAGAACCCACACAATTACAGACCCATTTCAATTATTAACCTAGATATGAGAATCATGGTGACAATTCTGGCTAACAGACTTAAATCTATTATTACAAACATTATTTTACCGGAACAATCGGGATTTATTAACCATAGACAAATGGTGGATCAAACTCTTACACTAGAAGCCATGGTATCTTTATCATTGATTAAAAAAAAAACTATTTACTCCTTAGCCATAGACGCATCCAAAGCATTTGACTGAATCAATAAATACTTTCTGTCAGCTACCCTCCAAAAATTTAACATTCCTATTAAATTTATTCATTATATTAAAACCTTATACATGGGTGCATACACCATATTACAAATAAATAAAAACTTTTCATCTAGGATTGGGATTAGTAATGGGGTAAGACAAGGGTGCCCTCTATCACCTCTATTGTTATAGTCATAGAGCCTCTCTTTCTATTAATAAATCAGAGAACCTTTCATCATATACCAGATTTATTCAATACTAAAATTTTATTCTCAGCTTACACGGATGACTTAAACATTTATTATTCTCTTCCCAGTTCAGATTTAGGGAAAATCATAACATCAATAGAAACATTTTCTAAATTCTCCAACTATAAAATGAATATGGACAAGTCGGTAATCTTTCCTGTTAATAACTTTGCACAATTTCCTATACTAATTACCCCACAAAAGATCAAGGTTAAAGATCACCTACATTACCTAGGAATCTCATTTTATCAGGACGAGAACAAATTTTATCAGGAGAATATTAAAAATCTATGGACAAATATAAAAAGAGATCTGGACAGATGGTCACATCTTAAACTTCCTTTTTTATCTAGAATAGCTATAATTAAAATGAATGTACTTCCCAGACTACTGTATGTTTTTAGTGCAACCAGCATTCCGATTCAAAACAATTTTTTTAAGAACACACATAAAGAACTTTCAAAATTTTTATGGTATCCCAAACCAACAAGAATAAGTTATCATAATTTAGTACACCTTAAAGAAAAAGGAGGAATGGACCTACCAGATCTGAAACTATACTATGATATTATTAACTGTGGTAGGTTAATCAATACTGTAGAATACTCCAAATAATTCTCTAGGTGGTTCCCGACTTGGGCAAAACTATACCATAATTATATTAGAACATTACAATTTAACCCGAAAGCATTACCCTTCTTGTCCGGGGAAAGTATGAAGAAATTCAAAATACATAACTACATAAAAGATAAAATTATAATTATACAAAAACCGTTTTGAATCATTGAACTTAACACCTGCCTTTATGACACTTCAACCCATTCATCTTAATCCCAATCTCAGGCTGAATAACAAGATGATTAACTTGGATCAATATCCACCATTGAGAGATATGTCCATTGCTGACTTTTTACCATTCAAACAAGATTCGGTAACCACTATGAGGGAAAAATTAAACCTCCAGGCAAAATATACAATTACTTTAAGACAAATAAAGGAGCTTTGTGGTAAATTATGGGAAGATCATTCACTTTCCACATCGGATATCTCCACTTGCATAGCCCTGAGGGACTTGTTTTACCAGAAAGAAAAAATTATCTCAAATGTCTATAAATTTGTTATAGCGATTAAATACAACAAAGAATGTATATGTTCTAACTACTGGATGAAGCAAAACTCTCAGATTACTAATAATTGCATTGCTCAAGCTATTCAAAAGTATTATAAATACATCCCTCTCCAAAAATTAAAATATACACAATTTATGATATTAAACAATGCCTACTTTACACCTGCAGTTCTAAACAAAATGTTCTGCAATATACCAGCATACTGTGAATATTGTCCCACTCAGACTGCTAACCTCATACACATATTTTGGAGCTGCAAATGCTCATATAAGCTTTGGTGTGCGCTAAGGGTCAACCTAGAAAAAATGGGGTACGAAAAAACAACCTTATCATGGAAATTTACTCTTCTCCATATCCCCCCTCCAGGGTTAAACAAAGACCAAATATGGATCCTCATTTCTCTTTTCATGCTGATCAAATACTACACCACTTTAAAGTGGAAAAATAGGACGGAATTATCTTGGAAAGGCTTCAAGCAGATAGCTAGAAAACAACTTTGTGCACATAAATATTTTTTGTATATAAGGAACCAGCAGCCGAAAATGAAGGATTTTTGGAAGCAACTATTTGACCATATTTTACTGTAATAATATAAAGAATGCAAATAATGAAAACTGTTTTGAATCTTTTAGGGTCAGGGTTTAGATGAGATTTGTAGATAGTTACTTAATGTATTGTATGAGGTTATTTTCTTTTATGTTTGTCAGATTGAAATGTTTGTTTTTGGTATATGTTGGATTTGTAATAATTTCAAAACATTTAATAAAAAGATTTAAAAAAAAAAAGAAAACTTAAACTTTAGTGTTAAACCAATTGCTAGATAGTAAGTTTAAATATAAACATAAATATAACTGGGAGGGGAAAAAAACTAAAATATTTAGAAATAAAATTATCTTTCTTATTAAAAAATGTAATGAATATTTTTTTTTTTTTTTTACTTTTGTGGATAAGTTAGTACTTGTTAAAATGATTACATTATCCAGGACTATATACATATTGCATTCAATAACTTTAATACTTGAGAAAAAAACTTGTTAGATTAATTTATGGTATCATAAAAAGCTGAGAATTGCTTATTGTAATCATATAAGATTATGATTTCATGGTAGTATTAGCTTCCCAGATGTAAAATCTTATTCTATTGCTGAAAATTTTAACTCTGTTATACCCTGGATAGACTCAACTTACACTACTCAATGGAAAACTATTCAAGAACAGATTTTATTAAATTCTTATAAGTTTATCAAATATGATAAATTAGAAATATGTAACAATCCTTCATCTGGTTAGTAAAATTTACCTTACAAGGAAATTAATTTCAATCTTTATATATTCTTAAAACGGTTAAGAAATATGTTTTTAAAACTCCACTATCAACATGGAATTTTTTGTGCTTTTCCATTGTATAAATCACTAGATTTAAGGAAACTTAGAACAGTGTTAAAATTGAATTTACTAAAAAGGAATGTATTAGTATTATGGTCTGATTGCTTTGAAAAGGGAAAAGCTAAGTTGCCAGAATATTTAATGAAAGAGTAATATTATGTAAGAAACTAAATGAATGTGTAGATAATATAAGTGAAGAGGAACAGAACACTATTCCCCCACTATATGAATATATGGATGCTATCATCAAGGGTAAATTGACCTCCCAAGGAAGCTTGTCCAAGTTATATAAGTTTATTATAAATAATAATAATAATTTTGATGCAAAATTCTGGAACTTTTTAGATAGTAGTGGATTTAGTGACTCAATAAATGGCAAGAATAAAACTTTGTTACTTATACTAAAAAGATTTTATGTTAAAATATATACATAAAATATTTTTGTCAAACATTATTGAGCCTATTAACCATTTATCTATTTACTTTTCCAAATAACTCTTCAGACAAGGTTTTTCTCACAAATATGGATGCCAGCAATAGTTATTGCCATATTTAGAATGGTTACCATCATTTATGTAGGCTGTTATCATCCTTTCAGTTTGATATGTATCATTAGGAAATGTTTTGAGCAAGTATTATGTGATTTAATATCTGATCTGCAGAAATAAGATATAGACATTTTCCAGCATGGATGTTCTGAGGGAAGATCCTGTATGACAAATTTAATAACTTTCTATCAGACTAAAAAAACACAATCCCAGGAAATGTCTGTCCGCTCACCTTGAATTAAAGCACCATACAGTATTCCAAACACAAGGATGTAATCCAAACATAAAAAAGTTTATTCCACAGTTCTTTAACTGAATTCCATAGAAAATATAATGACCTCCAAAAATCAACAGTGAAGTAAGCGCTTTCATCTGTAACCATAACAGACTTTGTCAAACTGTTGTGTTTCCCTCCTTTTTACACTTATATACAAACGTGTACTTAATTAGTATCCAATTAACATTTAAAAATACAGTTCACTAAAATATATTAAAATTATACATACTCAAGAAGTGTATTAGCAGGACAATACATCTAAAGTTAATACCCAGAAAAATACTGAGTGTGTAAACTGAAAACATAGGAATTAATGTAATAATTCTCATTTTAAATTACAATTTCCTAGCTTTCTGTTTTAACACTGGCCATATACTGACCGTATTCAGTTTACACACTCAGTATTTTTCTGGGTATTAACCTTAGATATATGTATTGCATTCATTGCTAATAAGTCATAACAGTTTTACTTTGGTAACCATAATCCCTGCTATACATAAGCTATTAATAAATCAATTCTAAGTGGTGAAGATAAGATTGGGAACTTGGGTGTTGTTGACAACAAGCGTAAATTTGATGACAATGTATTACTGTAAGCCAAAAAGTGCCATTCTGCAATAAAAGGCATTGTACATGGTATTTCTAACAAGGATAAAAAGGTACTTAGTCCTCTTTATAACATTTTGATGAGACCTGATATAGAACACTGTGCTGTTGCCATTGTTTATAATTGCTCAAAGTTGCACAGACTGGAAATAATTCAGACAGACTACACAAATTAGATCACTAGAATAAAAATTTTAAGATACAGCAATAGGTCGTAGATGATGTCCCTGTTTCCTATTAGCTACAGATTTATCAAGGGTGATCTTATTCTAATCTATCAAGTATAAAGGCAACAACATTTTGGCAACAACTCTAGTGATAGAGTTTAAGATACGGTGGGAGCAAAGAATGATTGTCACGTGTGAATATCTCAGTTTCTAAAACTGTTCCTTAGAGAAGATCATTCCATAACAATGCAGGTAAACTATGGAATGAATTACTTTACACATTAAAAATGCCACATGCCTAGTGATACTTAGTGATGACGCTGATAAATTGTTTGGAAAAAGGGTATTTGATTATTCACTGCTAGATGGCAAAGTCATAAAAAGTGTCATATAAGGCTTAGAGTTTGAGATATATATGCATATGTAAGATCAAACACACCAGGAACACATAACTTCAGTGATTATGAGAGCAACTCCATCACAAGCCCAACAGAAGGTATACACTGTAATGTTTTCCTCCAAGTCACATGCTACTCATGTCATAATATTACATAAATCAACTCAAAAACTACCTTTCTGCTAAACCTTTCTTCAACCTTTCCTACCATGTTGCTGTAATCAGTCTCCACAGCCATTTATGATACTTTCTGTCCCCATGAAACCAATTCACCTCACCTGCTTCCAATATTTTTCTTTTTTTTATCTTTAACCTAGACTAGACTTAATATCATTCTATCCTACTTAAACAACTTTGCCTCTCATCTAGTAATCAGAAACAAGCATAATCATCACTTATCTGTGAATGTTATCTTTCCTCAGACACAAATTCTCCTCCTTCATGTTTAGACAACATGGCCGCGGTGGTGCAATATTTAACAATGTCGAGTCACAAGAGGTTCTCCTATTTGATTTATGGTTGGAACACCTTCTGTGTGGAGTCTGCATGTCCTCCCCATGGTTGAGTGACATTAAAGACATGCAGGTAGGTGTGTGCGTGAATGGGTCTGCCATCTTTGAAGGTTGGGCATTGGGCTGGCAACTCGGCACCATAAAAACCCTCTGCCAATCATTAGTGGACTGAGGTTCCACTGTGGCGACCCCTAACCGGGAAAAGCTGAAAGACTTACAATGCTACCACATGTGCATATTGTTGACACCATAGCCGCAAACTTCCAACAGGTATCTATTTTTGCCAGTGTTAATTGTGTTACCCTCATAGAGGTTAATACATCACAAACAAGAGTGGACAACATGCAACTCAGGTAGTCTCCTTTAAAGTAAGAAAAGGGCATTGGAATAGTATCAAAGTCTGTAAAGACATCCCAAGTTAAACAATCAGCCCAAAGCATAAACCACTGGTGGCCACAATTAGCTGCAAGCAATGGACAGAGAAGGCTGTATGGTCAACAGAAATAGGCAGAAGACCTGAAAATAAACTGGAATGAAAGCACAAAGTTCAAGGAAATACTCAGGGATCTAAAATCTCAGGAGGAGGAGAAGGCAGATTCAGTCAAAGAAGAATAACAGTGTTTCAAAGCAGAATGTGTGAAGACTATAGAAGAGATATGTGTTGAAGTCAGGAATGGAAGTAAGGTACATAAAGAAAACTGGTGGTGGAATGCAGACATTCTGAAAGTTGTCAAATGAAAGATGGAGTGAAGGACAATATGTGAAATTGAAAAGATAGACCCCACTAATAAAGAATACTGGCTGGCTAACAAAGAGGCAAAGACAGCAGTTGCAATAGCAAAGAACAAGGCCTCAAAGAAACCCTATCAATATCTAAAAAGTGCCTTAACAGATAACACAAAGAAACTCTATCAGGTATCAAGGCAAACAGAAAGATAGAGAATATAGTTATTAGACACCATTTATAAGGGATGCCAGCAGCAGCCTGCTCTTCAATCTACAGGACATCAAAGGCAGATGGATGGAAGGAGTACTTCCAACAGATTGTGAATGAAGAAAACACCACAGAAACTGTATTATCTCACACACAGCCTGTGATGAAAGAGTAATAACAATCCACCCAGGAATACATGAGGTCAGGGAAAGCAGCAGGCATAGATGAGGTCACAACTGATATGATCAACATGTTGAGTGAGTTAGGGGAGAAATGGCTCCTTGCAGTAATCACTAAATTAAAGAGATAAAGGTGTGTCCCAGATGATTGGAGAATAAGTATTTTAGTGCCAGAGAGCAAGAATAAAGGAAATATTCACATGTGCACATACCTGTGAATAGTATAGAGGTACAAACTCCTGTCATATTGTATATAAGTGCCGGTGTGCGTGACTGATAAAGGAATACACAGAGTAATAGAAAGTAAAATGGAAGATGATAAGTTTTTATTCATATTAGGATTCAGCACAACAAACCCAATGTTTGCAGTAAGACGGATAGTGGAGGAGAAGCTAGAGATGAAGAAAAGTCAATCCAGGCATCCCTAGTCCTGGGAAACACCTATGATAAGGCCTCAAGAAACCTGATTTTGGCAGTCCTGAGAAGGTCTGAAGTCCCAGAAACATTTGTAGATTGGCTATGTACAAGGACTGAATGAAAAATTAACAGTGTTCAGACTCACAGAGGGATTCCTAGTGGTCTTAGGGGGTTTATGAGAGTTCACCTCTGATCCGACTGCTATTTATACTAGTGATGGGATAGAGGGGATAAATTAACAGAGCTGCTGTATGCAGAAAGGACCGATTAACAGAGCTGCTGTATGCAGATAAGGTGGCATTACAAGCCAACTCTGAATAGGAACTCCTGCAAATGATAGGGGAATGGAATTCAAAACTTAATAGCATAAAACTCAGTAAAACTCAATAAAGACAAGACAGCTGACATGAGAAGAAATTGGGTAATCAGATGAATGGGAAACCTGAAATAGAAATAAAAATAGTGGAACAGGTTAACAGATTCAAGGATCTGAAAGAGGTAGCCGAGGAGAATGGAAGTCTGAATGAGGAGGTCAAAGCTAGAATCAGAGAGGCTTCAGTCAACTGGCACAGAGTGTCAGGGGCACATTGCCAAAGAAGCTAAGAAGTAACATCTTTAAAACAATGTTGTGATGAGTTCTTCTAATGGTATACAAATCTAGAGAGTGAAGGCAGAGCAGTTAAGGAAGGATTCAGTAATGAAAATGAAGTGCCTGAGATAGATGATAGGTTACACACATGGGAGAGACAAAGGAATGATGACATCAGATCGGAAGCCAAAGTAGCTCAAATTGTAAAGAAGGTGAAAAAGAACAGATTATGGTTGTTTGGACACATATGCAGGGAGTAGAAGATGGTTTGGGGAATATGATTTGGAAGACACAGGAGGAAGATGATAAAATGAGGACATCCATCAAAGAAATGGAGGAATTGCATGAAAGTCACGTGACAGTTAAGCATGACAGCCAAAGAAGGTGGGACAGTGACATTGATTCAGTAGAGGTGGCAATAGTTAAAGTGATATCTGACTTCATGTAGAAAATGGGAAATACGGGTTGTTTTTGATGATGATGATGATGATGTATTGTACAATCTGCTCAAGAGCCTTTTCTGCAAATCTGTCATTGGTCATATTCTGAAATGTAAAGCACATAACTACTAAGCCCTCTTCTAAACGTTGCCATTTTCCATAGGTTCCTGTCACCTATCCAGTGGTCTCCTAAATACCATGTACACCTTTTCACCTTACTTTTTACAAATACTGCCATGCCTACCATTAATGCTATTTAACCAATAACCTTTTTTGCCATCCTACCCCTACTTCTTCCTTCCTAATCCATCTTGCTTTCTTCCAATCCTCCTTACAAACCTTTTAGGGCCCTTGTGCCCATGCCACACACCTTCTCCCACAATATATTCTTAGTTTATTTCTTGAAAAGACCTAAATAATTATGGCTTCTATCCATATGAAAGTAATTCCACCTGGCAAATCCTTGGATGACCAATTTATAAAGATCATTCTGCCAATAAGAAGACACTAAAATGTCTTCCAGTTCTCCAGCTTCTTTCTACATTGAGTGTAGGAATAACCTCAAGGCACCTGCACACTTTCCCCTAATAATCATAATTTCAACCAAAACTAGCAACCCTTCCTTTTCTGGTCCTAAATACCTATCAATCCATATTTTCTTCATTTGATCGTGTGTGGCTGTATGTCTGCACTTCTACCCACCTTGTTCCCTATAACACCTTAATAGTGCTCTCCCTGGTCCACTCAGTTTTACCCCTGGAATCATGGATCCAACCCCAATTGTCTTAAAAGATATAGTTCCAATATGGCATTACCATGACTCTTACCACCTCTATCCTACATGTTCTATTCCATTTATCTAACAGTCCCTCTACCCATTTTCTCATTTCCCTCTTTTTTTGTAACTAAAAACACACTGTAGATTAAACCCTTATTCCTAAATATGTGAGTTCACCTAATGAAATCAATAAATGACACAACTATTTTCATCAACAATCCAGTTTCTGCAACCACAAACTTGCCTGGGTAGAATTTTCACCCTTAAAACTTCCTAAATTTACCAAATCTGCACAGTACTGCTTTGTCACCTCATCACCTCAGGAAACAGCAACCTTACTTTATCTGAAAACAGACTGAGACTGCTCCCACCAGCAGGATCACTGTTAAGTTTAAAAACAGGACACTTACAGTAGCCTCAGTCCACTTACAATGTACCATGTTCTATATCCACTTGTCGTATCATAAAGATAAAACCCAACCTAAAGAGTCAAATGCCTTCTTAGTGTCAGATAAAATTACTCCTGCTTTCAAATGCTTGTGATTTTCTGTGCACACGAGGAAGTCTAACAACTGCTGTCTGTTTTCAAGTCCATAAGTTGCAACTAGGCATGCAGTCTAGAAGATGTCTAAGGAGCCTAGCCCATTTTCCCAGCTGGTCCAGAGCAATGTCTATTTAAGTGACTTGCCAAGAGAGATACAGTAACCAAAAGGAGGTTGAGTGAATCATACCCGAGCTATGGGAAGCAGCTTGTTAGCAGATCACAGCCTTAATTCTCTGTGCTGTCTGCCAGTTGATATTCCTTGATGAATCGCACCTGCTTGAGTTGAGTGTCCTCAGAAATGTAGAACATCAGTCATGAATGAGCAAATATATATGCTAACTCATAGAATGAGGTATCTCAAGGACATGATTCATGAACAATATACCCAAAATAATATGGGCAGTGCACAGATCAAATTACTGTGTACTTCATAAAGACTGCTATACAATGGAATAAGACCTGCACATGATCTTACCCCATTGTGTATCCATAATATTGTATGTATTGAGGGCACACACAAGTAGCAATCTGTCAAGATCATACGTGATTCAAAAACGCTACAACAACTTTATATGGGTTGATGCAAGCTGTATTAGTTGTGGGACAAGAGCCAGTTGGTGTGGATCATTTCACAACACTGATCCACCTCCCATGCTGCTGTGTTATACAGCATACAGACATAAACAGCAACATCACACCATAAGTTACAAATTAAAAGAAAATATCTCTTATGTGGAAGGAGGCAGTTCAGATGCCACAACCACACTCTTCTTGCCTTTGCATACTGATGCTGCCAAGCTCTCAACAGCGAGATGTCACATGTCAATAGATGCTATAATTATAATATTATCATAATGACCCTAGTTCTGTTGGGACAGCATGGCAGGAGCCTGCAACTACTAAAGAATGTCAGACATCGGCCTGACTTAACTCATTACATCTGAGTGATACCTCAAGGTGCATCTGTTGTTAACTCCTAATGGCGCCTCTAAGCATCAAATACTGTTTGTTCATACTTGCATCAATACTTCTATACAAGGTTTTAAAAGATTTCATCTTAAAGTTTACACGCTCGCAAACTCAACTGCATTAATATTTAACTTATGTCTAGTGCAGGTAAATAGATACTAACTGTTGTTTTTGTGATATTAATTTGTATAGATATAATTTTCACATTTTATTAAATATCTCAATAACCAAGTAACACAGACAGAATTCCTTAACCTCATATGAAAGCTGTCAGTTAGATGAATAAAATGCTGTTGACAATATGTGTGTAACTTAAGTGGTTGCTGAGATATTTTAAGTTGTTTACAACATATTACAAATTTAATAGTTACTGGGGGGAATTTAATAAAGCCTACATGGATTTATTTTCTGTGTAGTCATAGTGGCATGGTGCTTACATGGAAGTAAGCAGATGTGAGATCCAGAAAATGGAGCTGAGGGGCATGCATGAGTGTGCAAATATGGAAGTGTCCATGGCATGTAAAACATTTCATAAGATGGTGAAATGCATGCAAATGAGGGTGGTGGAGTGATCCAGCAAGTAGATAGGAGGTCCTGCAGACTATGTGTTGGTGTCCATAATGTACACGGAAAAATTCTGTGTACAGGATGTAAAAATTACACCAGGGGCTGTAAAAGTGTACTTAGAGTGTCAAAAATAGCATAGTGGACAGTGATAGGTGCAAAAATATCCACTGTGATTTCAAAACCATATAGAAAATAGGGTCTATATTATATTGTCGACATCTGAAAATGTCAACTCTGACTTGTTCGACACCAAAATGTCGAACTACAAAATTAGCGAATGGCCAAATCACCGGTTTCTTTCCAACTGAAAGAAATTGGTTGGCCAAACACCAATGCCATACAAAATCAAATATATTTAAGTGGGGGGCTTCACCCCCCCACACAGCCCCCAACATGGGGAGGCTATGCCCCCCACACACACCCTAACTAAATATTCTAACTCTGAGACCGCACTACAGCCAGGGAAAGGGCAAACATAACAGAATGACCATCGGTGATTTGGCCGTTCGCTAATTTTGTAGTTCGACACTTTGGTGTCGAACAAGTCAGAGTTGACATTGTCACCTATCAACAATATAATATAGACCTTAGAAAATAATGGTAAATATTTTTTTTTATATCCTGGGTATGTTTGCGTGGTGCACTGCAGTGTGCAAACATGCCTTTATGGAAAAAAATATATAAAAAGAGGGTAAAAACAAGAATGTGAGAGTTTGTAACAGTAATGCATTATAAGACCCTGTGCGGAGTATGGGCAATGTTACACAGCTGTGGTTGCTAACTAGGCAGGGCCTGGAACAGTGTAGTTTCTAGGTTCTGTGCACGGATCTGTATGCAAATGACCTGGGGTTACTGAATAGCACAAATAGGTATCTGTGTCCACAGATCCCATTCGTGTAGGAACATAACCATGTTGGTGTCCACAGAAGAGGTAGCTGACATCAAAGGGGGTGGTGTCCAAGTGCTTTTAAGCTCATTGGAGCTCAGCAGCGGCTGTTTGTGTGGAACACCACTGAGATGAGCAGGGGAGTGTATACACTGAATGCTATGCTTTGTTTATGTTTGAGGCCTGTGTTTCTGCGTATTTCATCGTATTTGTGCATGCTTGCACAGCGCCCCACTGTGCTGCACGTGACCTTCCATGGGAGTGTGTCTTTGGACTGCTAAACTCTGTTTACCTTTTCAGTGCAGGTTTGCATGGGAGGCCACAGTGGTCATCAAGGGAGGCTGTCAAAAAAATTTGTCTGAAAAAGCCAGTGGATATATTAATTACTGATGAGCCTGTTTCACTTAAACTAGGGCATTAAAACCCCTTAATGATGTAGTTGGCAGGTGGAATGCATCATAGCTCACCAATCACATAGGCTACACCTTCAGCAGAGCACTATAAACTATGCATACATCCTACAATCTGATTTTCCCCCATAATTTGCACCATTGGAGAACAGACTTTGGAATTTTAACTGAGAGAATGCTAGGGGTTGCTACATATGTAGGTGCTAGATGCTGAGGTCAATGCAGCTGATGCTGATGCTGACCATAGGCCTAGACTGAGAAGGAGAAGAGTGCTCAGGCCCAGAATAACCTTCCAGGAGTTACATGAGCTGGGAGATTGTAGAGCACTATGAGATGGATAGGGACATACTACAAAAACGCACTGAGCTCTGCCGACTTCAACTCAGACCCAGAGCCAACAGAGGGGAACCCATCCCAGTGGAAACAAAGGTATGTGTAGCCCTTAGGATACTAGCTACAGGTACTTTTCAAAGACCAACTGGGGACATGATGGGGGTCTCACAGGCATCTGCTTCCAGGGTACTCCACCAGTTCCTGGATGACATGCTACCACATGCCAGTGAGCACATTTATTTTTCTCACACCCCTGAGGAGAGGGCCAGCAGTATTCAACTCTTCTACCATGTAGGACACTACTCTGAGGTACTGGATGCCATAGATTGCACTCATGTACACATCAAGGCACCACCTGGTGAGGAGGGCAGAATCTACGTAAACCACAAGGGGTATCACTTCAACTGCCAGGTCATGTGTAATGCCCAGGGCATTATCCTGAATGTGTGTGCTGGCAGCCCTGGCAGTTATCATGACTCCCATATCTGGCATGCATCACAGCTGTACCACATGTTTGCTAAGGTAGACATCCCACACAACCATTTACTGAGGAATGCTGGCTATGGAACCGTGGATGATTACACCCATCAGAAATGCACCTACACCCATCGAAGAATGCCATAATGAGGCACACACACATGCCAGGAAAATTACAGAGCATGTGTTCGGGCTGTTGAAGTCACAGTTCCAGTGCCTCGATATGTCTGCTGGAACCCTGAAGTACTCTCCAGCCACATGTGCACAGATGTTCACAGTATGAGCCATGCTACACATTATTATCCTGTGGAAAGAGCTACAGCAGGATCAGCAAAGAGAATGGATACAAAGCCTCTCATCAGTGCCTAGGTCACCACACCTGCACCCAGGGGGGACTTGGAGGAGGAACCCCCTGAGGCTGCTCCTGTAGGCAGATGTAGGCATGCCCAATATACCCTAGCCTTTGCCAAGAGACACCACATAGCACATGCACTAGCAACCTAGGGCCCTAGGGACTGAAACCTTATTCTGATTTGCATGCATATTAGTAAAAATGATTCCAGCCAAACCACACAACCTGCACCTCACCATGTATTGGCTGTGGACTGTGTGCATCAGACAGACTTAGCCCTGAGCTACAGGAATATCAAATGCTGCATTTGCAAGGTAAGTCACTCTTCTATATACCACCTGCAAGGGGTACTACAATATGGTAGCATATGTATGGAACTGCCACATGTATGCAAGGGAATATAGTGGGCTATATATAGTGTGCCACTGGGCTACTTGCAGAGATCTATAGTGGGCTACTGGGCTACTTGTTCAGATCTAACAGCCACTTGGGACAAAGATGCACTCTGTTCACTAGTATGTGCCCCATAATATCCAGTAGGCAACATCTGGAATCTCCATGACATTATTCAAGGTAGATGTTAAACAGTGGGGTCACAGGACAGTCACATGACTGTCTGTGCCAGCAGAGCATGGGCTGGTCGACCCCCACCCCAAACATATCAGTGTTCCCATACAACTGTAACAGTAAGTTTGCAATGATACACCAGTATACCAGACAGTTCTTGTATTTTGTTGATAGTGTGAGGAATGAAACCTCTCTGTCTGGCAGCTGGTGTGGCTCACTGGGCCAGGGTTAGTTGCATCCAACATCTTTTGCATGTGAGGTACTCATATGGTGGTATTCCCACAGACTGTCATAACCCCTCAATCTGTTACTACAACAAAGCTGGACAAAGCCAGAGTGAATGGGAGGACAAAGGGCCATACCTACAGACAGGCATTATACACACTCTGAGTAACCTAGCAGGTGGCTAGTACAACAGCAGGCTGCAACAGTTCAGATTAGCTGAAGGATGTAAAGGACATCACTGAAATGTGTCAGTAGGTACAACAATTCAGTGACTGCTTTTTATAGTATAGTACCAGAAAACCACAAATGTATGTGGAACAGCCCAGACATATGGGTCAAAATGCTGGACATTCTGCAAAAACATGCACAGGGAGAGAGGCATGCAGATTGTCACCCTGTGTGTGGTGTTACATCAAGTATCCCAGTCACATCATAATTCTCAACCTCTTAGAGCAGGAAATCTGGCTAAAGCCATGAATAAAAGTGGGACCAAGGCCCACAAATAGGGACAGGTGTTAAATATTTGCTCTTACAAACATAGAATGTTGATAGAATAACAGGTTTTGCATTAGCATGAATCACCTGATGTGTATGGAGTCTGAAACTCAAATGTCTGTCATTATTTATTGACTTCAATCTTCACTGATTTGCCATTAATTTGCCAGAAAACCACAATGTTATGTTAAATGGACCAAACATATGAGGTAAATTGATGGATAATCTGTGAAGCTCTGTACAGTTGTGAGGTATGAGGCACATATTAAGGTCAGCAGACAGCCGAGGAATGCCTTGGACAATATCAGGGAAGTGCAGTGCTATGGTAACAGGTGCAGCAGCCAATGGCCTGCAGCACACATATGCACCTAGGGAGTCATGCATGTATACTGGCATACCTTGTTGACGTTATATTTCTGCTGTGCTGCCTTGCCATCCTGTGCCGCTGTATTGTTGCCATGTGCCCATAGTTTAACTGTTCAGACTCCAAGGACAAAAACATACACAGGTCCTTGACACACCTGTCATTCTGTAATATACTGCCAGTGTACAATTAGGCAACAAAGATACACAAAGTTTGATGTGTACTCATGACACATGCCAGCATACAATACCTGTTGTAGCCCACAACAACTGCCATGGCATAACACTACTACAGTGCATAAACACATGTAAAGTAATATAGTCACCCAATGCATCAGACATATTTGCAGGTCCCTGCATCAGTAGCATGGTCACCAGGGTTATAACACTGGTATCATCACATGCACAGGGTATGGTGTAGGGGTGCCAGAGGTCTAGTCTGTGCCAAACTGTTGACAGCATGTGTCTGAGTCAGGAAGGGGTGCTGGTTAGATGGGCCATGTAGAGGTGCCGTGTGTGTCTGTTGGTGACCTGCATGTGACGTGGTGTTGGAGTGTGTGCATGTACACAGTCAAGCCCAATGTTAGCCTTATACATGTGCATGGTGTATACCTGTAGACCATACATGATAGACTGGACAGTTCACTGTCTCTGGCCATGAACATATGAACTGGCTGCACCAGGAGTAGCGCTGGCACCACCATGCCCAAGGTCAGATGCAGTGCAGGTACCTGACAGTGACTGGTGTCTGCTGGGCCTGTGTTCTCCACGGGATGACCCAGTACCATGTGTCCATGGCCTGCTACATCATGGTGTGGAAAGCACACTTCCCACTGAAGCACTGGAGGTACTGCCACTACAGGATTGTGACTGTGCACGGCCACATGGACTCTCAGTAGATGGTGCTACTGGCCTACATCCAAGTGTCTGATGCTCAACTCCAACCAGATGTTCCAACACAGACAATATGCAGTCAAACACAGACATTGTCTCAGCCCACTGTCTGTCTACTACATCAGTGAACTGATCCAGGGTGTCATCAATGTGGTGGAGGAAGTCACAGATGTCAGACTGTGCTGCATCCATAACTGTAAGCATCCATCTGGTGTTGCATTCAAAATGTGCTTGTGCCTATATGATGCCCTGAAACATGTGGTGAGTGACCCGTGATGTGACACTTGTAACAGGTGATGGATAGGCAGCAGTCCTCCTTCAAGCACCCCAGTCAATCTGCCTGTGTTGTTATACTGCCCTGTGCAATGTCATCACCCTCAGGCTGTCCAATATCTGTGGCCTCTGGGGACTGGGTACTATTGCAACAACTATATGGGGACAGACCAGCAACACCAGTGTGCCAAAATGAAAGAAAGCAATGCAAACCTGCTGTAGTACATGTCACCTGTAGGCATCATACCTCTCATCTATATAGATGTTTGCTGAATATCAAGATGTTTGCCTCATACATGTGGTCCTATTCACACAATTCTGTGGATGTCTGGCAAATGGCTGACCAATCATCGATGGTTGATGTCAGAATATGCAGTCAGATTCTGACTTTCACATGTCATACTCCTCAGAAAATAGTTATGTGATAGTCTACTCACGTTATTACATTGTATGGGCAATATACATACTTTGTCACTGAGTTTGTCCCTTTGGCCCATGATTAATTACGACTTTATCCTGATATTTTGGTGTAGGGGGTTGACAGGTATGTTAGGCATAGCTGTCAAGTAAATTGGGACACATCAATGACACAGGAACATAGCCAGAATACAACAGGGACGTTCAGGGACACTTTTATAATGTTAGAACTATATATGTGACACATTCACAGAATGAGAGGAGGTGACATACAGTACATCATTTGATATTGCAGGAGTGCACACCCATAGTTATTGACACTATGTACTATATGAAATCCACTAGCTTTCCTACAACATCCAGCTGTTGGAGGAGGGACTGATAGGGACAGAGCTGAGATGTGCTGGAAAGCAGGGACAGGTGTGAGTCATGCCTGTAGGTGTAGGACAGCAGAATATCAATGACATCTCAATACCATAGATCTATGACAAGCCTACTGCTGTATTCCCTATTCCCCATAGCTCCATCCTCCCATCTGCATCCCGTTATATAGAGACATCTATTACATACCTGGTGGAGTGCAGTATTCCTTTTTTGAATCTTTCCTCTGGAAAAGTTTGTAACATACACTGTCTATGTGCCTGAAATCTCATACAGACCTGTTCCCCAGCACCAGATGCTTGCCTTTTGAAGGTAATGCTCATTAGCAGTTAATTGCCTCTGCACCAATCAGTGGCACAGAATTGCTAATTGCATTGCATTGCAGTATCAGTAGCCAATGACATGCCACCACAGTGTAATGTATAAGGTCTTCATGTAGGCCTTGGCCCCTTTCTTATTGTTTGAGATGGACATTACTGATGTGTGGAGACTACAGCATCACAGAGGGTAGGTATAACTTCTGTCCACTGTAGAAATTTGTGAAGTATGTGCACAATTTTGCCTCATATGTTTGGTCAACATCCCATAGCATAGTGGTCATCTGGCAGTTCTCTGGCAAACATTGTGGGTTGATGTCAATAAGGGAAGAGAGACATGTGAGAGTCACACTTCATACCCATCAGAATATGCATGCTAATACAGTATCTATTATTCATTCAACCAACTATACTTGTAGGGGCAAACTTTTGAGCATGTCTCATACCTCTCAACTCTACAGATTTTCGCAGAATGTCCAGATCTGTGTTTCATATTTTTGGCCAGTTTTTCATAAAATTGTGGTTTTCTGGCAAATTAGTTGAAAATCATTAAAGACTGAAGTTAAAAAAATAATGACAGACACTTGAGTTTCAGACTTCATGTAATCCATGCTAGTGTAAAACCTGTTATTCTATTAACTTTCTAAGTTTGTAAGAGCAATATTTAAAAATTGTCCCTATTTCTGGGGCTTTGTCCCACTTTTGTTTATGGCTTTGTCCAGATTTCTTGCTACAAGAGGTTGAGAGGTATGACATGTCCCTATCTCTGGCCTTTTGCCCCCCCCCCCCCCAGTAAGTATGTCTGTGTCCAGATCCCTTGCTGTAAGGGTTTTGGATTTATGGTAGGTCTGTAAGGAGCTACCTTTATATACAGCCATATATGCTACAGGCTGCAGCTGCGGCCTACAACACATGGGGGGGTTGTTAACACTTTGATAGACAGCAAGCTGTTTGTGTAACTGTGGCAACTGTGTCAAGGCTGTGGTTAAGGCAGAGCCATGGTAAGGGTATTCTATACAGTCCAATCAGTGCATGTGCATAGGATATGTCTGTTATGCAACAGTGCGAATAACAGAGTGGTAGGCCACATATAGTTAGATGATATGGATATGTGCATTGTGTCTCTGCCTGCAGGCCTTTATCTTGCAAAACTGGGTAGCAGTAAACTGTGGGAATTCAGACTGCAAGACAACATCACAATGATGCACAATGCACAATAATGTAATTGAAGTGTGTCAGAACACTGGAATCGAACCCGGGACTGTGTGTTGCAAAATGTACTGCATATAAGGCATTCAACATTCTGAGCTACTGAAACACTGCAAAAAGTATGTGTATTTGCAAGATATATGTGCACATATACAAGTTTTGAGAGACATTTGTACAACCATGAAAATGTGGGTGGCTTTATATGGTTGTATTTCTGCACCAGGGTCCCAGTTGTACATGTACTATGCCATAGCTCCCTTAGCAGGTGTCTTTCCACACATTACTGATAAAAGGGCACATACACCTGCTACCACAGGCATCATGTTCATCCATTGGTATGTCTTTGGCTGGTCACTGGTGTATTATTGCACCAGGGTCCAAGGTACATCAACATTTTTCTCATTGCATTTATATATAATTTATATGCTTAATAACAGTAGATAGTAGTCAGTATGTATTACTGGAAATACCTATGTTACCTAAAACCTGTGTAGCATAGTGGGTTAATGTACCATGCTCTAGTTGAGATGGGCTCGGGTATGAGACTTGCCAGGGGTGTTTATTTGGTACATGAAACTAACACTGTCATAAACACATATAGACATCAGAACTCATTTAAGCAAATTGGCGTCTGCGCCTCTCCACGCAAACCCACACTATAAAATATAAAGAAAAAAAGGAGATAGTAAAGTGGTGAAATGGGGGCAAGCAGGGGAAAAAAACATAGTGAACAACAGGTAGGGATGTGGAAGAAGGGTGTAAGAAAGAAACATGGTTATCCATTTCTTGTACAGCAACAGATGTGCATTTTGACAGATTTTGTAGATGAATTTGGACTCTCAATCCCCAGAGAGGGGTGAGAACAACATAAAGGTGTTGTCAAGCCAATTGTACCACATTAGTTGCGTCCAGTGGACATGTTTATGAAATGGAGAGCTATGTATGGGATGATATATATATATATATATATATATATATATATATATATATATATATATATATATATATATATTGTGGGACAGACGCCCATTTTTTTTTTTTTAAGGAGAGAGTGAAATGTTGGGGAAGGAACATGGGTACATGTGGGGAGGTTAGTTGGGTAGGAGAGGATGCAATAGCAGACAGACAAGACAGCAGACGGGCTGTGTGTGACACATGAGGGGGGTAAACACCTTGGATGGGGAGGGTGATGTGGAATTGGAGACACATGCTTCCTGATGGCAGCAGCATGACTGAGGTCCCTACCCATGGGCAGTCACCACTGTTCCTTCGTTGCACCGAAGGTGGCTGTGCTGGAGGCTGGGCGCCAGGTCTAGCCTGCCCACCAGGTTGGCCAGTATGCCCTCAAACTGGTGCAGGTGATATTCATAGCTCCAATGGACAATCCTGCACACCATGACCGGTAATTGCTGCTGAGTGACTAATGCAAATCCTCAACCACTCCAAGAGGAAAGGCCAGGCCCCTTTCCCTGGGGCAGTTCCACCCAGAGCCATTGGTGGTGCAGGGGCAGTGGAGGCGGCACCACCAGTCTTGGTTCCAGATGTGCCAGAACCCAGTGCCATGACCAGTTCAGGTAGGGTAGATGGATCACTGGGAACCTGCCTACCCTGATGTGCTGTTGTGATGGAAGTATAGCAATAAGTATAGGTTAGTTATGAACAAGACATATTGTTAGCAATAGCATGCCAGAACAGTGGAAACAACAAGAGTACATAACAATGCATATTATGTGAAACACTACACTAAATAACAGAAGAGTCAGTATAGTAGCAGCATCCCAGTAACAGTTACGGCATAAGGCCAACAAAATAGATAATTCAACAAGATATGCTAATATGCAACCATTATAATACATAACAATAATAAACACTTGCCATAAAATACAGTTTAATGTAACAACTTACGTTAATAGTGAACCATAACCAATGAATAACAATACTAAATAAATGAAACTAAGGGGTGGGGAGACAGAGAGAAAAACAGGGCATTAGTAGTATTATTGGCTGTATAATTAACAACTGTAATACTATCTACTCTACAGGTCTGTCCTTTCTTTACATGTACAAGTCCCCTATAGTTGATGTAGCATATACATGCCTCTCAAGCTGTCCTCATGGGACAGTATGGGCCAAGCAGTAACAACTGTGGGTATACAACTACACAGAATGCTTGCACATCAGGTGGACCTATATAACTACCAAGGTGTACTGTGGGCTGATGTATTGATACTCTGCTATTTACGTAATCATGTAGATGATGATAAACCTGTGACATTGGGTTACACAATACTAATTACATTACATGACAGCATGACACTTGAGAGACATGTATGTGTACAGTACAGAAACTAAACAACTATCATGCCTTGCCTGGCAGACATAGGGATAAAACCCAATAGCAGTGACTGCAGAGGACATATGCATGGCATGTATCAATTGGCTGCAGCAATGTTTTTACAGACACCCCAGCATGCAGCCATACCAAGAATACACGTCACATATTTCACTTTATTTTATTATTATATTTATTTCTTTTATTTTATGCTGTATTTTCACTTTCTTACTAATGATTCAAACAGTCTGTGACATCTAAACACACAACTATTTATTGATAATATGGGCTACCTCACCCATTTACCTGTAGTTCCTGTGGAAAGAGAAGTTGTGAGCATTATGTAGTAAAATCTAGCACTGGATTCGAACCATATTCCGTGTGTGCCAAAATGTGCTTTATGCAGTGCATTTAACAAACTGAGCTCCTGAGTCACTGCTGATTGTTGATTGACTTATATTTGCCTACAGCTTACCTGGAAACAAAATATGACCTGGCAGTATTACTTTAGTTTTATACTAGCCCAGTGATGGCAAACCTATGATACATGTGTCAAAGGTGACACACACCACAACATTTTGGGTGACACTCCAACAATCACCAGCACCTGAGATACCTAAGGCACTGCTTTTGCATTTGTTGCTCATGTAAAGTGCACTGAATTACTTTGTGCCTGGAGCTTTGACACTCCAAACTGAAAAGGTTTGCCATCACTGTACTAGCCTGCAGTGACAGTAGAACACACATGCATGAAGTACAAACATGACAGAGGTAGTAGGTAGTCTACACTTTACCATATAGACTGCAGGTGTATGCAATATATTGTTAGTGGGTTTACATATATGTGGAGTCAACAAACAATATCAGATCATGGAGTGGGCTAACTCACCCATATACCATGCTTACCTGTTATTTGTGAATGACAGAGCATTATGTGAACAATAGTGGCCTAGAATCAGCCTTGACTGATACTATATATGTTAGAAAATTCATGTGGCAATTATATTTTTAGTCTACAGGTACTACACTGTTAAACTTGACTACAGCACCTTAACTCACAACCTGAATACATATAGCTCAACTGCAATGGTTAAAACAAGACATTCCTGATCTACACAATTTACCTTGGTGTTACTGGTATTGGCTGATGTGTTATTGCAGAACAGGTGTCATAATTAGTTTCTTAGACAACAGGTCTACTTCCACACTTATTGCATAACAGACTTATTGGAAATGCCTTCATGCAGTTCCTGGAATAGTTTCCAGTTTTTATTGCACAACAGTTGTGATTATGCAGCTGTTGCAATGCAGCTGTAATTTCATACTTATTGCACTAAAACTTTATTCTTTATTGTAAATACTTTCTTACAGTTAATGTTTTACTCTTCCTGCTTATTGCACTACAGGTGGCAGTATTCACTTATTGCAGTACAGCTCTAAGTCCACATTCATTGCAATACAATCTTTATTCTATATACCTAATTGCAGTTAATGCTTTACTCTTTCTTGCTTATTTGACTATAGTTAGCATAATATATCTAAACTCACCACACTTGCGAAGCAACCTGACCAAGCACCTGGCATGCACCTCAATATTGCGAGCTTTCTCCTCTGAAGCTGTTGGGAGAAAAGCTCAAGATTATGCATACCAGTTTAATAGAAATTCAGTTTAGATATTGGTCAGACTGAGGTAAGATTACTTAGAAACTTGTGGGGCATTCCCTGCCTGAGCTTCTCAGACCCAGGAGTCCAAGAGATCCTCCTTTTGATGCTTCAGGTCATCATGGTGGTGATGAACCTGCTCACCTGTGTGGAGGATACTTGTCACACTGGTGAATTCATGTGCCAGCCAGACCAGGCCACCACTTTGCACTCTGAGCCCTGGAACCATCTCTGCAACAGCCAGGAGTCCAACCATGACCCTGAACTCCTGAATGCCCCAACAATGTGCCCGGAAGCATGCATCCTCTCCAATGCCTGCCATAATCACTACACAGTCAGAACTCCAACAGATTATGCTGCATTCCTGCCTATTGGGCTTAATATAGCCTGTTTTCCCACCCTTACACATCATTGGGCAATATTTATGTGGTGCATCGCTTAGCAGCATGCAAACCAGAGCAGCTCAGCTGAGCAATGCAAAAACTCATAGAGCCGTATGCTTAGCAGTGCTTAGTGGTGCACATACCAGCTAAGCAGAGTTATGCAGTGTTAAAACATTTTCAGCCATTATTCTGTTTATGCAATGGTTAGCAGGGTGTAGCAGGTGTTAGCAGAGCTTAGTAGAGTGCAGTGGGCCAGAATTTAAATAAAATTTGTATTTCAAAACTAAGTGCTTATTTTCCCTTCTGTGTATTCAAACCCTGCACCTACTGGTTGTGAGGCCATAACTCTACCCATTTGGCTACATGGATATGTAAAATTGTGCTATACCTTTACATATACTTCTGAGTTATGTATAAGAACTGCTGAGCACCTCGCCACACCACGCAAACCCAATCACCTACGCTTAAACATGACATTTAAGTAAATAATAAAATGCATACAGTTCTATTTTTAGATGTCTGGCAGGTGTCTTGGCAACACTTACCATTGCTGTGCTCTGTGGCATGCAAACATGTTTTTTAAATTAAAAAAAAAAAATACATTCATATATGCAATTGGACAGTGCAAAGAGTGTCTTACCCCTCTTTGGACACAGTTTACACTACACTCCCTACACTGATCCAATAACCGTGTTCCTCAGCTCTCCCTCGGCAAAGCCCCATAATTAATATGCATGGCGTGCTGCCAAGGGGTAACCGTATACATGGACATGGTACCATTCCATGTACGCTCTACACTATGCCTACATGGATTTTATTAAATCCTGGCAACTGAGTTTACTGTGACTTATAAAATTCAGTTTAAGACCTAGAATTTAAAGAATACTACCACTATAAAAATAGTTTGTGCTGAAGAGTTTGCCATTTATACTTCTTTCATAATCCTTATGGTTCTAGAGATATGAACATTTGTTTGGAATGTGAGGACATAATTTGATTCTGTCAAAAGGCTTAGGATCTGCCCATTGGAAGTTACAGTCCAGACTTAATAAATGAGTTAACTAGAAGACATTCAGTGCCATGCTGTGCTACATTCTCAAGCCACACTGTGATTCTGTAACCAGACTCTACATGCTGCACTTTGCAGTTTAAAACTACTTCTTGTTATCTGTGCACTACCTGCTATGCTTTTGAATCATAGTGATGACAGGCAGCCTGTTCTGCATACTGCAAAGAGTGCAGTTGATCACTATGTTTGTGAATCGCCCAGACAAAATATTCCCCTACTTCAAGGTACAGAGATCTCTGAGTTAGTATATGCAAGTTGCAGTGCAGTGGTGGATGAACTTGGCTCTCCACATCAGAGGTGACAAGGAGCTTTGCTTTTTTGCAGAAATACTTTAAATTTGTAAATGGTGAGTTTTAGAATTTACTGTTATTGCATCCAACTCATTATTTACTTTTCAAAGTAAAAAATGCAGAAACAAGAAGGCTAAAAACAGCAAATATAATTTAATACCAGGTTAGTGCTTTCACATCAATGATGCTTCTTCAGCTTACTACACCATTTTATATATATATATATATATATATATATATATATATATATATATATATATGTGTGTGTGTGAGTTCAATTCATCAATTAAGCAATAATGTAATACAATCAAGGTCTTAAAGTCAACTCACATCACTTGCCATAAATAGATACACACACAGACACACACACACACACACACACACACACACACACACATATATATATATATATATATATATATATATATATATATATATATATATATAGGTCTACCTGATAACACCGACACGCCAAAACACCGACAACGAAATAACCGACACCACAAAACCGAAAGTTCAAAAACACAAAACTTCACATGCCCGACAAACCACAATCCTGACAATCAGCAAAACAAATACCTTTTCCGAAAAACACACACACAACACAAGCACACCATCAACCTTACAAACCTACACTAAACCTTACATACACAACTATCAATGCACTAATCTTAACCCAAACCCTAACCCTAAGGTCCGTCACTATCGCACACTTAACCTTACCCGCACCCTAACCCTAACTCACTTAATCCGCCCCTACCCTTAAGTCTGTCACTATCACACACTTACCTCACCCGCACCCTGACCCTAACGTCTATCCCTATCGCACACTTACCTTAACATGTCGGTGTTCTCAGCTTCGGGATTTTCAGCTTTTGGTCTTCTCCATTGTCGATCTTCTGGTGTCAGTTATCTCGTTGTCATTCTTCTCAGCTTTCAGTGTTATCAGGTAGACCCATGTGTGTATATATATATATATATATATATATATATATATATATATATGTGTGTAAAAAATGTTTTCATTTCAAATGTCTAGCTTTTAGATAAGGCTTAATAGAAGCCGTATCATTAAGGAAAGGGAATCTATCTGCTTCCAGTTCTAGTATCCACTTTAATTCACATTTTTCTGTCAGGTTTTTCAGATCCTGTAGTCTTAGACTTGGTCTTAAGCATTGTATCACTCTAACACTAAATCTATGTGTATAATTAAACATGGCTGAGTGCTTAGCAAGTGCACTCCTTTCTACATCTTAATTTCTCATAGCTGCCAAACGTACTCTAACTCGTTCCTTCAACATCCTATTGGTCATGCCAACATAAAATGAGCTAAAAAAATTACAGGTGACTAAATAAATTATATTTTTCATTTTACAACTGGCTGAAACTTTAAATTTATATTCCCTGTTAGTCTTCAGATGTATAAACTTATTATTAGATGCTAATACTTCACAAATATTACAGCAACCACATTTCTGCAACCCTTTTATTTGTCTCATTAAACTTGTTGGTATGGCATAGCAGTCTTCTCAAATTATTTTTGTTCCCATACCTAAATTGTGGTCTGTTGTTAATTACTTGATTTATTTCAGTATCAGCTTGCAATATAAACCAACTCTTATTAATAATCTAACACAATCCACATTATTAAAATATTCTAATATTATTTTTATTTCATTGTTATGTCTCATTCTTGGTATATTTTCTTGATTTAATCTTGGACCATACATGTAGGGTTGTGTCCTATCACCTCTCATATTTTGTATTTCTTGTATACCCTTATCATGCAAAGCACTTCTGATAGGACTATCCCCAATCTCATCATTTTTGAGAAGACATTCTCTACTCTGACAGCAAATACTAGTCACAAGGATCTTAACATCTGCACTGCAGAAAGAGAGGGGCTGAGAATTTACCAGAGCTTTCATACCCCCCTTTCACTAAGACAGACCATCAGGTATTGCCTCACATAAAGACTTTGGCCATCTTTTCCCTTCTGTCACTACATTACAAACGTGCAAAGCTATTTGCCACTTTCACACAAATCTCTTATTATTACAAAAATTAGTCTTATAGCCAGTGATACATCCGGGTTTCTTCCCATTAGAAATTTATGTCCCACCAAATTTTCCCTATCTAAATTTTATTTTAGGGCCCTACTCCACCCCTGCTACAAACTGCTGCCTGTCGCAATAGTACTTTTCTCTGTTTCTGTAATTCCTCATATAACCTAGCAAACCTTCCTCCAATCTCATCATCTCAGCCTATGCAACTTACTTAATACGCTTATACTAAGCCAGTTTTATGTCAACAATTATAGGCTAGAGCAAAAATGATATAGAAGAAGAATCCTTGAAGGTGAGCTAATGGTTTATAAGATGATGATAAGAAGCAGAGGTAATTTAGGAGATATAGACAGCATAATTTCAGCTTGCCTTATGCTAGAGGGAAGGGAAGGAAAATTAAGTAAAGGTAAAGAAAAGGGCAGAAAAGTAAAACAGAAGGAGTATGGAAGAAAGAAATGTGATCATGTTTAGTTTGGTATAGCTAGAAATTTGTAAACAGTGACACTTGAATGAATTTACACACACTCGTCCATCTGTCTAATTGAAGTTTGAATGCTGCATGGGTTTTATACTGTCTAATTTGTAGAGAAAAGAATAAGGACTGAGTCTTTATTATATCCCAGTAAGAGATATATTCTTTAAACTCTGGGTTATTTTGATTATGAAATGTTGAGGGTTTCCTGGTTGAGAGAGTTGTTTAGAGATGTATGAGCCAAATGGAGCATTGTATTCAATGATAGTGCCAGCTTTCTGTAGAGATGTTGATGATGAAACCAGAACCCTACACTTGCAAAGCAGGTATTCTACCATTAAGCTCTAGTTGTATTTATATTTGTTCACTTGAATATAAAAATGATCCACTGGTGTAGTTTGTAAATTACTAAATAACTTACTATACAAAATACAGACATATTAATTAACTAGTTAATTAATTCATTGATTGATTGATTTCCCCTCTATGAAGCAGACTATCAGCTGTGACCGTTTCCTATCCTTGATCTCAGATGTTAGTAGAAACTCCTGACTTCCCAGATCTAATGTGAAACTCTTCCACTTGTCAGGGCCTTCTTTATAAGAAATGCCATGATCCTCAGATTAGGAAGTTACCAAGTTAACTTCCAGGAATTACATTTCTTGAGTGAATGTTTCCTATAAGGAAAACTAATCTAATCTGTATGCTCAAAACAGTGTTAGTGGCTCACATCTTGACTCTTTGAGATCTCCTTTAAAACTAGACATTTTCTAAGTGGGAAAATATACAGTAATGGACTCCATATACCAGTTTATAAGGTGACATTTTGCATAAATGTATGATAAAAACTGACATCTAGAATAAATATTTTTGGTTTGCAAAACTAATCACAGACTGTAAATTAACATTTACCAATTTCTAAAATGTAAGTGCATATTTGACAGGAAAATATTGTTTTTTTTATTACAGCATCAGGCATATTGAATCAATTAATCAAACACTTTGCTCTGCATCCTTTCAGTAATTACAACATATTTGTGAGCATCTCATCATACAATATCTGACAGTCTGTAAAAGTCAAACATGTCTGTCTTAAGCAATGGAAATGTATGTCATTTTCTACACAATCCTTGAACAAGTTGGCCTTTTATTATAAATTAGATTAACTACCACTCTAGATAATATTGTCTTATCTGTCTCGATGCTACAAAGCTGTCACAAACATCATGATCCTGTGCTAATGGACCATATTAACAGTAAAATTCAGTATATGAGAGATAATCGAGTTACTGCCAGCCAAGATGGCTAGCTGTCGGCTGAGGAATCCTCATTACTTTCATTATCAACATCATGTGTACATAACAACTGTCACAGTTTTCAAAGGACTGTTTAGCAGAAACCACAGTGGAATTTATGTCTTTATTGTAAATATATTCTTCTTTCAAGATAATTACAAAACATTGCTGGCATGTCTGATGAAGAAGTGATAAATAATTCAAATATTTTGGTGAAATTTTATAAGAAAATGAACCACACAAAAACATAAATAATTACTGGCCATAATTTCTAAAGAATAGCAATTCAGAAACAATGCTATTTTACCTCATTATTTTGGTGATAAATTCAGTTAAACGTTTAATATACTTAAGATAGAGCTAAAACGTTGCTTATGTATATATTATGGAATTTTAAGACTGCTTCTGGAAAACCTTGAAAACACACACACACATACACACACACACACACACACACACACACACACACACACACACACACACACACACACACACACACACACACACACACACACACACACACACACACACACACACACACACACACACACACATACACACACACACACACACACACACACACGAGTAATCACACACACAAATAAGCACACACATACATGCACTTGCACAAATATGAGCAACCATGCACACACATGCACACACAAATACACACATGCGCACATTTACAAACATGCGCACGCACACACACACACACGTGCAAACATACAAAATTGCACAAATACAAACATTCACACATACACACACACACACACACACACACACACACACACACGCACGCACACCATTACATGCAGTCACACATGCACTCGCACACATACACATCCACATTCATACACAAACACACACACACACACACACACACAAGTACACACTTACACACACACACACACACACACACACACACACACACACACACACACACACACACACACACATGTGCACACGAGTAATCACACACACAAATAAGCACACACATACAAGCACTTGCACAAATATGAGCAACCATGCACACACATGCACACACAAATACACACATGCACACATTTACAAACATGCGCACGCACACACACGTGCAAACATACAAAATTGCACAAAGTACTTTTAATTCATATATGTCTGTTCCACTGAACTGCATCAAAAAGTATTGTCTCTGTCTTATTCCATATTCCTTTTAGAGAAAAGTAAAAGAAATAAGAGTAAATCACGTATATCAGGTAAGAAAAGAAAAAAAACACTGCTGATGTTCTCTAAGAACAATTCACTTTTGTGCTCTACGGTGATGGTTCACCACTGTAGACAAAGGGCAATTACAAGAGTAGGTTTGTTGACACATGTTACACATGCATGCATTCCAGGCTTTCTAACAGTTTAAAAAATAATGCAAATATACAGTTACTGATTTATATGTTGTTTATTAAACAATTTCAGTAAAGAATGGTTTCTGCAAAAATGTTAAAATGACTTGGTAAAATTGCTCTTTAAATTAGTGTCAGGATGTTTGCAAATCTCAAACACAAAAAAGGATACAAAGCCTAAGAAACACTGGCAGGCCACTTGAGACACTATTGCATTATGTAACATGTTGTTTAAGATGCAATTTTGTTGGAGAAAAAAAACTTTAATGGCACATGTATATGCTCTTATTCAGTAACCTGCAATGCCTATCACAATAACTTTTTATGTGGCTCTAAATTGGTCTCTGCCAGCAGTATACAGATCTGAAATACTCCATGAGATAGAGACACAGCATGCATTATCAGCAAAGAACTTTAAATGACAAATGAAAAAAAAATAGTTTCCAAATGGAAAAAAAATCAGTAGAGTTCTACAAAGAAAGAGACAGATTTTATTGTTAATGGCTTTTCATGTTTGCCAGTATCATCACCCTGAAAATGAAGACTTGTCAAATATACCTAGTGCAGTTGAACCTACCTTTTACTGCAGCTTTAACTAGTCTGGTCAGAAAGGTATACATAATACTAATGAATTCAGATAACTAAAATTTAGTGTATAGTTCAACATGTAATAGGAATTTTCTTGTTCCCAGAAACAAAAAAATATGTGCAGCTTAGTACTGGAAGATTTCTGTAGATCTAGATATAGATATAGAAATGGATATAGATATAGATATAAAATGTATATATGTGTTGTTGTTTATAAAATGGACAAGAAATACTGACCAATCACATTTGCTAACTACTTGTGTATCAGATGTGCTCCATATGCTCCATACATAGAAGAAAACTAGTTGTAACTGCCTAGGCCTCACATTTAATCACAAAGTAGTTTTCTTCTTATAGCTTTCCAAATTTCATGGACAGGCACCTTTTTTGTTCTTACTAACTATGACCTGCAATGAAAGAAGACTCTGCAGTCAAATCTCACATATGTTTTACAAAAATTGAGAAAAACCTTTAAAACAGAAAGAAGAGAAAGTCCAGAAATAAAAACTGTTAACATGGAAACTGTACATATAAACGCTTTACTAGAAAAATAATAAACCATTTTAACATTATTTCAAACAAATGCACATAATTCTGACAAAACATAATACTAGGAGCACAGATTTTCAACATATCTTTTATATATACCACCATCATTTAAACTGCACTGAATCCATTTAATTCCATCCAGAATGTGATTTGCAAAACATTTGTGAAACAACTCTACAAATAAAATTTTCAAAATATCAGACTGCTAAAAAAAAGAATCTTTAAAATTATTACCTCAAAAATGCAATCCCAAAATTCCACATAATTGAAAGGTTGTAACTGTTTTCAGCAATCAGTTAGTTAAGATGGCTAATGTACTTATTCTGCTTTAATCTGACAGCACACAATACTGCAACCCGAGCTTTTAAGAAACTGCTGCCTGCACCCAAGGTGCAAAGTCTGACCCCCAGATTCAGCAAGCCCTACACAGTGAGCAGGAACAGTGCAGGAGCTCCAGGAGGCAATATGGCTGCTGTGCGATCCAGGAATAAGCTGCAGGGGTGTGCACGAGCACTCCTGCACTATTCCTGCACGGATGCAGCTCCTGTATGCAAATTATCCCATTTGCAGGTGAAAACCATGCAAATGAGGTGAAATTGCTATCCAGGAAGCTGTCAGCCAGCTGTGCAGGGTTAGTGTAGTGTGCATTAATGTACTTGGTTAGTAACCGAGTGCATTTCTGCAAACTACAAAACGGAGCCATGACAGCTCCAAATAAAGGGTGTATATAACGTGTAAAGCATGCCAATGGCCAAATATATGGCCACTGGCATGAAAAACAGTTAAAAAAAACTTCTTTAACTGATTTCATCTGTTTAAGCGTTGGGCAGCAGCGTGAAAGCGGGATCGGGTGAAAAAAAAAAAAATGAAATAAGCATTCTAACCAAACTCACTATTTGCCATTATACTCAATGGCAGGCAGAAGACAACATGGCCAGTGAATAGTGGTTGCTAAGGGGGGAGGCTCAGTGTGGGACCTGTTACTAGGCATCAGCAGGCAATCCTATGCAAATGAGGGGAATGATACTGAATCCCAGATTTCCCCTCAATGCTAGTCAGCACCCAACAGTGTAAGTGCAGGAATAGCTTGTTGAAAGGCTAGGAGTTAGCTGACATCATGGGGGGGGGGGGTTGTCAGGCATACTGTAAGCAGATTGGAGCTCTGTGGCTCTGGTTTGCCTTTAGCTTAGCAGAGCTAAGGAAGGGGGTATGTCTGAGGCTGCCCAGCTCTCTTTACATTGCCTAAGCGGGTGTGTGCAACACACACCAAGTTTTAAAGGAAAAAAAATAAAGTAAACCAGGAAATAGCAGCTCTGTGCACATCTGAGCACTGTGTTTGTGCGGTGCTCCCCTGGGCTTAAATAGGTAGGCAATGGGAAGGGAAAACAGCATTAGGAAGGTAATCAGGGATAACTAGCTGGCAGGTGAAATGTATCAGAATCAGCCAATTACAGAGGCAGCAGACCAGCCCAGCCCAGAACACTACTATAAACTATGCAAGCACCTTTCCCCTCTGTTTTTTCCCAAATGCTCTACACCACCGGTGTGTACAAGTGGGGAAATTTTAACAAACAAAAACAACAAAATGATAGGGGCTGCAGTAGCTATCATACATCAACATGTGGAAGAGGCTGAGGGTGATGAAGATGAGAATGCTGTTGACCAACCCACAGTGAGGAGATGGAGAAAAGTGTACAGACCCAGGGTAACCTACCAGGGGCTACATGCACTGAAGATAGTGGAGCACTATAAGCTGGACAGGGACCTCCTACAGCAAATTGTTGAGTTGTGCCAGGCACGCCTGACACACAGAACTAACAGAGGGGAACCCATCCCAGTTGATACCAAGGTATGTGTAGGCCTAAGAATACTAGCCACAGGAACCTTCCAAAGGCCAACTGGGGATATAATGGGGATCTTACAGGCATTAGCATCCAGTGTACTCCACCAGTTCTTGGATGCAATGTCAGCACATGCTGGTGAGCACGTATACTTCCCCAACACCCGTGAGGTGTTGGCCAGCAATATGCGTCTCTTCCACCAAATAGCAGAATACCATGAGGTAGAGAGTGCTATAGACTGCACGCACATATGCATCAAAGCACCACCCGGTGAGAGAGGTATGGTCTACATCAACCACAAGGGCTTCTCCTCCATCAACTGCCAGGTCATGTGCAATGCCCAGGGCATAATAATGAATGCGTGCTGGCTCCCTCGAAGCTATCACGATTCCCACATCTGGCATCTGATGCAGTTGTACCAGAGATTTGCAAATGGGGACATCCCTCATGGTCACCTAGTGGGGGATGCTGGCTATGCACTGAAGCCGTGGCTGATGACACCCATCAGAAATGCACACACACCTAAACAAGAACCCCATAATGAGTCACATGCACAGACCAGAATTATAATAGAGCATGTGTTTGAGATGCTGAAATCACGGTTCCACTGCCTGGACACATCTGGTGGAGCCTTGCAGTACTCCCCAGCTACATGTACTCAAATTGTCATCGTATGTGCCGTGCTACACAATATGATCCTGTGGAAACAGCTGCAGCAGGAACAGCGCAAAGGGCAGGGCCACACAGCCCCTCATCATTACCAAGGCCTGCATAGGCACAGAGTGACACGGAGGAAGAACAACCTGAGCCTGTCCCAGTAGGCAGAAGGAAGCGTGCCCATATGCCCTGGCCTTGACAAAGAGGCAATTCATAGCACATACACTGACACAGGAGGGACCCAGGGAATGACACCTCTCTCTGACTTGCACATACAGTAAAAGGGATGCCAAACATGACACTACCTGTGCTCAACCATGTATAGGGAGTGTATTATGTGCATCTACATAGGCATCCCTCCAGCACCATCCTCAATACTGGTGCACCGACAAGGTAAGTCACTCTTCTTACCAGTTGCTGAATGGAGTAGTATGTGTTGTTACTTGTATCTACATTATGGATGTGAGCATGCAAGGGAACTGGGTGGCTGAATGGGATGCCAGCAGATAGTAGACACCTATAGTGGCAGCATGTGATCTGTAACAAATACTGGTGTCACCATAGTAGCCAGTACTACACATGGTGACAAAACCCACTGCAGGAAATGTGCTAGGCCATATGTGTGTCCATATGACACACAGATGCCAGTCAGGGAGGCTCACATACCCAACAACAGTCTCAGCCAGCAGGACAGGTGTAGAAAAACACAAACAAAGGCCATGCTAAGGCCTCTGAATGATGGCTATGAGCAACCCCCCCAGGCCTACACAGACAGACTACATCAGGTCAGGCAGTGGGATGTTAGTTCTGAAGGTTAAGAATTCAGAAACTGATATGTAGGTCAGTCAAACCTAAGACCTGTAGTACACTGATATGCCTCTAGTCAGCATGATAGGTTACAAATCAGAATGAAATGGAGTACCTGACACACCAGTACAGTCATAGCAAATGTGTACAAGTGTCAGGTGTGTCCCCCCAATCCTATGTAGAAATTTAGAAACAGTCAGGTGTGCCCCCAATCCTGTGTAGAAATGTAGAAAGAGTCAGGTGTGCCCCCCCAATCCTATGTAGAAATGTAGAAACAGTCAGGTGTGCCCCCCAATCCTAATTAGAAATGTAGTAACATTCAGGTGTGCCCCCCTCCAATCCGATGTTGACATGGAGTAACATGTATGTATAGGTATAATACCAGTGGAGCACAGATGACCTGAGGTGGCCAAGGTAGCAGGATAGATTGCAGCATTTGTACAATATGCAGGTATGCATGTGTTAGGCTGGTATGTGTTTCATATTGCGTGAGAGTGGTCAGTATGTATGCATGTTGAGGTTTGACCTGGTGGCCATTGCCCACTACTGCTGATGACAGGGCCAAGTCCTCACAACTGCAGTTCCAAAGACAATGCTCCCCAGTATAAGACATTCTAGCAGTAAGCCATTGTAAATGTATGGCAGTAATATGTGTTGCCATCTGAAAGATGGACATGGCATGACTGTCAGGCTAGATATACAAGCAGTACACAGGGAAAAGTACCCCAGACATACAGTGTATAATGTGTAACCATGAAATGGACACACCCTTGGAATTGTACATATAGGTATGCATCACATTATCGGGGCTTGTAATAGGGAATACCGAAGTTGTCTGGCCGAACACTTGCAGATCACAAAAGTGATAGGATTGATGTATTGAGAAACAGCTGATGTTCCTGCACAAGCCAGCATAACTGGAATGCCCCACGCATATTTGTGAGTCAGATGCAAGTAGAGTCCATAGCACACATGTACCCAGCTCACTCAACTACCACTCACAGGTAGCTCTCCAGTCTTATCCCTGCTGTTGGGAATGGATACAGTATGACCCCCACCTGTGTATAGCAATAGTGAAAGAATGCAGCATGCAGTGCAGGTGTGTCCCTAGCTGTAAGCAGCATCCTAACAGCATCCACACCACCTGATCAATACTGATGGAAAGTAATGGCATGAGCACCTAGCACACCTACCCTGTCACCCCAGGGGAATATACTGTATGGCAGTCTGGTAGTATAGGACTGACAGAATGCAATGGCCTGCTACAGCTGGCCTGTATCACCACCAAATTGCCTATAGGCCTCTACCAAAGGCCTGCCCTCACCCGTACTGCCAATGTATGTTATGTCACGGACACCCAAATAACAACATAACACACTCCACATAAGCCATATGCAAGGCCATGTGGACAAACTACAGCAACATGTCCACCATGTACCACTGCATGAACTGTGGACCAACACCAAAACACAGCTGTGATGAGGTGACAATTAAAGGGAAAGTATCAGAGAATGTTTGCATAATGTATGGAAGAGGATAGAATAATAGAGGGGGGGTGGGACCATTGGCAGCATGGAATGTGCAAAGTCCGTAACGCAGACATGTGCACATACTATCCATGGCTGCAAACACAAAAATGGGTGGCTACAAACCTGCCCATACACTACAATAGGGGTAATGTCCTGACTTTTGACCCCTGCTTCTGGGTACCCTGTGTGAATCTGTACAGCTGTGAGGTATTGCCACAGCAAGATAGGGCCATGCTGTCACATTGATGAATGTACAAGTATAGGATCCTTTGCCGTCACTGTACCAAGGTGCTGAACTGGTTACACAGACCCAGCAGCAAGTGTCTGCAGCTCCTCCTCCAGAATGGCATAACTTTCCAGGAATATGTATGCGTTTGACCACAATACTGGACACAGCTGCATTCACCCTGTGTTCTCCAGGACATCACTGTGAAAAGAAATGTCTACCTGACAGTACTTGAGGATATAAAACATCACAGTGTATAACAGTACACATGTCTGAATATCTCTGCTAACACCAGTACCGTGTAGCAGAAGCAGCACAGACACAATCACCTACAGTACCCACTATCTCTTGCATTGTTTGAACCCATATTGCCAACTGATTCACAGATATCCTGCAGAAACAGTTTGCTAGCTGTAGGTATAGAACACAAAGGTCTGCACTGGAGTACAATCTACCTGGAATGGATCCACACATTCAATACAGAAGGGCATACTGGGCATGCTCACACACTTAAACAAATGAAGCCCATGTCTGCCAATGACAGTGGACCATACATATCTGACAGTTGCAGATGTTAGTATCTGCCAACAGCAGTTCACCATACATATCTGACAGTTACAGATGTTAGTGCATACACTCCTCAGTATGCACCAGTCATGCTTTGCACACACATTGGATAGGAATGCACACATATATCAAAGGACAACACGTTATAATATGCCAAAAGTACACATACATAGATGTGTGGAAGAGAGTGACAGTGACAAAGAGCCTTCCATCATGAGGCCTGTCCCACCCAGCACACAGCCAAATGGCTACAACCACATGATGTGTAAATGTCACTCACCATAGAAATTAGCCATGGGTATTCCTCAGCATTAAAGACTCTGTGGTGCTAGTGCTAGCTGTGCAACATGACTGTACAAGGTAATAGTCATCTAGCAGTTGTATACACGTACCTGTGGAATATAAACCTGTGTGTGCCTGAGTGTGGTGTGTCTATCTCTAGATGAATGGGTTATAGGCCATGCACACACACTGCCCTCCCCATAGCCATACTATGGCAAGCCTGCTGATGTCAGTCACTGTGAAATGTACCTTTGGGGAAGGGATAGCCCAGTAATCTCCATGGCACATCTTATAACTGTGTAATGCTGTAATGTGATAAACTGGTTACATAGAAATTCTAATGGCAACTGTGTGTGTGTGTGTGTGTGTGTGTGTGTGTGTGTGTGTGTGTGTGTGTGTGTGTGTGTGTGTGTGTGTGTGTGTGTGTGTGTATCTCTGCCTGTGTAGGGAGCAATGCTTTTTAGGCTAGTCACACTCACTACAATTCAAATGCCCTACTTTGGCAAGCCTGCTGATGTCATTCACTTTGAAAATACACCTTTGGGAAAAGAATAGCCCAGTAATCTCTGTGGTGCTTCCTATAACTGAGTAATGATACAGTGTAATAAACTAGTTAGGTAAGAGTTCTAATCCCAGACATGGCAAGTGTGTGTGTGTGCCTCTGTCTGTGTAGACAGCAATACTTTTAGGCTAGTCACACACACTACCATTCTAATGCCTCACTTTGGCAACCCTACTGATGTCATTCACTTTGAAATATACTTTTAGGAAAAAAGTAGCCCAGTAATCTCTGTGTTGCATCCTATAACTGCATAATGCTGTAGTGTGATAAACTAGTGAGGTAGGAGTTCTAATCCCAGATATTGTGACTGTATGTATGTGTGTGTATTTCTGTCTGTGTAGGGAGCAATGCCTTTTAGGCTAGTGTCACTCACTACAATTCAAATGCCCTACTTTGCCAAGCCTGCTGATGTCATTCACTTTGAAATACACCTTTGGGAAAAGAATAACCCAGTATTCTCTGTGGCACATTCTATAAGTGTGTAAAGCTGTAGTGTGATAAACTAGTTAGGTAGAATTTCTAATCCTAGATATAGCAACTGTGTGTCTCTGTCTGTGCAGGGAGCAATGATTTTTTGGCTAGTCACTTTCACTACAATTCAAATGCCCTACTTTAGCAAGCCTGCTGATGTCATTCACTTTGAAATACACCTTTGGGGAAGGAGTAGTCCGTTAATCTCTGTGGTGTGTCCTATAACAGCATAATGCTGTAGTATGATATAATGGTTTGGTAAGGGTTCTCTTCCCAGACATGGCAATTGTGGATGTTTGTGTGTGAATTTGTTTGTCTGTGTAGGGTGCAATGTTTTTGAGGCCATTTACAGTCACTACAGCCTCCATTGACCTACTTTGGCAAGCCTACTGATGTCATTCCCAGTGAAATACACCTTTGGGGAAGAAGTACTCCAGTAATCTCTGTGGTGCATCCTATAACAGCGTAGTGTTGTAGTATGGTAAGGGTTCTGTTCCCAGACATGGCGAGTGTAGATATTTGTGTGTGCGTGTTTGTGTGTGTGTGTGTGTGTGTGTGTGTGTGTGTGTGTGTGTGTGTGTGTTTGTCTGTGTAGAGTGCAATGCTTTTGAGACATTCACAGTCACTGCAACCTCCATTGACCTACTTTGGTAAGCCTGCTGATGTCATTCCCAGTGAAATACACCTTTGGGGAAGGCACGCTCCTGTAACCTCTGTGGCCCATCCTATAACAGCATAATTCTGTAGTGTGATATAGCAGCTTTGTAGGGGTTCTATTCCCAGACATGGCAATTGTGGCTGTTTGTGTATGATGCAATGCTTTTGAGGCCATTCACAGTCACTACAACCTCCATTGACCTACTTTGGTAAGCCTGCTGATGTCATTCCCAGTGAAATACACCTTTGGGAAGGAGTACTCCAGTAATCTCCATGGCATGTCCTATAACAGCATAATGCTGAAGTGTAATATAGTAGTGCGGTAGGGATTCTATTCCCAGACATGGCAAGTGTGAATGTTTGTGTGTGTGTCTGTGTAGGGTGCAATGCTTTTGAGGCCATTCAAAGTCACTACATCCTCCATTGACCTTCTTTGGCAAGCCTGCTGATATCATTCCCAGTGAAATACACCCTTGGGGAAAGAGTAATCTACTAATCTCCGTGGCGCATCCTACAACTGCGTAATGCTGTAGTATGGTAAACTAGTTAGGTAGGAGTTCTAATCTCAGACATGGCAAGTGTGTGTGTGTGTGTGTGTGTGTCTGTGTTTGTCATTCATAAGCACTAGGTATCCTATCTACCACAAGATCCGGGTACAGATTCTTAGTTTTAGCATTTTAATTTGCTTATTCGTGCTCAGCACTTGTTCAGAACTTGTTGCGAGCACTAAACAAGCTACAAATTACTACAGCACTCAACCTTCCTCTTTACCTAGAGGAAAAAAGTTTTGTACTTACTTTCCCCACTTACTTAGAGAAAAAAACATCTCTTATACTCACTTTCCTCACTTGTCTACAGGAAAGTATTTTTTATTCAGGCATGTCCAAGGGTCAGCTCCCAGTGTTTTATCCTGTCCATCTGATGAATCTGGGCATCTTGAGCCAATGTAGCAATTGCCTCATGTACACAGACAACCGTCTCCTCCTACCACCCAACACCACAACCTGTGAGAGATGCACTTATCTAGCCAAACTGGAGGTAAAGCACTCTCCAACCATGACTGCACTCGACAGTCAAGAGGAGAAGGTAAAAACTTGCACCACCCCACACTCATTACATAGTCACACTAAACCTATACCAGCAAAATCCATACATAGAAACACAAAAACACATTCGCTGAGGCTCTCAATATTAATCTGCTCAAGCAACAGAGACCTCCAAAGCAGAAACGCAAGCAACCTCCACCCCAACGCAACCCAAATGACACATAGCCCACAGACTCAGTGTGCCAATAAAAAACAGGCCATAAAGCAAACCAACGTACTCAACACACTAGTCATAGGTGACTCTATAGTCAGGCACACTGATATCCCACTCATCAGGCTAAACAAGGAGAAGGTTACTGTCAGCTGCCTGTCATGTGTCAGGATCCACCACATAACCCACACACTCAGGTCACTCCACAACAACTGCAAATATGACTCTGTCATTGTCCTTGTTGGTGTGAATGACCTGAGACATACCTCCCTGGACTACATAAAAAGAGACATGGTAGAGCTCTCCGATCTTGTAGCCTGGAATTCATAAATTCCAATGCCCTGGATCAACTTATCCACATTCCCACCAGGGGTAACAATGTCCTAGACCTAGACATTACCAACATGAGCGACTGGTGTTCCACACCTGAAACCAACTCCTCGTTGGTGAGATCCGACCATAAGCTAATCATCCTAGATATCCGCATCCCACCCTCACCCACCATTAAGGAAACCACAGTAAACAATTTCTCCAAAGCCAACTTTATGCTTCTTAAGACAGAAGTGGTGAACTTCACGACACCCATGCAGATGGACAATACAGTTACAACTGCTGAATCCTACACAAATGCACTCTGTAAGCACTTACATGAGTACATGGATCATGCTATCCCAAGCAGGACCAAGATGCTATCCTCCAAAAAAGGAAGCAAATCTGGTGGTCCCCTGCCATAAACAAACTCTATAATAGAAGGAAGAAACTGTTGCAAAAGAGAGTAAAATCTCATGAGTGGAGGAGCTGCCTGGTCAGCCTCAGTAAGAAGCTGAGATCCCTCATAGGATCCTCTAAAGCTAGCTATGAAAACAAAATTGTCACTGATTCTAAGGGCAACCACAAAGCATTCTATAGCTATGTCAAGAATCTCAATGGCAACACCCAGATCTGCTCTGAGTTACAGCACAATGGCACAAAAATTACAGAACCAACTGATACTGCCAACATCCTGGCAGACAGGTTCAGTGCTAACTTTACCCCCCTCTCACCCCTAAAAGGGCCCATATCTATACAAGAAGAATGCAGAGTCCCTGTAATCACATCTATGCAGTTAAAAGCTGCACTCTCTAAACCCAAAAACACAGCATCAATGGGATCGGACAACATCCCAGGCTGCGTTTTACATGAACTTCAGAATGAAATGACTCCCCACCTAAGTACCATGTTAAATCATAGTCTCACGTCAGGCTTTGTGCCCACTGAATGACGCATAGCAACAGTTATCCCACTTCACAAAGGGGGAGCCACCACTGATCCTGGGAACTATCGCCCTATTAACCTGACGAGTGTGGTCTGCAAGGTCAAGGAACGTATCATCATAGAACTCATGAACAAAGACATTGGTAACCTCCAAACTCTGGACCCCACCCAGTTCGGGTTTGTGAAAGGCAGATCATGCTTTCTGAACCTGATCGACTTTTCTGAGGCAGTCATCAAAGCTGTAGACAAGAGTAAGGTGGTTCACACAGCCTATCTTGACCTCACTAAGGCTTTCAACACCATCCCCCATTCTAGAATTATAGCTAAACTCACTAAACTAGGTATAAATCCATACGTCACAAGATGGGTTGCCAACTGGCTCACTGACAGAACCCACACTGTAAAAGTTGTAGACTCCAAATCTGACTTCAAACCGGTGACAAGTGGAGTGCCACAGGGTTGAGTCCTGGGGCCTCTCCTGTTTAGTATCTACTTCTCTGAAGTACAGGCTAACACAGAAGGCCTCTGGCTAATGAAGTTTGCATATGACTGCAAAATAAGGAGCCATAGTCGAGTCTCCAAATGATGTTGACATCCTACAGAAGGGCCTCACTGAGACAGATCCCTGTGTCAGAGGCATGGCCTCAAGCTCAATCCCAAAAAGTGCATTGTCATCCCCTTTGTTAAAAACTCTGTACCCATGAACTACCACATAAACGGCAGTCTACTTAATGCTGAATGTGTGATAAGAGACCTTGAGACCCAGGTGGAAGTAGTCTCCTGTTTGATAATCACATCGCCACAGTAGTCAGGAAATCCTTCTAAATGGCACACCTCATCACAAAAGGGTTCTCATCCAGGAAAACAGAGGTCTTTGTTCCCCTCTACTTGGCACTCATTAGACCCATGATAGAGTACAATGCCTCTTTCGGAATGTACCTCACAAGACATCTGCAGCAGCTGGAAAGGCCACAGAAGTACCACATAAAGAGGATTACTTGCCCCAAGCAGATGCCCAACACTGACCATCTCAAAAAAATTCCAGATTTACTCTGCAGCATATCACCTACTCTGAGGAGATCTCTGCCTAACATATAAAGCTATGGAATCCAAAAGCAGAAACAAACTAACACAGTCCAACAAAATCACTGATTCTAGGCAGACCGGCACACAAAAATTGAAGCTACCCAATATTGATGTAGTTGTAGTTTAATTAAGCAAAAAACAGTACAATCACTTTTTGTTCTCCTAACAATACAAATAACTTCTTCAGATAAAATATCAAACAGTCAATGAAGTTTAAATCCATTTTTTAAAAGACATGTGATTTACAAATCCAAGTCCATTGGATACTTGATTATTGAGTTAAACTTCCTTAATTGATTTACCACTTAACCCTGAAGGGTCTTATTACCAACAACTTGTCCAAGTTTGTATAATACCCTATATCTGTATTTGTCCCCAAATAGAGTGCTAAAATGTGTCACAATACCCAAAAATGTGGTATGAACATACTAAAATATTTAAAAAGGTTATTTCAACTATAAAATTATAATAAAACGTATTTTAGTTGTATATTAAATGATCCATTTACTGCGGTGGTGGTGCTGCGGTAGTGTTGTCGCCTCACAGTAAGATGCTGTCCGGTTTGATTCTCAGCTAGTGTGTCGTCTGCATGGAGACATGCGTGAATGGGTGTACCTTCATTGAAGGTTGTGCATCAGGCTTGGCAAGCCAGTACGTAAAAATCAACTGCCAATCATTAGCGGACCGGAGTTCCGCTGTGGCGACCCCTAACCGGGAAAAGCTGAAAGACACAAACAATTAAATGATCCATTTAAAATTATTTATATTAACTTATAACCTGTATACAAATCAAAGATGTTCCATAAACTCATACATTATATATTATATCCAAGACATGTATCAAGGAGAGAAAGAAAACATTAAAACAAAAGTTAAAATTCCATTAAAAATTGCTGATATTTCTCTCGATAATTTTCTTTAGTCAGCGTGCTAAATTCCTGAGTTTTAAAATACAAGTCAAAGAAGATATCTCATTAATACCTGGAAAATTGGCAGCGTCTAAACTTAATTGCCACAATAGTTCCAATCTTTCTAATTTCAACGTACATGGTCCTCCTCTCACATCATGCGGGATGTGGTCTATGACTCTGAAAACAAATTTATGATCTACTTGTTCATTTATGTGTCTGGCCAGGGTGTTTTCTAATTTATTTCTACTTATACTATATCATCATCATCTTCTTTTGGCTGTTCCCGTTAGGGGTCACCACAGCAGATCACTTGTTTCCATTTCTTCCTGTCCTCTGCATCTTGCTCTGTCACAACAACCACCTGCATGTCCTCTCTTACTACATCCATAAACCTTATCTTAGGTCTTCCTCTTTTCCTGTTACCTGGTAGCTTCATCCTTAGCATCTTTTCCCAATATACTTCGCATCCATTCTCAGCACATGTCCAAACCAATGTAATCTTGCCTCTGGCTTTGTCTCCAAACCTTCCAACCTGGGCTGACCCTCTAATATACTTATTCCTAATCCTGTCCACCCTCATCACACCCAGTGCAAATCTTAACATCTTTAACTCTGTCACATCCAGCTCAAACTCCTGCCTTTTTGTCAATGCCACTGTCTCCAACCCATATAACATAGCTGGTCTCAATACACTCTTGTAGACCTTCCCTTTCACTCTTACAGGTACTCATCTGTCACAGATCACTCCTGACACTCTTCTCCACCCACTCCATCCTGCCTGTACTCTCTTCTTCACCTCTCTTCCACATTCACCGTTACTCTGAACTATTGACCCCAAGTATTTAAATTCATCCACCTTCACCACCTCTACTCCTTGCATCCTCACCATTCCTCTATCCTCCCTTTCATTCACACACATATATTCTGTCTTAGTCCTGCTGACATTCATTCCTCTTCTCTCTAGAGCATATCACCATCTCTCCAGGGTCCCCTCCACCTGTTCCCTACTCTAACTACAGATCACAATGTCATCTGCAAACATCAAAGTCCATGGGGACTCCTGTCTGATCTCGTCTGTCAACCTGTCCATCACCATTGCAAATAAGAAAGGGGTCAGAGCTGATCCTTGATGTAACCCCACCTCCACCTTAAACGCATCCATCACTCCCACCGCAGACCTCACAGTTGTCACACTACCTCGTACATATCCTGTACTACTCTTACATACTTCTCTGACACTCCTGACTTCCTCATACAATACCACAACTCCTCTCTAGGCACCCTGTCATATGCTTTCTCCAAGTCTACAAAAACACAATGCAACTCCTTCTGACATTCTGTGTACTTCTCCATCACCACTTTCAGAGGAAACATCGCATCTGTAGTGCTCTTTCCCAGCATGAAACCATACTGCTGTTCACTAATCATCACATCCCTTCTTAACCTAGCTTCCACTACTCTTTCCCATAACTTCATATTGTGACTGATCAATTTAATCCCTCTGTAGTTACTACAGCTCTGCACATCACCCTTATTTTTAAAAATCGGTACCAAAACACTTTTCCTCCATTCCTCAGGCATCCTCTCACTTTCCAAGATTTCATTAAACAATCTGGTTAAAAACTCCACTGCCATTTCACCTAAACACCTCCATGCTTCCACAGGTATGTCATCTGGGCCAACTCTTCATTCTCTTCATAGCTATCCTTACTTCCTCCTTGCTAATCCATTGTACTTCATGATTCACTATCCCTACATCATCCAACCTTCTCTCCCTCTCATTCTCTTCATTCATCAACCCCTCAAAGTACTCTTTCCATCTCCTCAACACACTCTCCTTGCTTGTGAGTATGTTTCCCTCATTATCCTTTATCACCTTTACCTGCTGCACATCTTTCCTAGCTCGGTCCCTCTGTCTAGCCAATCGATACAGGTCCTTTTCTCCCTCCTTAGTGTTCAGCCTTTCATACAACTCTTCATATGCCTTATCCTTAGCCTTCACCACCTCTCTCTTTGCCATGCACCTCATCTCCTTATACTCCTGTCTACTTTCTTTATCTCTCTGACAATCCCAGTTCTTCTTTCCCAACCTCTTTGCCTGTATACTCTTCTGTACTTCCTCATTCCACCACCATGTCTCCTTGTCATCCTTCCTCTGTCCCGATGTGATACCAAGCACCTTTCTAGTAGTCTCCCTTACTAGCTCTGCTGTAGTTACCCAGCTATTTGGTAACTCTTCACTGCCACCCAGTGCCTCTCTTAACTCATCCCTGAACTCCACCTCACAATTACCCTTTTTCAATTTCCACCATTTGATCCTTGGTGCTGCCCTCACACTCCTCCTCCTCTTCTTGATCACCAACGTCATCCTACAAAACACCATCCTATGCTGCCTAACTACACTTTCTCCGGCCACCACTTTACAGTCTCCAATCTCCTTCAAACTGGCCCTCCTATATAAGATACTATATACATGTTCATAAATCTGTTCCCTCAGCCTTCTGTCGGTTTTACCAACTTAGAAGGCCAGTTATTCCAAACACTTTGCCAGATATACTACTTGTTTATTTTGACAGTCAAACTTGTAATTAGTTGTAAATTTCCTGCCTCTAAGTTCAAAACTTGAACCCACATCTATGTATTTACAGTAGTTACACATTTGGCATTTAAACATGCCTTTCTTCACTGAAAATGGTTGATTTTGTCTTTCTAAAATTTGTTTAAGGTTAGCTCCTCTCTTAAAAATGAAACCTGGTTGATTTTCCAGTGTGTCGCATAGTAGTCTATCTTGCATAATTATGCCCCAGTTTTTCTTTATAAGCATAATTATCTCCTTTGTGTTGATACTGTATTGAAAAATAAAACTACAAGGGTTGTACTCCCTCGTCCTCACTGGTATAGTATCCTGAGTAATGCTTACCCCTGTCAAAAGTGGAGGATAAATTCCTGCTTCCCTTTTATTTTGTACTTCCTCTACTAAGTCTTGCAATAATGATGTAGGGCAACCCCTTTGTAAAAATAACTGGTACAAAAAAACACATTCCCTCAGAAACATATAAAGCTATGTTAAACCCAGACCTTTTGGACATGCTACACCTTAAGAAATCCCAATCCCTCCAAGCTACATGCTCTAGGGACCTAAATCTTGTCACCACAATAAACAGGACATGCTGGAGGGATAGATTCCTGTCGCACATGTCAAAAACAGATGTGACCTCCCACACACAGCATGTCTGTTAACTCATTCCCTCCAGTACAACTCTTTTGAGTGTGTACCTTTAACTCCTATTGGGTGTGGCCTGTGCCTTTAAAAAATTAAGTTATCACCTTACAATTCTAACAAATACTCATTGACAGAGGTCAAATATCAATATAATTGTGTTTGCCATTATATATGCTTCAAGATAAAATATTCTGATACCTTGTATGAAGCATGATTTTGGAATTATTAATGCATGTATGAACAAGTAATATATGATGCCTAGAGGAGCAGTAGGAGGTAACTGCAGATGCACCTGGAGGCGTCACTCGGATGTAATGAGACAGCCCCTATTACGGTAGCAACAGTCTACATATATGCCTGCAATACATACATGACATCCCCTTGCACTAAGAGGTTGGGACTATTGGTGCTGAGGTAGGACTCCACTCCATGTTCTGGACATATGGTAAACATATATGTATATATATATATATATATATATATATATATATATATATATATATATATATATATATATATACATATATGTGTGTATATATATTTTTTCATATATCTATACAGATATATACACATATACATGTCTACATACATATCTGGATATATATATATATATATATATATATATATATATATATATATATATATATATATATATATATATATATATAAACACTCAAATATATACATATACACAGCAATATATGTCTACACATATACAGATATATAGATGCATATGCACATATAGTTATGGATATCTGCATATATATCGACATAAATAGGTATGTCTAAATAGATATGTATGCACATATAGTTATAGATATCTACATATATATCAACATAAATAGTTATAGCTGTACACATAGGATGTGCATACATATATATATATATATATATATATATATATATATATATATATATATATGTGTGTGTGTGTGTGTGTGTGTGTGTATGTATATACAAAGAGAGCTACAAATGGCCATATATATGATGCACTATACAGATGTGTAGACAGACATATGTATGAATATACATGTGTATGTACATGTAGACATATAGCAACATATGCATATGTATATATCCATATTCCTGTCATATGTAAACATCACGGCTGTGTATACATTCCCAGAAGTATCTCACCGTATGTATCTGATATGTGTACATTTTGATATAAAAACATATGTGATACAACAGTACTATCAATAACAAGTAGTACACAATTGTGGAAGTCAAAACAATTGTTCAATACTAATCAATATGTGTAGTGACAGATATATTGAAAAAACATCTGTTTTCACAGTGGTCATGGCATAAGGGTTAACTGTTGTAACTATAGTGTACATGGTCCTGGGTTCAAGACCTGCAAGGCTGTGTATTTTGTTGCTAGGCAGAACAAAGGCTGTTGAATACAGAGTGGTTAAGGTGGTTTTGAGCAGCTTTAAGTGGGTTTGTGGTGCTAAGCTACGGTTAACCGTATGGGCGCTTACACAGTGGAGGCTTCGCTTACCAGTGCACAAATCTGTTTAGCTGTTATATTGCAGCAATTCTGACACCTACTATGCATGGCTTAGCCCTGGTAACCAGTGCTCACCACCCAGTCTGATAACATAGCAGGGTAATGACATCTGTGATAAGTGCATGTAATGTCATGTAGAATACATGCGTCTATGTGCTGCCATTACAGTAGCAAGGGGTGTGACTGTCATGTCTGGGACACACAAGTATATAAGACCTGTACAGCACTGTTATCTATGTGAATGTGTTACATGCAGGGGTAGTAACCCAGGGTACATGCTGTCACACTGGCATGTAGTGTATCATGGCGGTACTACTGTTGACAGTGATTTCCCAGGCAAGAGTAGAGTGCTAAATGTAGTACTGACAACAAGCACACCTGCAGGCATAGCTGGGCTCTTAGGCCTCACTATCATGTTCCTGGTGTGTGAGCTGTGTCACAGTATATATCCCCTACCGGATAATGATCTGATATGTTGAATGTAACTGTAGACTACCGTCTGTACAGCACATGTCAGTGAGGGCTTCCAATATGTAGTAATGGCATACATATTGTTGTCAAAAGTCTGTCTGTCAACACATTCTTCCTACTGCATAGCTGCTTGCCAAACTGATGTCTGTCAGTCCTTGTACAGATGTGCAGATAGCAGGTATCCAGCTTGGATGCGTACAGGCAACCTATGCTTGATTGACACTGACATGTCTGCCCAGCTGTGTAATAAGTGGCACATATAGGAGACAAAACCCTCTATGCATGACATGCCACTGGTACCTCCACTACACTACCACAGTCAACAGAACATGCTTGGGTACAGGTATCCATCACAGACACTAACCATGTGTTGTAATACATGTTGCATACATGTCAACTGGATCACCTCAGTGGCCATTTGCAGGAGGCACCCAGAGGATTGGCTGATGCATGTCACTCTCACCCTGAGGGTCACCACAGTGGTGTCTGTTGATAGATTGCCTGCTGCCACATGAAAAGTGGCATGATACCATGGTAAGTATATCCCCTAAACAACCCATCTCTCCATGGGCAATAGCCACGTACACAGCTATGACCACCTGCAGTGATACACCCCAGTACTGACACATGTGTACATGTGCATTACTGAGGATAGCAGTGTCTGTGTGTTAGTACACATGTAGTTGGGAATTCCATGAGGGCCTTCACAACCACCACAACACCCATTGCCATAGTCAGATGTGGCTGCTGCTATATCGGACATTACATGTATCCTATTATGCTCCTCTCCCTAATGGCTACATGAGCCTTGCCATACCAGCACAACAGTGTTGTACAAATGGATCGATAGGCATGGGATACCCATTGAGTTCTGGCAAGTGTGTGTATGTGTGCATGTCTGTATATCAGTAGGGTACAGTATTCCAAGGCCACATACTCCTATTACAATACGCATTGCCGCACAATAGTACAGATAGTGTTGTTGTTGCCCATAGGTGAGGCATAACAATGCAACACCCTACTATGCCTGTGGCATGTGCATTAGATGCATATCCCTGTAGTACCACTGTTGGAATATACAATGGGTTGTATTGCAGTCATGGCCAATGTGTGATGGTGGGTATGTCAGAATGTCATCATGGGTTCCAGTGAGTACAATATCCACTGTGGAATGTAGGTGCTGTGTACTCTGTCATTACACCATGGTACACCCGGTATATGTCCCATCTACCACTTTATGGTGACCACTGTCACCATCAGCCATACAGGTAACTAATACCACAATCCATCACAGTTATGCATTTGCTGTGTGCAGCTTACCTGTAACAAATTGGACACATGGACAAGTTAGTTAGCACTGATAAGCCCAGGTCTCTCAGATGTGTGTCTGCCTGTTACGTGTCTGTTAATGCGTATATGATGGCATGTCACACTATGTATTGTCCATATACGACCATTACATCCCCCATTACCATGGATGTTCTGCATGTAACATGTAACCTGGAATACACCTCACCCTAAACAATGTGTGGTGTGCGCAATGAAAGCCAGACACTTCAGTAGCATTACATACCTAGGTAGGGGTCTAGTCCCTGTGTTCCCAAGTAAGAGTGTACGTGTATGTGGATGGATCTACATCAGGTTGCTGATTATACATATCCCAGCGGGTCACTTGTCCATGTGGCACAGGCAATAACTACTATACAAACCTGTGACATGTGTTCAACTGTACCCCAAATATGTCACAGCCATGGTGTCACCACAGTGCCATACCCCTTGTGGAATATGAATGCAGACCATCCTCCTGCTGACACATGTACACCTACAACACAAGTGGATAACATTATGGAGACCACAATCACCCAGTGTTACTAACAACTATAATGCATCATTGCTGGACGGCTACACTACCTAACATGTACACATTAAACATTACTCCTGACAACATGTTACACTGCAGTACATTGGTACATTGTAGTACAGTCACTGTGCGCATCAGAATCACATTAGCCTGCCCTGCATTGATGTTATGGGTCACAGGGATGTGGCGCAGGTATCATCATATGCACAGGGTGTGTTTTTGGTTTGCCACAGGCTGAGAGGGGGCCATACATTTGAAACCATGTGAGTGGGTGAGGGGTGTAATTAGTTGAACTGGGTGTGGTTGTGTAGTGTGTGTAGGTATGGGGTTGCCCTAGGTGTGTTTGTATAGTGTATGGGTATGCATGCACACAGTTCTGCCATGTCGCTGCCCTATACAGGTGTTTTCTGGACAGCTGCAGACCATACCTGCCAGGGTGTGCAGTTCACCGCCTCTGGCCATGGACACATGGACTTTGCCTGCCAGGGGTTCCATGGGTAGGTCCAGGTACAGGCCTCGATGTGCTACTCTCCCCTGATGATGACAAATGTCTGCTGGAACCAGGTCCCTCCTGGGACTGGCCAGGACCATGTGCTCATGGCCTGCTGTGTTGTGGTGTGGACAGTGCCCCACCCTGCAGTACTGGGGCTGGTACTGCCACTACGGGAGCGCCTTGGTGTCCTAGCACATCCACGTTGACCACCAGCTGTTGGTGTTGCTGGCCTACATCCACATGGCCATTGCCACACTCCTTCCACATGTTTAAGCATGGACAAACCACTGTCGCTGAGGCCCATCATCTCACCAAACCATCTATCCATGACCTCGGTATGAGCATGGAGGGCACCAGACAATTCATGGAAGTTGTCACTTGCAGATTTGAGAGCAGCCCTTTGCAGCCTCAGGCTCTGTCTGGTGTACAGTTCCATATGTGCGTGTGCCCCCATGACAGCCTGAAACATGTGGCTGGTGGTACCAGTTGTGGTGCTTCTGCCAGGGGCATGATGACCAGTGGCCATACCAAGAGCACCCAGGTACATTTGCCTATGTGTTGCCCTGCCAAACATCCAGCTATGCTTGCTGTGACCAGACACAGTAGGCAAGGATACCACACTCTCCTGTGCACTGCCACCAACCACCAAATGTCCCCCTGCTATGGCCACTGGTGATGGGGTATGTATAGGCACTGAAACTGTGTGCGGGGTTCGGGTGGCTAAGAGGGGGATGTCAAATGATGGCACAGTTTTGACCCCTGACAGCCCCACCTGTGCCTCAACAGTATTATCATCATCTTCGGTGTCTGTATGGACACCAACATCAGATTGCATGCAGGAGGGACTCTGACTCACCTCACCACCAGTGGGGGAAAACAAGTAACGCACTTTAAGACCTGTACAACATTGCATAACAGTACACACATACACACACACACACACACACACACACACACACACACACACACACACACACACACACACATGCACATTCCACCTTAATACCTACTTGTCCGTGATTTTACAGACAGTCCCACATTTATACCCATAAGTTCCCCATCCTGCATCACACTTGGTAACATACACTCATTAATACCACTCATTAACATATCATTCCTCTAAATGCTTAGACAAGTGATCACAACAAAAGACCTGTTACTCCATTACCTCCTTGACCTGAGTGGAGTAGGTTTTACATGGCCTCACTACTGTCATTCAGTGTTCACCTTGTGTATGTCCAGACTTCGTTAGCATGGCCCCTATATGTGAGGTGCTACTACGTTCACTCCATAATGTCATGCACTGGAGTATCATATTGTTCAGTACATGCTAGATATGCTGTTCAATCAACCTATCATGTGACAACTGTAATATATGGACACACTCCCTGGTGTTGTCTAGTAAATCCCCAATGCATTTGTAGTGCTGCATATGTAGGTTGTCATTCACCTCTCTGCTGAATGCAATATTAAGGGTATACCTGGTGTCTACTTTCCTTTCCAATGCATGGTTCATAGGTTCATAGATAGGTTCATAGATCAGTACTAAGCTAACTGCCCTTGCGAGCCATTGTAAGGCTAGCCAATTATCCCTTGTGAGACTCAAACCCTGCACCTTGTGTTTGTAAGGCAAACACATTAACCATTAGGCCACCCTCCCATATTCCATGCTACAGACCTTATTATACTATCAGCTGTCCTGTGATTACATATCAGGCAAGTATTCCTGGTGTGTCATGTGTCAGTCCATGTCCATGTACTGCACGATCCCAAAGGGAAGTACTGTCGTATTAACAACCCCACAATCACACATGTGCATACATGGACACCCACACAAAACACACACACATGCACACACACATCCTACATGCATCAACCTCCCTCCACTCAACCAGATTGAACCTAGAGACAAAATAACCAACCCCCGTCCCCACACACACACATACAGGTGAGGATGCACAAAGATAGTACACACAGTCCTCCCATTACCCATCTGTCAACATGCATAAAATATGGTACACAACAGCATGAAGTGCAGCTATAGTCAATCCATGCTAGCAACAGTATACATGTGTGTAATGCTTGGGCTGTGTTAGTAGGTGATACCCTTCCCCTGGAGAACACTGCACTCATGTACACAGTATTGTTCTGCACCTGTTCTGCACCCTGCCATGTACTGTGCACCAAACCTCACAGGTTTACAACCCATTGCTGAATGTGTAGTACTGTGTCAGTTATGTCTGCTCTAATGCTCACAGCCCCTATGTTTTTCAGCGACACATACCTGGGATGATATGTGGACAGATGTCATTTGTGAATGCCTGATGTCTGGTTTACAGATCTCAACATCAGCGGACCATGTATGACCAATCCAATACTATTACACTGACAACTGTCAGACCATACCATGTCTATGGGGAGAGTATACACCCTTATTGATATGATGCAAACTTCCTTGATCTGCCATGGGACCACATCACTGCATATATTAACTGTACATGAGCTTGATATGTGACATATGTCCTGGACATTCACATACAGTGTCTACGAAATGTGCTAGGTGTGCGGATGCTGATCATGATGCATACACTCCATGTGTGCATATGTGTGCACGCCCTTATCATGATGGTTTGTTGCACCTATTGTTATGTGTACCTCAGCAGTCACTATTCCTGGCAGGGGTATACTAGCATGGGTCATCTGCATTTGCCAGTGTATGGTCAGTCTGCACTACACATGCCCCCCAAGTCTGCATGATTGCATGGTCTACTCATGTGCACATCCCTTGGTGTTCACACATTGCCGTCACTATTGCTGTGGGGGTAGGCTTAGGTCTGCCATGGTTCCTGAAGCTGACTGTGTGCAGATACAGCCATTCTTAGCATCCTTAGGATCCCTGCTGCAGTGCACTGGTGTGTCATGCTGGCACACCCTCCCCACCTTCAGCCTTTTTGCAGATGCTTGACAAGTATAGCCCACACATGTGTGTCAGTTTGCAGTGCCCCATACACTAAACACCATGTGTTATAGCCTAGTCCCAGCTAATAATGTGGACCACAGTAATATGTTATGCATTGTGTAGATCTGTAACAGTTGCCATTGTAATACTGGTATATACACTGTTGTTGCACTGTATAAGGGTGATGTTTCACACATGTCCCTACTGTAGGCCTTGTGTCCCACCGTTATTTTAATCCCTTTGGACACATTTTGCAATGACAGGATGTTAGTTATCTTGCAGGTGTCTGCCATACCCTTCTGATACCCCATCATGGTCACCAATGTGATGCAGTGCATTTAACAGCAACAATGCATGAACATGTACAGCATGCATTATGGGGAGGTGTGTTAGATGTGTGCATGGAATATACCATAGCCATTACATGCCCGGTGTATTGGCAAACATCAACATAAACCATACTCACCAGCTACAGGCTGCTGCCTTGGTGGTATACAGGAGGAACCTATATAAGAGTGTGAGAGATGCAATGTCAGTGGCCACAGCTGTATCATTGCTACAGGGTGGGTGCAGAATTACAGTACATCAACAATACAAGTCCACAATACTACCACTTATGCACATCTGTTTATTACTACTATGTAGCAACAAACTTTATATATGACATGTCAAATGTGCATGATTTAGCTGTACAGATGTGGATGCATATGCAACAGTGGTCTACTGATGTGCCCTGTGGCCTTACCTGCACGGTCCTCTGCCAATGTGTGGGTAGCACCCAATAGTCTCTGCCAGGTGTTGGGTCTGCGGACAGGCAGGTGCCACGAGGCTGGCAAGGAGCTCCTCAACACGTGTCGGGGGGGATGGATGACAAGACCCCCCCCCATTGTGAGCTGATCCCCCTTGACTGCAGCAGCACACCGATGGGCATTGCGAAGCAGGTCAGAACAATGATGCCAGACCTGCTCATAACTGCGGTTATGCAGACCGACATCATTGACCCTGTGGACTAGATTGTTCCACAGGGCAGTCCACTCCTGCTGCTCATGGGCAACCCTGCCAAACAGGACAGGGTAGTGCTGGATAAGGTAGTTCAGCACAAGCCTCGTTTTCTGCCACTGAATATGCAGGTAGGCGGCCATTGGACATCTTGTCTGAAAGACATAAAGATGAAAACAGGTCTGAGCAACTCATACAGGAAGGTTACCATCGTTCTTAATGCATATCTCTGTCACCCCCCCCCCACTATATCAGTGACAACAAACTGTTCACACAACTCAATAGGTATGGCTACAGCTTACCTACCAGTGGGACATATATTGTATTGTACCACACTTTGTGCTATGTGTTTGTAGCCATGTTCCCTGTGTGGACACAATCATTGCTTGCCTGTTACGGACTACTCACCTGCATGCCATTGTCAGGGCCACTATGGTTCCATATATGCATGTGGTATGCTTGCTATGTGATTGCTGCACATCTGACATTCTGTGTTATTGGGGATAACTATGCATGCTACTGAACAAGTTCTGGGATTGTGTAGACTATTACTACCCACATATGCTCTATAACAGTGACACAATAGCATATTTAGGGACTATTTGCCAGCAGAACCACCTCTCCAACCTCATCTGGACATGTTACCAGGCCACATCACATGTGGGACTCACTCTGGGGCCTCTTCATCTACTGGTCCAGCACTACATTCAGGTGGAACCACCTCAGGGGATGTTGTCCCCCCAGGGGCACACACAGACATGATCCTGTCACCCGAGGTTAGGTACAGAGTCTGTTCCATAGGGGGCTCCACAGACATTTGTGGGATGTGCTACATCACCTTGAGGCACCCAGTACACATTCACAGGGTCCACATGCTCTTCCTGCTCAGCCTCCAAGCCAAGCACCTTTAGGGTCGTGGACTGCTGTTTTAAGTAGCAATGGGTGGGAGGCTTATTCCCACTGTTTCCATACGGAGGCCCATGGGGCTTCCACATCGCAGACCACACACTCCATCCAGGGTGTTTACCTACCACATGTATCATATACCACTCCTGTAGGCTGTCCTCTATATCTACCAACCCAGACCACCTCCGCAAATATAACTGCACTCTTCTGCCTTGCTACAACAGAAAGAGGTACCACATATGGACACAGCCTAACATTAGGGGGGTATATATAGGGCCAGATTGCAGGTAAGCCTATTACAAACCTATGGCATTTCAGCATGCTACAATACATGCTAACCTGAGTGTCATGCAAGTGGTGGGCTCTGGAACCCACATGTCCATCATTATGGCATTACTTCCACCACCACCTATTGGCCACAGTAATATACATCCCTTCCATTACACAACATACACTATACTGGCTTACATCTTGTCAATCGGTGCTGCTCTACACAGTTGATGGGTATGGCCCACTACCCACAGGGACAGACTCTAATGTCCATAGCAGTTGTTCAGCTGAAGATCAATACAACAGCAATACCTGATGAAACATGTATATCATTCCACATCATCTACCCCAGTATTATGGGCCAAGTACTACAGTCAATTACATGAATATATACTTCACATACCTGTTGTGGGGATGAGGTCTGTTGTGGATAGTGTCCTTGTAGGAGGTTTTTTTTCCTCTCCTTAGCTATGGCCTTAGCCTGCTTCCTTTGTTTCCTTTTTTGGTGTGGTTGTGGTTCTGGATCTTTTTTCTGTTTTCTCTTTCTCTTTTTCTCTCTCCGTCTCTCTCTCTCTCTCTCTCTCCAGTAAATGGATTGAGCTGCCTGGAATAGATTGCAGCATGGCTTTTGTGGGTAATGCACATGATCAGGTGATGGTCTCTGCACCAATCAGTGTCCTCCACTTGCTACCTGCATCTAGCATGCTGTGTAGAGCTTCCAATTACCACTGTCATGGCAACCCACTACTATAAATCCCTACATCATGTGGGTGTGGTCCCTTTACCTTTCATGTATGGTGGACATCCTTTCTGTGTGTGGGCGGCAGTGCTACAGACAGCAGGTATCTATAGCTCTTACAAGACAACTTGCACACTCAGGCCAGCTACATATTTGTATGAGGTTCCAGAACTACAAACAGAGTGTGAGCACTGTTATTGTATGCATTGTATAGCACCAGTGTTACAGGGTTTGTGTGTTCATACTAGTTTAACATGGCCTGCAGTCTGTCTGCATTGCTCTCAACTATGTGAATATCCACTTGATGGCCAGAGGTGTGCATGTTATATTTTGCCTGTCCACCACACAGGTCTTGTGTCAGATATATCACTGGCTGTGTGTGTGTTGAGTGCTATCAGTACATGGCTACATCCATTTGTGTTTTTCATATTCCTAAGGTTATGTTGCAGACTATCCTGTAACACCAGTTGCTTAGTGTATGACAACACTATTTCACATATGGGCCTGTGTTTGAGCCTCTGTCCTCCATCTACATACCAGGGTTTGTCCATATGACATGCTGTCAGGGGTTGTTATGTAGTGGCCTGTGAGTATGTCATGCTGCCATTCCTCCCATCATTCCACTGCTATTGTGGCCCCCACACATATTGTGAGGTTGGGTCCATATATGTGTGGGCTTCATATGCACAATACATGTGTGCCCTTATGCAGTCCAGATGCCAGTGTATGTAACAGTGGTATATGGCCCTGTATGTCAGTCTATAGGGGGTGGGGATGCACCATAACTAACCTAGGCTGTTGCAACATGTGAGGGGTATCAGGGTTAAGCTGCCTTAAAGTATCTGGATGTACATTACCATACAATTCACCTTGTGTAAATGCAGGCCTACTGCTTCCTGTCATACAGACTGTTCTGTTTGTCAGTGTGATTGTGATGATTTCAGTTATGCCTTGTTATGCAACAGATACATTCCATTGTGTCAGCTGAGGTCTTTACCCCCTAGGAATTGTGTACAGAGTGTAACTAGAGGCTGCTGGGCTATACATCTGCATTACTTACTGTTGGTTGATTGTTATCCTGTGGCCCTGTCTGCCTTTACTGTTGTACTACTTGAAGGCCTTGGCCTGGACAGCAACATATGTAATACTTTCTGGAATACTGTATTAATTTATCTGTTTGACAGTTGCATTAGTCTGTTTATATGCATTTCAGAGTCTAAACAGCTATATGACATGGCATATACAACTGTAATAGTACACAAATAAAGCTTTCTCATGTATGCAAACCTGTGTGTAGTGTTATATCCTTTGACCTCTCTGTGGGTATATGTTGCAGGCAACAATTATCTTTTGTATGGGTGACTCATACAGTGTCCATTTTGTAAGGTGGCAACTGTAGGCATACTGGCTGTTCCGTATGGTGTACATGCTCTAAATATGTATCTTCCTATACATATCTGTGTGTGTGTGTATGTGTAGTTACATATATATCTATAAATATGTATATATATATATATATATATATATATATATATATATATATATATATATATATATATATGTGTGTGTGTGTGTGTGTGTGTGTGTGTGTGTGTGTGTGTGTATCTGCATATATGTGTCTGTGTATATGTATCTTAGGAATATTTATTGCTTCCAAATTGTACATTCCCTATGTTAGCCAGACTGTACTGCATGATATGTTATTGATACCAGCCTGACATCATTCAGGTGGGATGGATTACTGTTAACGTCTTGTGCCCATGTTGTGTCAGGTCCTAGTTATGGGACATGCAACAATTAGTATTGTATTGCAGGGCAAACCTGTTTGGCTGTGGGGGAGGGATATCAATACATACAAGACGTATGTTGCTTGAGCCCCCTCACCCCCATTAAGGGTGTCTGTGGTCATATATGTATTTGTTATGTTCACTTTTATATCTATAGATATATATCTGTATATACATAAATATATATATATATATATATATATATATATATATATATATATATATATATATATATAAATGTTTACATATATATCTATAGATGTATGCATAAGCTAGTCCTGCACTGAAGGATAGCGAATCCGGGGGCGAGTCTTTTCACCTTAATTTGCTCCTATTTGTCTACGCACTAGTCTCTTAACCTGAAAAGGCATATTTTTTTCAGTGAGTTTACTTAGACAACAACTGCATAAAACAACATTTTCTACAAATGCCCATAACTCTGCCAAAATTTAGCATTTGCAGCTTAAATTTTCAATGTGCCATGTATGGACATTCAGCAATTGAACTAAAATACCACATTTGAACAACTCATATCCAAATTGTGCTTTACAACAACATCTGTGAGACAAAATATCTATAAAACAGTAATAGAACAGTAAAAAGCAGGAAATGTTATTACTATAAACAACAATCAACAGGATAAAATCGACAGAAAAGCTATTTTATATTAAAATATACTGCAGAGCATTTTTAAGCATAAGCTACTAAATGTGAAATTCAAACTAAAAAAAAAGAAAAACTAGATATCAATTTTGTAACTACAATAGGCAAATTAGAGTGCATTGTAGAGATATTACTGCCCACCTAGGGAGAGTAAGGCACGCATCTTCTGAGATCATACCTCTCAGCAATATGTGCACCATGCACACCCACATCTCCTTTAAAACAGATGTGCATCATACATATAAAAATAAGTATACAAACATATATATATATATATATATATATATATATATATATATATATATTAGATAAATATTGCCATTTATGTTATAACTATCCACGTATATCTTTAAAATCTATTATGTATGTGGGGGGCTTTACCCCCCACACCCTCCCCTATCTATTTATTCTAACTCCAGGGTCTTGCTACAGTGGGGGAAGGGCATAATGCTTTGAATTTCATGTGTCAATGTTATGAGTTTCGATCAAATGAGTTTTCAGTGTTTTGAGCTTTAAGCGTTTTGGTATCGGTGAAATGAGTGTCGATTATATGAGCTTTCGATACATATTAAGTAGACATATATATATATATATATATATATATATATATATATATATATATATATATATATATTTATATACATATATATCTTGTAAACACAAAAAGACAGCAAAACTTGCAGATGTTCTCTTTTTCCAAAACTTTATTCCGTAAGTGCTTTCGTAAGGACTAGTATCCAAACTTCCTCAGACAAAGTTACGCAATCAGTCAATGACTTATATACTTATACAATTAATAAATAAAACAATAAAACAATTATATAAAAATACCAATTAAATAATTAAATAAACAACTCAATTCCTTTCCTCCTAAGGAAAACTATTTACTTTGTATTTTCATGTATAATTCATGATTTTATTGCTAAATACCTAGACACTAAATTAGTGACTTGAATTAATATAAAATACAAATGTATTAAGTAGAAAACACATATATATATATATATATATATATATATATAAATATTTATAGTATAATTGAATCAATTAAATACTTAGGGCTATATTTTGTGTTAACCCCCCCCTCCACACACACACACACACACACACACACACACACACACACACACACACACACACACACACACACACACACACACACACACACACACACACACACACACACACACACACTCTACCTATCTAACTGTTTAAGTTTCAAAATGCATTTAATGGAAGCATATATATTAGATATAGATATATAACTCTCTCTCTCTCTGTATATATATATATATATATATATATATATATATATATATATATATATATATATATATATATATATATATATATATATATATATATGTGTAGATAGATAGATAGTTGTAGGTCAGTTGTGTGAATGCACATAAGGTAGAAGTGTTAATGGTGTCCAGAAATAAGGATGAATAGTATAACTGTCAGATAGAGCGTCTTGTGTGTGGAGGCATACGTGAATGGGGCGTGCCTTCGTTGAAGGTTGTGCATCAGGGCTGGTAACCCGGTATGTAAAAATCCACTACCAATCATTAGTGGACCGGAGTTCCGCTGTGGCGACCCCTAACCGGGAAAAGCTGAAAGACACAAACAAGTATAACTGTGAGCAGCAATAATGCTGAATCACATTTGTCTCTGTGATGTAGTTTTTATGTTGGGATTGTACTTATGAGGTGGTTAAGAATGGGTTATGGTTGCTTTTTCAATGGTTGTATTGTATTTATTGTTGTGGTTTTATATTGATGATCCTCCCCTGTGAGGGTTTTAATGTGTGGCAGCAATGATTGCCTTTAATAGGAGGTATGATCAAGACTTTTTCAGTATTTTGTTGTTTATTCTCGTTTGTGCTCATTGTTTAATGATATAATCATTTACATATATTCACACACACACACACACACACACACACACACACACACACACACACACACACACACACACACACACACGCGCGCGCGCACACACACACGTGTGTGTGTGTGTGTGTGTCTGTCTTTCTGTGTGTGCGTGTCTGTGCGCTAAGTCAGATGAAGAGAGTACATTTTTAACATCTGCCTAAAGGTAGGATGCAGTAGCTAGCCTGCATGTTATCCAAGAGCTAAACATTTTAATTTTGTGATACATCATAAGAAAAAAAAATGGAAACTGGGATACATACTTTTATAAGAGTCAGACCTAAAAATCTTACCAAGATGCCAGTAGTAAGATGATTCAAGTTAAAACATCTGCTGTTATTAATTCACATCTCAGTGAATATTGAAGTCCCTTGAGAAAATCAGAATTCTGCTGCTAGAAGCTTAATTTGTAATCAGACTTCAATCCTGTGTTTTTTGAAAGAGATGGCAAGTGCTGAATAAAGAAAACCTTACAAGAGTAAGGGCAGTCGCTGTTGAAAAGCAGCTAACAATCAGTTAACCCTCAGGCCTGAAGAAGTGTGTTCCTTTAAATCCAAGGCATCTCTCTTCTTCTTATGATATCTTACATCTTACAATACTTCAGATAACATCCTTCAGTCTACATTTCATATGGCACATCATAAATAGCCATACGTGTCTCATAGAGCTTCAAGGGAAACTGACCAAGAATCTTAATGTTAGAGGTTCACTGCATGAATCACTTGTGACATCCATGGTGGCTAAAAGTAAAACATAGGCATCTATAGCAGATATTTCTCATTTTCTCAAAACTTTTAATAGGCTAATGATTACACATTTCAGTCACACCTGGGTGCAGAGTTTCTGAAGTGAAAAGTTATATGAAAAAGGGAAAACAACCGGAGTACATACACTAGTACTAAACTTTTGCATGAAATCTTCTTTGACTTTCTCCATTTCATTTTCTTGTGACAGTTGTCATTTATGAGAAATCAGTGAAGACAAAAAAGCAGCTGATTATGATGAGAAAAATCAAGTGTGTCTGCTTGAACTGAGTTATCACTATACAGCTGAATCTTCCCCCACATTACTTTTAGAAATGTTTCTGCACTAGGGTAGTGACAGGAAATGTATTCATGGAATAAAGGATCTGGTCACTCATAAAATGGGTAAATATCTTCATTACAGAAGAAGAAAGCTAACGATCCAGAAAAGAAGCAAAAGGATGTAGGGGTGGGGAATGCTATTATTTCTAACTGAAAGAGGAATTGATGACTCAGTTGCTATTCAAGATCCTCATGGAACTGCAAAGAATGTCTGCTAAATCACTACAGATTTTGAGCCAATGAAATGAAATGAGGTGGGTATTATTAGACATTACAGGGCTTACTTAGGTACAGATATCCTAAGCAGTTAATATAAAAACAATAGCTGAAGTTTTATTTAACCTAATTAAAATCTATACATAGTTAAATAGTTTTTTTATTTATAAAATAAAATTGCATTATGATAACAAGAAAACATACAGTCTTAAATATGCCCTAATAGACAAAATAAATAGTTAAGGGACCTGCAGAACAATGATTTGGTATAACATGCTAACACAGGGAAGGTAGCTGATTTGAAGGGATTGGTACCAGACAGCAAAGTGATACATAGCCAAGGGCTGCAAATGAGTTCAATAACAAAAAACAGTTCTAGGCAACCAGAAGGTAATCATAAAGAAACATTCCCCAGGATTCACTAATCTGTGCAGGAATAAGTTATTCCTGCACAGAAACGACCATTTAAGTGCAGTATGGCAGCACGCCATGCATATTTACAAAGGTGAGCTGCCTGTGCTCCTAAACTAACACAGAGCCATGGATGAGTGCAGGGGGTGTGTGTGAGAGAAGAGCTTTTTCAATATACACACCCCTGCACTCAAGAATTGCCGTTCGGCAATTAAAATAAGCGAGAACACTCATAGCACCCAAACACTTCAAGGATAGCTGTAAACTGTACAGATGCATGCAGAAATCCACAGCAATATGTTAAATCTGTCCTTCCATTTGTTCCCTCATCATGTCAGGGTTTGTCCAGAGTTTGCACTCCAAGAGTCTGAGAGGTATGCCCCCTGTGAAGCAGAAAGCTAACAAAATAACAGGTGTAGCAGTAGCAGGAATATTTGTGAAGGGTATAGATAAAAGAACACTACTAGATTTTTTTTTATAAAAGCGATAAAGTTTAACTGTTGCTGCATGGGTGTGCCCGTTGCTAAGCTACTCATAGTCCAGCTTAAACACCACAAGATGTTAAATAGCAAGATTCAGTCAACAAAATCAGTACTGCTATAGTGTAGTGGTTAGAGAGTATGCTTTCTGAGCAGACATTCCCGGTTTGAGCCTCACTGTAGCAAATTTCTATTTTACACACGAAAGCAATTCATAAACAATTATTTTGTGTATAACCTACTAAATAACACATATTTGTGAATTGGAGTAGTGAATTAAGTCCAAATGTGAGGTGTCAATGTAATAAAGTGGTGAAATCCCTTGATAAACACAAGTGCCCCATACAGTGTACTTACACATGAATCAGGGATACTAAACAAATTTATGATATGTAACGAATAATAAATCAATGCCATACAGCAAATAGTGTGTAAAATTAAGAATAAGTAATGCTAAGCATTGCGCACCTCTTTCCTATTACCCCTTCTTCTTGTCTTTTAAAGAAATTAGTGTGTGGGTAAATGGAGTAAGCACTTTTAAGCAGTACTAAGCAGGTTTAAGGCTGTTTGCGTGGGAGTAAGCAATGCCAACACAGAATAAGCAATTTTGAAGCTAACTCTCCGTAAGCATATTTACCTGTTAGTTAGTATTGCTTACCATTGTGCAAACCCACACAAACCAGCTTACAACTTAATAAAAGTGCCTTAGTCACTCTGTATCCAACAGCACTTGTTCTGCCCACCAACAAAATAATCAACCTTTGCAATTCTCGAATCAAGGACACTGCACACCATAGCCACAGTGATTTACCACTACGTCATATCAGCTATACATAAAACTGAGGTATAGTCAAACAGATCCTCACTATAATAAAATCACATTTTACATGTGAAAGGAATTTATAAACAATTTTCTTGTTGTATAACCTACTAAATAACATATATTTGTGAACTGGAGTACTGCATTAAGTCCAGATGTGAGGTGTCATTGTAATAAAGTGGTGAAATCCCCTGATAAACACAATTACCCCATACAGTGTACGTACACATGAGTCACGAATACCAGCATAATTTATAACATGTAATGAATGATAAATCAATGCAAAACAGCAAATAGTGTGCAAAATTAAAAATAGGCAACGCTAAGCATTGCACACCTCTGCTTATCAAGTGTAAGCAATGCATAACCCAGCTAAATAGATCTGCCCATTGGTATGCCCCTTTAAGCAATGCCAACCTTAGGTAAGCAGATTTGCCCATAGCTTAGCATTTTCAAAACCAGTCACGGCAAAGTGTGAGAAATCAGCCCTATTTAAACCCCACAGGTGGGAGTACATCTCATAACTGGTTGCAGCTTCCTCCTGTAGGCACAATGGCCAGTGTTGGGGAAGGATTGTGCTTCTGAGTGCAGTGTTGGGGCATCCAGGAGTCTAAGGTCATGGCAGGACGCCTTGTAAAAGACCATGAAGAGAGACTGCTGCAAGGCCAGTACCAGGGTTCCCAATATAAAGCAGAAGCCTGGGACCGTCTCGCCTGTGACCTCACCAGTACCACTGTTATCCCTCAAACTGGTGAGCAGGACAGGCATCACTATGCCAACCTGAAACAGAGAAATAGGGAGCTCTTGGATCAGTGGATCCAAGAAGCTAGGCAGGGTGATGTCCCAGCAGTGTGCAAGTACTCATTCTACTGTTTAATAATTGCCTAGTTCATGTATATTATGGATAGATATGGCTAAATATTCCTCTATGGCTCTGACAGCTGCAGTGGAGTGGGCTGTGAATCAGGAAGACCATACCTGTAGGCTGCAAAGGCTGTGTCGCGAGGAAGGTTAGTAATAGTCTTGCATGTACTGTCATAAGAAATAAATCTAAAAGTAGAAGAAAGTTAATTGCCAGTATAAAACCTGTATTGTGTGTGGGATGTACTGAATAAACCAGACAATATGACAGGAAGAGTCTCATATAGGTTGTATGTACATAAAATGGTAACAGCTGGCAATAAAGATCACACTCCTGGACTTCTTGTGTTTACTCTGGTATCATATGGTAATGTAGTGTTGCATTCTCTTAATAGTACTGTTGTATTAAGCACAGTCACCCACACTGTGCTACATAAATAAAATGTGTAGGAATGACTGTTGTAATCACAAGGTCATATTGTACAAATGAGGAAGACTTAGAAAACAGTGAAAAAATACACAGCAAAATCCAAATAGCACACTCTACTGTGATGTAAACTGTTGTATTTTTAGCACACACAGCCATGGTTCAAATCCTGGGAGTGGTAGTATGCTGTATGCATAATCATACCCCTTAACTATACAGATTTTTTCAGAAAGTTCAGATAATTGGCTTAAATTTTCTGCCTGTCACCCTGTCCCACCGGCAAATCAGTGGGATGATCCCAGAAGTTTAGGCAGCAAATAATGACATATAACTGATTGTCAGACATCATAACCGTCAGATAAATATCTATAAGAACAAACCTGTCACTCTAGCAACTCAGCAAAATGTTATGAGAGTAATATGCAAATTATGTCCCATCTCTATCCCTATGTTGTGAAGCTATGACCAGAGTGTGTACAGTAACAGAGTGAGACGTGTGTGCATAATAATAACTTGAAATCTGGTAATATGCGTGGCAACATTCAGGTAGTGTTAATAAACATTCCCTCCACATGTCTGTCAGATAAGAAAACTGTGCCTGGAAATAAATATTTGAAATCCTGGACTGGTACTGTTTAGTCTGGTATTGTATGGCATTGACAGTGTTGCAGTCTCTCTGAATAATAATGTATTAGTCATCACTGTCACCCACACTGCTACATAATAAAAATGTCTAGGAATCCCTGTATAAAACTGTTGTAATTACAAGGTCAGATTGTAAAACCATGGGTGACTTATAGACAGAAAACAGTTAACAAATACACAGCAATGTCTAAACAGCACATTCAACTGTGACATACAATGTTTTATTTTTAGCAGACACAGCCATGGTTCAAATCCTGGGAGTGGTAGTAAGCTGTATGCATAATCATACCCCTCAACTGTACAGCTTTGTTCAGAATGTCCAGATAATTGCCCCATATCTGTTGCTTGTTACCCTGTCCTCCTGATAAATCAGTGTGATGCTGCCTGAAATGAAGGCAGATTTTAATGACATATAACTGATTGTCAGACCTGTAAATATTCAGAAAATATATAAGAAAACAAGCCTGTCATTGTAGCAAGTCACCAAAAGCTTATGAGGGAAATATTCAAAATATGTCCCAGTTCCACCTGCATTTTGTCAAGACTTGACCAGAGTGTGTGCAATAAAAGATTGAGAGGTATGTGCATAACATCAACCTGGTATCTGGGAATATGCGTAGAAACAGTCAGGTAGTGTTAACAAAGAATACCTCCACAGGTATACCAGGTAAAAGGTGTATGCTGTAGGTAAAACACAGTTCACGTATATACTTGTCTACAAACATACCACTGTTCAAACTAAGGCCATAGGGTAGTGTAATAATACCTGTAAGGTACAGATTACAGCAGTGGCTAAGAAGGTTGTGAGAACTACAGGGATATACAAATTGTTAATTGACATATCTCCCCCCACCATATCTGCAACAATTATCTAAATACACAATTCAGTGGGTATGTGTACAATTAAATCTACTGTTAGGGCATATGTCCTATTGTTTGATAAATACTGAAATGTGTTTCTATGCATGTGCAATGTTGAAATACTCCCACATT